>NW_020897695.1:31531461-31554207 GCF_003984885.1 Neopelma chrysocephalum | reverse complement strand
TTATAGTGTTCCCTGTTAGTGTAAGGCTCCATGTAGTTTTTATGCTTTCCTCATAAAGCTGTTCTCTGTCACAGAGAAAAAGGTATCTAATTAACATGTGCCTTTCTGTGTATGGATTATTATGAATTCATTATTTTAAGTTTGTACTATTATATAAAAGCTTTTCCAAAACTTTGGCAACTTGATAGAAAGGAGTGACAGTTCAGTGCATTCTCAGCTGTGCAGCTCTAACGTATGTTGCTTTTAAAGACACCTACGTGTTACAATAAAAATACCCCTTATAGCCAAAGATGCATGACCACAGTCTAGGTAATTACAAAAGACAGAGACTCAACTAAGTACTGAAACAGGAAAAAAAAAAGCCAAAATATTTTTAAGAGCAGTAGAATATACAAAGGACAGAATTTATTCTATAAATATTAAAAACAAACAAACAAAAAAGCTCAGCAGTTTACTATATGTAAAAGTTGCTATCAGATAGGGAATATATGTGGAACAAAAGCCTGAAATACTAGATGCTATAAATTTGATAGATATTCAGAAAATATCTGTTTGCACTGGTGCACTTCAGAAAAAGAATAAATGTGTAGCTTTGCTAGAAACAACAAAATCAAATTTGTGGAAATGCATGAGTACTGCTAGAAAAGCTGAACAATACCTTTCTATGTAAAATGGCATGTGACTCGTGTAAGTGCTGTTCTGCCCCAGTTAGGGCTGCTGAAATTGTAAGCAGGTAGCAAAAATTTACCGTTTCATATTTCATGGATAATAATTGTTCTGACTGTTTTAAATAGCAAAGGAAATGTAGTGTCACAAACTTGACATTTGACTATTAATATTGATACTGAAACAGTTTCACCACAAAGAATGCCAGGACTGGAGGAGGTAGGACAGCATTTTGATCAGGTAAAGACAGAAGAATTTTAAAGCCCTTCTGATAGGTTGAAAAAAGACCTTTTGAAAACTGGGGCAAAATTACCTTTCAAGATTGGACATTTTATATCCAGTTTTGGGAATATCTGTGCAGGTATTGTTGGAAGCGAAGAGATGTCTCTGTCATTTTTGTCTTCCCCCTTCCTCCCCCGCTTGCAGTTTGATGAAGACTGTTTCAAAAAAGGCTGATAGCACCGGGCTACAAAGTGTTTTGGATGTGCAAATACATGAGTGGATGTGGGTTCAAGAAAAGAGCATGGGAGTCTTTGATATCCATTTGCCAACTTGCTTGAGGTGCACTGTAAGTTATCTTCTGTAAGGTTGCGATTTGGCTACGGGTTGCTTTTTTAAAGGGAGACCTTTCTTTTCTAAACATAAAGTAGGGCTAACTTTCCCTTTTCTTTTAACAAGCAAACTTGCTCTCTCCTCATCTGTGTGCATATGAGTGTGTGCACAATCCCTTACTATTAGTTTGTTAAGGCTTTCTTGGTTCTTATAGCAATGTATGGTGAGATCCGAATACATCACTTCACATACAAATACACAGCAAGTTTCAGCCTACCTACATGATGGAGTCCAAGGACTGTGTCCTCTTTGTATTCATACTGTAACAAACTTCCTTCAAAGAGGATACAAAATAAATATAGAGATTGGTGAAAATAACTGATGATACTTAGCAAGCAGAAGAGGCCAGCCCAAGCCAAGCCCATGCAAAGGAACGGGAATGTTTCTGTTCTGTGACTCACTGCAGTGCAGTGCTGATGTGAATGGTCCCCCCTGTTGAGAAATCTCTTGGTGGCTTTTGGCAATCATGTTGTTATGTAGAAGATTAGGTAAGTCACTTAGCTGGTGGTAGCTGATAGGTATGTTTCTTTCCAAAATTTCTTGTCAATGGGGTACATAGAGCACATTTTTGACTTTGTACTGGTAATATAGGTTGCACCAGTTTAGTTTTAGCTGTTTACCTGTGTGTGAGCTAGTTAAAGGAGTTTTATTTTTTTGAGGACAGGAAGGAAAAATTTGTCAGCCTCCTTTCTGAAAGTGTTTTGGTAGTTGTGACTGCTTTTTCCCTTCAAAAATATATCTTGTGCTTTCAGACTCTCTTATTTTCAGATGTGATTAATGGTAATTTTTATCTTTAGAATGCAAATGCAATTTTAGCATACTTTTGCACTGTATAATGCTTCTCTCTGCACAAACTGCTTACCAGACAAATTAAAAAGATAGGTATGTATTTAAAAACCAACCAACCAAAACCAAAGTGCAGTTTACCTTCTGAAGTATTTGTATACTCATAGCTGCAACATATTTATGCCAAAGTGACACTATTCTGCTTTGCCAAGTGTAAGCAGCTCCCTTTAGCTGTGTGTTGCTAGGTAGAAAAAGTCAGGCAGTTCACTGGAACCATGGCAAAGCTTTTGTGTCTCAGTGGTGGTAACCTACACGGGAACAACCCCTCTGAGGTACATTTTGCAGGGGGATGTTGGGGAATCACAGGTCCCTGGCAGTCGTTTGCATTCCTGTACAAAGGGTGAAACAACAGCACTTATATTAAGAAATGCAAATCCCCTGCTGCCATGTAAAAACTGGGCAGACTCCTGACCCTGGGGTGATGCCAATGGCATTTTAGCCTGCCCCAATGAGTTCTTAAATTTGTTAGGCACGATCTCATTTTCACAAAGGAGACCTGGATAAGATAGTAACTCATTGGAGATCTTATTCTCTGGGGCTGTGCTGTTTGTAAGGTGATTCACAGCATGTACAGAGCGAATGGAAAATGTTGTCTTGGAAGCTTTCCAAGTATGTTGTTATTTTGAAGTAATTTTCCCCGTGTACAAATGCTGGTGATTGTACGGGGAGCCTCTAGAGCTACAAAGAGTGGAAGGTGAACCTCCTACATCCTAGGTTAGGCTGTAGCTAGTAAATAACATTTTATTTTGTGGCCAGCTATTCACCCAACTATCTAGACCTCTGTTCTAAATAAAAAACAAGAAAATAAAATACTTGGCCTGTTACAAGGTGGGTTGCTGCTGCAGATGATTATATAGATCTATTTTACTGCCTGTTCCTAATGCCAAGATTTAGAAAAGTGTCTTGATTTTTTTAACTGCCCAGAAACACAGCCCAAACTGGGAGTAATCATACTGAAACAAATTGCTTTTTTTTATATCCTGTACTTCCTCTGTCTCTACAACTGTTTCCCAGAGTATCAGCTACATCTACTATCAGTGGTAGGATAATAGGTTAAATGAATATATATTTTTTCAAAATTCCATACTATAGGTTCTCAAAGGAACATAGAAGTAGATTGTTAATCTTCTGATTTAGTATCTGAACCTGCTTCCTTGATGTTAGTGCAAATTAGTGGAATTAGGATCAGACCTGAAAGGAATTAAGAATTACAGAAAAAAACCCTGAACTCCAACAGTAGTGTCTTAGAGCTGACCAAGTTAAAAATATGAATGAAAAATTGTGACATATGCCTAAACCTCAGCTAATTGTCATGGTGAATGGAATAATCTTCCATGGAGCTGTGAGTGACCAATGTGTTATTGTGCATCAGGGCCCTATTAATCCATAGATTATTGACAGAGCATATGGTAACTGCTCCAAAGCATGCCATATACAACATGCTTTTATCTTTGTATTATTTTTTAAAACTACATTCTAATGTGTCACTGGGGATATATGTAGTCTTGAAAAAACTGTTTGCACTGTGGTATTTGCAATATAGTATATGGCCAGGATGTACACTAGATATTCAAATTATATATGCTGCAGAATTTGTGAATTTGCCTTTTAAAATATTTGTCATTTCTGGAAATACCCTGAGGTGTAATTGTCCACAACCTTCCTCTTCTAAGTAATTATTAGTATTTGCTTTCAAAGTTGAATCTTTAGCCAGCTTGGGAGTGAGTTTCACAGCTAGTGATTTTAAAACGTTATAGTCAGAACTGTGACCCAGAAATTGTTTTTTGACATTACAGCTGTACTGTTCATTAGTATGTGTGAAGTACTGAAACCTCTTGGAAAAATGGAGAAACAGCTCGGAAGAGGTGCATGCAAGGCCAGAGACCCTCATGCAATTCAATCTGGAAATGTTTTACCTGACATCACTTGGATGAGGAGAGATAACTTGCTCATGCCTCTGGTCAGAGCTGCCTGATTATATGTGAACCCTAGGGAGTAGGGGATTCAAACTATGGGAGATGTCCTTCCCGGGGGTACATTTTGGAGACTCTGAGGGTGCGTTATGGGAGTATTAAGGCTCTTTCACGTTACACTATGAAAACTGGGGCCTTATGTGCCTGTTTGCTGCTCAGAGACTGGGAACTGCCTGGGTGCAGATGACCAGATTTTAATTTTTCCTGCCTGCTCCTGCCTGCCCTTTACTGTTGCATTTGATGAGGCTGTTTTGTATGTGGTATTTTGGGGAATTTTTGTGTGATAAAGAGTATAGCGATGTATTCATTACACCTGTATCTTACTCCTGCAGGAATTCCAGTATGTGATAAATTCATTCCCCAACTTCAGCAAATCCACTGCATTTTGGGCGTTTGACTCCCCTGGGGGCGGTGGTGCAGGGGTATCTCCTACCCTCGCTCTACTCTTGCATGAGCTGCTGGTGATGGGGCCTGTTGAGTCTTTCCTGAAGCCCCTGGGGTCAGAGAGGGCCCTGGGCTTGCCCCTGGCTGCAGAGCTTCTGGAGGAACTCCACCACCCATGTCTTCCCAAGCATCCATGGGCTCAAGGCTGGCTGCTTGCCCCTGCCCTGCCCTATCTGCCCTTCTGAGTCCCAGCCACGCCTCGGTTCCTGGAGTGATGGCACATGGACATGCAGTGGGCAAGGTGTTCTTTGTTTGTGGGACCAGGGTGATCCTACTGTGCTGGAGCAGCAGCTGCTCCTCACGGGGATTTTTCTGCTGCTCTGTGCTGCTCAAGGGTCAGGTTTTTCTTGAGAGCTTGTTGGTTCTTGATGCCAGTGGTGCAGGTGGGATGTGGTTGAAAGAGGAATGAGCGATGTCAGGGCTGCCTGTGAGCCTGCTCACCTTATGCATGGTTTCAGGATACCCGGAAAATGTTAAGGCAATTAATTGCTAAGCCTGGAGTTTGTTTAAATACACTCCAAATGTTGCATAATATCTATTAACTAAATTCTTCTATCCTTTAGGAATGCTGCCCTGTTAGGCTAACTGGATACAACAGTGTTCCACCATATGTGCATAACAGCCCTCGCTCGAGGTTGTGAGCAGCAGTGTTCCTGGCTACATGGGTTAATTAATTGGTTTGCAGGATAATGGTAATTTTTAGTTTATGGTGGCAATAGGGACCAGTGAGTCTGGTCTGTGAACCTGTTGGTTTGGAGCCTGCCTCTGGAGAGCAGGGACTCAAGAAATAAAGCTAGCTGTCAGCTGGTGCTGTTGCTCTGTGGTGAGCTTCACTTTTATCAGGGAAATTACCTTAGGGAGCTTGCAAATGAAAAAGATTGAAAGCCTGCTCAACCTTTCTGCAGGTGAAAAGAGATCATGAAAGTTATCTTTTTGGTATGCTCATTTTTTTTTTAGAATATTAATTAAACATTTTCATTTTCATGTAATTTTTTCTGCTTTTCTCCTATCCATTTTGAGTCAATTAACATCTCTGTCCTTCTTTTTGACTATATGTGCAATTTTTCTTATCCAAAATTCTTTATTGATATAATATAGTAGTTAAATGGGGTGACTTCTAAAACACAGTAGGGTAGCTTAGTGAATCTATTTAAAAACTAATGTTTAACATACAGCATCTTTTGTTAAGTTACCAAACATTCTGTGAGCAGTGTTGTAGTTATGGCTGTTTTCACAGAACTTAAGAGTTTGCTGGAGAAATCATCCTTTGGAATAAAATATTTTCTGATTTTTTTCATTATGAAAGAGAATAAACTGTTAGTGTTAGTATTTGTGGGAATCCATCCATTTATCATACCTTGTAGTAAATGATAATACTCTCCTGGCCATTTTTGAGATACTGAAGCACGGAAGTGGAAAACACCTTGTTTCATTATTTAGATATATGCAAATAATCTTTTTTTTTTGCACTATCTCTGACTGTTCTTTGAAAATTCCACTGCACTGCTAGTAGATGACCCTGAAACAGGAGAAACCATTCCTGAAGGTTCAGCCTGGTTCATATCTGAAGTGTGCTACCCCTCTTGCTTCATTGCAAATCCACATCAACCCACTGGCATGATAACGTGGAATGAGCTGCAGAGTCATCCATATCTTTGCTTAACCTTGAGCAGTCAGGCTGGCAAGGGAGTGGAGAATGCTCTTCAGCATAAGGTTTGATGCTTAGAAATCTGCTGAGATGGGAGTAAATTCTTGCTTGGATGGGGACGGCCTTGCTCCTGTCCCCTGCCTGTTGGTGCTGTGGTACAGGGTGACGGAGGAGGAGCAGTGGGCTGTGTCCATGGGGCAGGCAGAAAAGCTGCCTGCCCTTCCTAGCTGTGTACCCCTGGCATGGGCCTTTCCCACATGTGGTGGCAGGGAGGTGCATGCCAGGGGGTTTGCTCAGGCAGTGCTCTTCATGCTAGAATTCAAATGAACTGTATAATTAGTATCACTTTAGCTTCCAGTCGGCTGTAATAGGTACCAGGAAGCTGTTTCTGCTTTGCTAATACTAATACTAAAAAAAGTTTTTTACTTTCTTACATGTACACCTTACATAGAAGAACATGCGGTGTGGTGTTTTGTCAGGAGACAGCATGAACTCTGTTTTCCAGTGCCACAAACAGCAACTGTGAAATCTGCATAAAAATGTTTTTTCCAAGCATCCTTTAGGCCATGTAGGGAAAAATGCAGATTGGTGTTCAGGCTGCTCATACCTGAGCTCAGGGCAGATGCCTGCTCTGGTCCTCACTGGTGGCAAGAGAGTTAGTAGCTGAACTAGGGAAGCTGATTTGAGCAATCTTCCAGCCTGAAGGATGTGAGGTAGAAATGGATGGGAGGAACTGTAAGTGATATGACAGAATCAGTGGGCTAGGAGAAGGAGGATCCAGTAAAATCAAGTAATAAAACACATCCATAAAACTGCAGGACCTGAAGTTTGAAACAGTAGGTCTATGCTTGCATGCTTGGCACAGATTTCATTTCTAATTTGCCTGCTTCCTTCAGGCTTCCTCTTGCCAGAGAGGTGGTCCATGTGCCTGCTCTCTGTAGCTGGAGAGTCCTTGGTCTGCTCATGCAAGTGGTGGCAGAGGGCCATAGCCCAGGGAGATAAGAGTCTTCCCTGTAGCATTGCTCTTGGGTGGGTGTGCTTGGCTGGTTTTCCAGCTCATAAACTTCATGCAGTAGGGCATTAGAAATATTATAGGCTATTAAACCTACTGTTGGAACATTTGACTGCACTAACTGCTGCTTTTAATAGAGTTCAGATCTGACATTTTTGGGACTGAGAGGGCTTGGATGTAAACTTTGTTAAATCAGTTTTGAAAAAGGAAGTTCTTTCATGCTTTGAAGGGGAAAAAAAATCAAGACAGAACTGCAAGTCTCTTCCTTAAATCAAAGTTTTCTGCCTGAAATGGGAACAGCTCAGCAGAACAGTTTAAGTAAACATGGCCATAACTGCTTATCTGAGACATTGGCATCCTCTGTTTTTACTGTGTTAATTTTTTGTGGTATCCTGGTGTCTCTCAGTCACTGATATGTTTGTTCTCACAGCACCTCTTTCACAGGCATATACTTTCGTGTCCATTTGATAGTTGCCACCATGATTTAAGGCTTTATCTGAACAGCTTACTCCAGAAGTGTATGTTTTCTATACCTTTATAGATGAGAGTTGAATTGCTGTCTGAAGAGTCTTTCCTGCCTCCAGCCCCAACTTTGTCTCTCTTGTGGCTTCTTTATTTATAAGGGGGGAAAAATCAGAGGCAACTGTTCCTGAGTCATCCCAAGTTAGTGTTGAGGACAGACCAGGATAAAATCTAGGCCAGAGACAGCAAGTGATGGATGATATGCACTTGTAGCCTGTGTAGGGGGTCAGTGAGTGTGTAGTATAAACACTGGGAGACTTGCTGAAAATCCTATATGTACATGAGAGTGCTGAGAGTGCTAGGAGTTAGGTACTATTCTCTAAAGCTAGTGCCTGAGCATGGAATCACGGTTCTTCTCCTAGGTAGGAAAAGTGCACTGTATTGTGCGAATGGTTTATTGATACCTAACAGTACACCTTGGGTGGGTTTTGCCTGTGTGTGTTAAAAAAATGTAGACTCACGCTGGGTCTTTTATCCAGGGAGCATTGCCACATGCAAATAACTTTTGTGCACTCTAAGTGCTTCCACTGTACCATTGCTTGGAACTTCATTATTAAAAATAATTTTTATTGAAGTTAATATTTTGCTCTTACATCCAACCTCTAAAGGACCAATTTGTTTTAATTTGTGCATGAACAACACCAAAAATGTTTTAGTTAAGAGACTGTACAGTAGTAATTTATTCAATAGGTCTTGTAAAGCAGTAAAAAATTAAGTGATGTTTGATTGAGTACTTCTGTATGTTCTGTAACATTCTTCAAAGTAATGGAAGAATAAGAAATGAGAAGTGAGAGAACCTTTATGTTTTTCCATGGGAATGAATGTGTTTGTATATTTCTGAGGCTCTAGTATATGTTCTTCCTCTTTTTGCCTATGTTACGAGGAATAAAATCAATTAAAGGAAGAAAAAGAGAAAAAGAAGACTGTACCTCTTGCTCAGTTTCATGATGAAACAGTGTCCAAAATTTTAAAGCTAGTATACAAGCAGATGTAAGTATATTGCACTACCTGTGTGTATCTAGTACATAAAGAGCTTCACAACTGTTTGGATCTGCTCTTCTTTCATAATGGGCTGCAACTTGTTTACTAATGCTTGAAAGCATGTACACATCAAATAAATCTCTGGTATTTGGGCCATAGTGTACCAGCATTATGCAAAGGGAAGATTAACCACACTCTATATTAAGCTATGATCCACTTCACTCTTGATTCCTAGCTATACTAAATCAACCAAACCATCAAAGAACAGAATTAGTGGAAGGATTCTTTAGACAATAGATTTATTTCCATGTTTATTTGTGTTATTGTTAAAAAAAGGGCAATCAGCAGAGCAAATCTGCTTGGGACTCAGGGCATTATAAATTAATCATAAGACATGCAGTGAGCTTTTGGGTGTGGAAAACCAGCAACAAATGCAAATGCTACATAGCTGAATCGTGTGGTGTGTATGGTGTTGCTGCAACAGCTGAGAGGCAATACACTTGCTTTAAGTGGGGCTCCTGTTAATCGATAGTCTTTAGCTAGCATTACATTGGCAAATCTGACACAGAATGAATTTGCAAGAGTGACTCAAAAGACTTTCCTAACATGAAGCATCTTTAATGCATATCATTTTAGCTGTTTCCTGTTTTTACTCTGCTCTCTTTCAGCAAAAAGGTCAAGAAAAGCAGTAGCTCAGTGGCTGAATTTTTCTGAAGTGCTTTACAGTAGGGAAAGTGGGGAAACCTCTTAAAGTGCTGTCTTATTCAGTAAGTTAAGACTTTTGTTCTTCAGTTAATTTATTTATTTATTTCCTGTTTTTTGTTATTTTTAAAAAAAATCTTATATATCAGATTAATTAAAATTACTTTTAAGGTATCTCCAGGCAGGTGCAAAAATCCTCATCCTCACCTTAGTTTTCCTTTCCCCAGAGGTAGTCTTTGCTATATGAAACCTGTTACCCCACCTTGCTAGATACGGAAATAACACAGTTGACTCCACACTACTGTAACATGACTGTCTATCTGCCCTAAATGTGACTGGTCGCTGCATTCGTGTTCAGAGAATTACAGTATATATTGTCTGCCTCTTTCTTTGTCACTTTCCCGGCCCATGTGTGTGCATGTACCCACACACTTGAACAGTGCTCTCCCTTTGTTGATGCACTCTGAAAGCCACCAGCTGCATTAATGATTTTCAGAGCCTAGAATGGGAGCTTTTGGGCTTTTCCTACAGCAGTAAGATAGGTATGTTTGATACTGCTATCACTATCACTGTAAGCAATAGAAAAAGAGAGAACTGTATCCATTTCTTTATGATAACAGATGGAAACAGAGGCACACAGGAAGATTTTTTTTTAATGTAGCTAGAGGTTCAGCTAGTGCTGGTGCCTTTCTACTGATTCCAATAGAAGGTCAGAGTTAAGTTAAGTGCAAAATATTCAAATTTAATTTATAGCATTAAATTATGATGGCTTTTCAGTTTAATTAGCCTTAAGAGTGCTAAATATTTCCAGATAAGACCAAAAGGACTTTCAGCTGGTCAGCAGTTCTTGTGAATTGGCCTGATACTACTTACTGTCATTTTCTTGCACACCTGTATTCCTGCATTTTTAGCAGGTGTGAGTTTCTTTGCTCACATCTTTTTATGCCTCATTTGCTAACTCTTCTGTTCTGGAAAATTGGCAGGATGACAGCAAGCAACTCCCTCATCCTTTTGTGTTAGGATTAATCCTCAGGGTTCTTTCTGATGTGTCTCCAGAAATATGTATTCAGCTTAGGCTGAATGCTGATTTGATTTGTAAAACTAAAATGTGAACAGTGCAGATCGCTTTCTGTCTCTTAAGAAGAAATCACCGTAGAGGTGTACATGATCAGTTCCGTAGTTTTGAACTCAGTCATATAAAATATGTTTCTAAAATATACATGTATTTTATGTATGTAAAAAGTCCTATATGCTGAAGTTCTTTGCTGAATCTCTATGTTTGTCTTCATTTTGCAAACTTGGAGCTTTACAATTAACAATTGGACGACTGATTGCATAACAGGTTATGGTATTTTAGTGCTCTGAATTGTGCTTTGGCATGATAGACAGATTTTTGTTTTGATCTCAGATTATATGGTTTGTTTTTACTTCAGTCTTTTTTTATTTAACACATGATTTAATTAAAGTTTTGTTGCAGTGATTGATAGTTGCTTTATTTGATACCTGTTTATAGGCATTTATTCATTACTTTTTCAGTGTACTGATATTTGTCAGAAGAGAATGATATTATTTCTTTTGTCAATGAAAATGAGGCTATAAATTACTGTAATTTTGGGATACATTTCTGGTATGAGCAAACAGTATTCCCTTGGCGAGTTTTCTGCTGTGGAAAACTAGGTTATGCATAATATATTTTAGAAAAGACCTGTATGCTTCTGAAGAGGAATGGCACTATGCAACTCCTGAAAACTAAGAAGAATCTAAATATATGTATGTTCTTATTCAAAGTATGCCTCAGCATCTGCAGTGTTCACGTAGGGGACTGAAAGTGATTGGTTGCAGGTTCTGTTTGTGATTTTATTTATTTATTTTTTTAACCCTCTTTTGTAGGATGTGGGGTGAAGGGTTCAACTCTCTGGACCTTGGTGTAGTCACCTGTCAGGTTCTTCCTAGAGCTGCCTTGCTTCTACCACTGGTGTGGCTGTGTTATGTCCTGAGGTTATGATACCTGAAGTCACCAAAAATCAAAATGAAAGTCATGTAGACTTTGTATTTTACTGACAAGTACAAAAGGATCTTGCAAAATTGCGACTGGAGTAACCTGTGGGAGGAGGAGGATATGATGTATTCTTCCCTGCTAAAATCATAGTGTTAACATTCTTGGCAGCTCACTGAGCTCCACAGTAACTTGTGGTTTACATTTTAAAAATGCGCCAAATAGCATATACTGTTTAAATCTGTGTTGCATTACACAACATAGTGCGATTGCCTCAGTGAAGCACATCTGCATTGCAAGAGTAAACTCTCTTGGGAAGCAAGCGCATCTTCCACAGAAGTAGGAGTGAGGCGTGGGCAGGGCATTGCTATTGTGGCAAGCAGAGGGAGCCAGCATTGGAAAGCTGCCTCACCTTTCACTTTCCATGGAACTTACCCTTTCTCCCTCTTTCAGGCACCAGCCACTGCCACTTGCTTCTCCTAGTGGTGATATGGGGCTGGGGGTGTTTTCAGTGATTGATTAAAGCATTTTTCAGGGTTTTGGGAGCCATGGTCTTTGCTATCTGTCTGGTTTGTTTGTGATCCCTGAGCAGAACTGGCTGTTAGGATGTAGTAAGGAAACCAATTCAAAAAACATCTGGAAGAGCTAAGAAAATATTTTGATTTTATTAAAAAAAGCCAAACAAACCCACACCTGTGTGATAGAATCTTCTTTAACTGCTAAGTCAGCAGTAGTTGATGGAAAGTATAAAATTCCTGTAATTTTTATACTGTGTTTCAGTTTGCGTCTTCCAAGGCTCTCTTTTGCTAGAAGCAAAGTTAGACTCCTGCTGTCTCGGTTCAGCTAAAGTTCTTCCTGTCATCCTAAAGCTTGGTTATCAACCCTCCTGTTCCCCTTATCCGCATGCATTACATTTTTATGGCAGTGTTTAGCAAAGACTTTCCAACAGCGCCTATGACAGTGTAATTGGACCTCTCTATCTGACAGAAATTACTCCCTCTGTAAAGGAGGAGTTCTAGGTGCTTTCTAACACAGCTTTCTTTGAAGCGGGCTGGGTGTCTAGTCAGCTGGTCTGTAAATGTGGGTGCACAGAATTTCACCAAGCACTAGTCAAAGTAGTTATTCATGATTTGCTGTTAAAACTGCAAGACTGGAGTGAGTGAGATTCCCCAGGGGTCTGCCCTTGCTTTGGTAATACTCATTGTTTTCATTATTGAAATGATTGATGGAGCAGAGAGAGCAGCAGTTAAATTTACATAGGATAAGAAGCATGAAGGGGGGCTGCAGGCTTCTTAGAGGGCAGGATTAAAGTTCAGAGCTGCCTTGGCTAACTGGAGGAATGGTTTGGGGAAAAAAAAAGAAAAAAAACAACAAAAAACCCAACCAACCAGGACACAAGCTTAGAAGCACTGTACAGGGATAGAAATACTCAGTTACATGGGACAGAATGGGGAATGATCGACTCAATAGTGGTCCTCCTGTGACCTGGAGCTGGGCTGTGCTGGAGACAATTTGGCCTGGTTTAGTTGAATAGAATAGTAAAAAATAACAGCTGGTTCCCAGACCACCAGAGAAAACCAGTCTGTGTTGTGTCCGTCTCTTTTCTCCCCTGGGACCTGGGCTGCCAGTGCTCTGCTGAGTGGGCCTGCTTTGGTTCTGACCCTGGAGCTGGTGACCATGTAGCTCCATCATGGGTGCCTGCAGGGAAGTGCCCCAGCCTAACTCCTCCAAGGCCTGGTCCGTGTACTCAGGATAGTGCATCTGAGAGGGAAGGGGATCACAGACCTGAGACTGTGGGTGTCATACAGTCATACAAGGAACAAGGTTTTGCCATCCATTTCCCTCAAAAAAGCACTGTTTTGGGAGTGTGTAAAGAAAAGACATAACCCATCTGCTCCATTCAGTGTTCAAAATGGCTTAACATCTACTTTGGGGCATAATATAGTCAAGTGCCAGCTGGATGGTGTCCAGGGAGGATGCAGGGAAAATGATCAAAGATCTGGAAAACATGACCTGGGAAAGAAGATGAAAGAATGGGGATTGTTTAGTCTACAGCGGAGAAGGCCAGTAATAGATGTGATAGCAGTGTTCAAGTATGTGGAAGGTTCCTACAGGGAGGAAGGTAGTAAACTGTACTACATGACTCCTTGGGGTTAGAACTAAAAGAAATGGACTCAATATGAAGGTGGCAAGACATTTAAGAAAGCTTTCAAGTGATGAGGGTATTTTGGTGCTGCAGTTATTTGCCTTTGAGAAAGCTGTTGGAAGCATCATCACTGGAGGTTTTTATAAAACAGATAAACTTCCTACAGGAATATTTTGGGCATTGCTTTGGGGAAGAAGGTGGAATACATGCATCTGAAGGTCGTTTCCCAGGAAATAATGAAGAATTTTTTTTTTAATCCTGTGAACTTAGATAATCTAATAACCCAGCAAATAACGCAGGAGATAGTGGCAATTCATTATTGCAACATACCAGTGGTAAATAGACAGCTGATTTATGCACAAACCCCAATGATGATATTATCCTTCTGCTCTCTGTTCTAGTTAAAAAAAAATCTGAGTAAGCTAATTTTACTGGAACATTTCAAAAGGCTGTTCCTGTAAATATCTTACTCTATACTGAAATAGAGGAAGTGATTTGGTTGGCTTTGCTTATTGAAATATTGTGCAGACACTATCAGTACCCATTACTGATTGTACATAGTGTGGCCGTAGTAAAGCCAGCAGTACTCCATGAGGCATGGGAGCATGATGTTGTATTTTCAGCCTAAATGCTTGTGCACTTGTGTGCTTCTTTTATGTGGAGACAGGGAGCAGGCTGAGAAGAACTAAGCTTCAATTACCTCATTGCTATCTATATACATGAGTTATTCTTTTCTATTGTCTTGCTACATTAAGTGCATGAGGCAGCAATTGAAGAACAAACCTCAAACTCATCCTTTGTTTCTTAAATCAAAAAGCTCTTCGGCAGCTACAGCCACTGATTGCAGGTCCCCATGTATTTGCTGTTCAGTGTATGGAGGCAACATAGAGGAAGGGGAGAGGTACTTCCCCACAGAGTAACTTGATGCCTTGAGAAATGGCTTGCGGTGTCCCTGTGGATACTTTCTTTGTTTTTTTTCTCACTGGAGGATCACCTCCATGACTTTGCGAGTTTCTGCAGGTCCCCTGAAGCCTTTTAACTCAGTTTCTGTTATAGAACAAAAAAGTACTTTTCTTTTCGAAACACAGCTTCTCCTGTTCTTGTTGCTGTGCATGCCAGGGAAGAGGAGGTCTGTGTTGCTATATAGCCCATGAGGACAATCTGGGTGGTGGAGGTGCTACAGGACACCCATAGGGGAGGACCCTGAGAAGGTAGGGCCAGGCAGTTTGGTTCCAGGTGAGAGCAACCAGGCTCCTTGTGTCCTGCTTAGCTCAGCTTGACAGCCCTGAGGCATGTTTTGTCACCCTCATCCTGGGACTAGGAGCGCTGGGGGAGGATGGTGCAGAGTCATCATGTGCCCAGCACAGATTTAGCAAGGCTTATCGTAATCCTGGCCATATCCACACTAACCCCCTAGCAGTCACACATCACCATGCGTTCATGTCCCTGGCCCTGCACCTCTGGCCTCCCAGTGCTGTGCTTATGTCAAGAAACCTACTGCTGAGCCAGTCCTGGTGCTTCTGCATCTGAAGGAGATGCCGTGAGTGCTCAAGAGTTGATGGCCATTACCTTTTTGCAAGAGCTTCCTCTTCCTAATCTGCTGCTATGCAGGTCTGTGTCCAGATTGAGTGTGATAAAATGAGGACACGAAGTCATACGTGTGCATATGTGCATATGTTTTAGTCTGTTGCCTTTTTTAAATTTGGAATAGTTTTGTGCACTCATCTCTGTCCCAGTATATCTGCTATGCATCAGAAAACTAGCGTTCTTCATGATCTTGAGTGTCCCATGTCATGAGAAATAAATCAGCACTGCTCCTCCTGTGGAGGTTCTTCAGGCGATTTAAATGGCTGATTTCAACTGACTAAAATCAGCAAGCAGGAAAACTTTATTGAAATAATCCGCTTCTAAATATTGTTTTACATTTACTTGTTTTAGATATAGTCCCTAGAGAAGAGAATGCTTTCAGTATTTGAAATAATTTCATATATCTTTTTTTAAACTTAGACTGCATTATATTTCTGCAGATGTTCTGTCAATAATCTGGTCCAACACAGACTTCAGTGGGTCTCTAGTTTTTGTATCTTTTATTTTAATCAGTGGTGTGTTTTCTGTTCACTGTTTACTAGATTACAGTTTTGCATGTGACTTGTTTCGGGCTATATTCACATGAAAATAAACATTCAGCAAAAATGCCCAAAAAGGAGATTCTGAAAGACTTCTATCACGTAACTAAATGCTTCCTTAAAATAGGAGCTGAAAAATAGGCAGGGAGAAAAGGAAAAAAATATCAGCTTGTTTTGCATTAAAATTAAGCCATTTTTAAAAGGAACAGTAATTGTAGTTATTAAGTCAAGTTTGGGTTTTGGTCACAGTATCTTAGATTAGAGTATGGGAATAATAGATCCTGAACTCTTGCACATCACTTCTGTTAAGAAATTATTTTAACTCCTATTTTCTTACTTCTACAACTTCCAGTTTGTTTTTTGTGTTTGAGCCAAGTATTAACTCAGCCTGCTAAATGAACTGACATGAAAGATACCCTCTCTGGCCTGGAAGAAGGATCTGCTGCTGCAAGCTGATGTAGACTGTCAGTCAGTCCTGGTTTAAGAATTGTAGTCAGTAATTGCTAGCAGTTTTGAGGTTTGATTTTCTTGGTGACTTCAGCGGCAAACACAACCTTCCCTAAATGTTACTCAAACAAAACCCTGAATTTGAATGGTTTCAGTAGATACAGCATTTGAATGTAATATGAATTGTCACAACCTACTTTAAAATACGTCTTAATTTACATATATAGATGCATGAGAAAGAAGTCACTTATATATTAGCCTGTATGCAAAAGGTGGTGATCCATCTCTGCCCAGAGGGAGAGAAGAGGGTTGTGTGAGGAGAGGAGTAGGGTTTGGAGCTTTGCTGTTGTGTTCCCGGTCTCGTTCTTGGATCTTGCAAAAGTGACTCTGTCTTTCAGATTCATCCAGCTGTAAATGAGGAACTGAGACAGAGGACTGTTGAGAGATTTTAGGAATAAAGTTAGCAATTTTGATTTCTGATATGCTACATAATCTCTCCCAGGAAAAGGCAGTGATGGCTGTTGGTCCCATGGGGACCAGCAAGCTCAAGGCACATACGGATCAAGTGCAATAACACTGATCACTTGTGGAGTCTGGCAGTTTTCTTCTCTGAGAGCTTTGCAAACATGAGCTGGAAGTAAAGATACTGGACAAACTAATTTTCTTTACCGAGTGTATGAAGGCCAGTTCTTGGAAACTGGGAAAGGAATTAAGGATGTGGTGCTGAGATAAATCTTCAGAGAAGGGCATGGATGGAGGATCAGATGATTCCCCATCTTCCATCTCTCTCAGCCATGACTTTTTTTGCACACCCTTGCTGGCATTGCTCCTGGTCACAGTTCACAGATGGGAAGGAGTTATTGCTCCCGGCATGCACTGTGCTGGTTAACTCTTTGCAACATGAGCTCTGTGCTTCATCACTTGCACCTTTCTCTTCTCTTCTCCTAGCTTGACACCCATCCTCAACCACTTTTGATGCAGGATGTCACTCTTGTCTAGCTGTGTCTTCCATCTTGGGTTGGATGGATGAGTGCATCTGATGGGTCCTTTTGAAAAGTGATGCTCAGAAGTGTGTATATTGCCAGGGGACTGTGACTGAGAGACGTAGGAACCTTTCTGCAGAACTATCAGTCATGTTTTGTCATCCATTTGTCGCTGTTTAGTGGTTTCCATGCAGAAGGCCTGAGAGCCCTGTGGTGGGAGTTATGTAGGTGTAGCACTGTCTCCAGGCTGAGGACAAGAGAGTCCTCACTGAGCTTGTGTCTGAGTTCTGATCACAGTTTGTCATTGTGTTCAGGTTAGCCGACACTATATGTCCATATGCAAATTGTGCAGTGATTTCAGGAATCATCTGCAGAATAAGTAGATGCACTTGCATCTTGAGTTTTAAGAAAATCAGAAAGTGTGAGACCAAGCAGTAAAATGGGTATAAGGGTATTTCTGCATGGCCAAGACCCTTCAAGGAGTAATGGAAAGATCAGACTGGGGAAAAATAAAATGGTGCGTCAGCTTCCATCAATCTTGTGCATTAATTTATTTATTTATTTTTAACAACTTGCCAGTGGACACTATAATCAGGAGTATGTTTGTTTGTAGGATACAAGGGGGAAGCCAACACAGCGATTTGTGGTTGCAGACTGATTGACTGCTGCTGTAGCCCACGAATGGTGGGCAGGGGTGGTGGATTCCAGGAGCACGAGAGACACTAGCTGCAGGCAGCTAAGGGGGACCTTCTGTGAGTGAGTAAAGAAAGGAGTTCCGCTGCACGCAGGCCAGAAAATATCAGCTAGTGAAGCCTTTAGACAAGATTAAAACTGACAGGAAATGAAAACTAACTTCACTGTTTTTCATACAGGCTGACTGCCCTCCCCCTTCGCTTATACACCTGATAACTGTAGGATAGCAGTTTCTCTACCTACTTCTTGGAATACGCACACTTGGGTTAGAAAAGTGCGTGACCCAAGTGCAAAGCTCTGCTGTCAGTCCAGCTGCATGGGCCTTGGCTCTCAGTCCAGCTTTGTTTCAGACACACCGTTTCTGTCGTTATCTCCATAAAGCTGCATTTGAAAGCAAGGACATGTGTAAAGAAGGAAAGTACATCACTTCCTTGTCTCTCTCTCTTTCTCCCTGTAATCTGTTACAACAGATCTGTTGCTGTGCAGAGTGTGTTAGGCTCAGCAACTGCTCTTCCTTGGCATACCTGCCAACTTTTGAAATCTATAAATAAGGATGTTTGGAGCAGGGGGAATAGACACACCTAACTCCATTGAAATGCTTGGACATAATGTGCTTTGCTAAAATATAGGGACTGTCTGTCCCAAATAAAACAGCTGGCGTGTATATAGAGCTAAAGCAACTTTCCTTAGATTTATGCTAGTTGTGCTATGATTTACACTAAAAGAAAATGAAATAAGTCATCTTTCATCCCCTTCAGCTGCCGACCTTTGCCAAAGTTTGTTTCTTAGAAATTAGATGAACCTGATGAAGCAGGATCTTGTGTCTAAAAATAGAGCATTTTACTTTTCATCTTGCCCCTCGCAGGCAGGGTATGATTTTACCGCATCCAAGAAGTGAAGTGAAAGGCAATTTGAGATTTGTCTTATGTCTGTATCCTCTCTTTAGCTTATGACAGAGGACCTTCGTCTTTCCTGACCTGGTCCCGAAGTGCAGAGAGTAGGGATTCTGACAGCGAGGAACCACCATTGCAGGTTGTTTATGCGGTCAGGGCTGCAGTTGCATTTTGCAGGTAATGTGGCCTTGCGTATGACTGTATGGCTTCTGCTACCCAAGAACGTGCTTCTTGGTCTCTTGGGGGTAAATGTTCTACTCTTGCAGCAAAACAGGGTTTGCAACCCTGAACAAAAAGATGGAGCTTTAAACCTGAGTTTTCCAAAGCCACGTGAGCTGCAGGTGTACTGGCGCGTAGCTCCACAAATAGCCCCAGCTGCCCTTTTGGCTTCTCGAGACACATATGAGCTGTGCGGCTGCAGCTGCCTCCAGTCTCTGCAGGTGCACACTGGGGAGCCAGAAAGGGGCTGGGGGAACTGCAGCCGCCTGCCCTCAGCACCCACCAGGAAGGCAGAGTCTGACTAGCTGGAATGGAAAAGCTGGCTGTCGGCCAGGTTGAATGCCGTGATCCCAGTGACAGCTTCCTTCCCTTCTTCTCTTCCTCCTCACCCCACTGCCTGAGTGGTTTGGAGGGTGGTGTCCCAGAGCACTTGTCAGGGTGTGTGAGTGTTGGGGTGGTGCTGTTGCTTTGCTTTTCTGTCCTCTTTTTTTTTTTTGCATGTGGATCTGTCTGCAGCTGTTGCCTTGTTGCTTTTCTAACCACGTGTGGTGTTCTTTGATTCACAGGATTGCAAGTGTACGAGCCAGTGCGCGGCAGCTTGGCAAAACTGTTTCATAAGGAGGCCTGTGTCCTGCAGGGTTGTTTCAGTAAAGACATGTCCCATCTGCTGCTTCTTATCACCCTTTTTATCTGTGCTGCTGACTCATGCAGTGTGGTCTGCTCAGCTCTCCATTGCAGTCACATCACACTTTGAGTTACCTTTACTATGACTCATGCTTGCTTTTTCATTTGGCAAGTGTTAAGCCAAAAAAAACCTGGTCTTGCCCCTCTCTCATGTGTCCTGTTCTACCCTTTCCCTCCAAGTTTTGTCCCTCTGTCATAATCTACTCCTTCCCCCCAAGTAAAACATCTATAATTAGGTTTTAAGCTGTATAATTTCTTCTTTCATAGCATCTCTGCACTGTGCACCTCAGGCTAGTGAGATTGGCAGTCTGTGCTAAAATATCTTAGTTCCTCTTACTTGCCTTCACAGATATGTTTGGTGCAGAATATTTTTTAATTATTTCCTCTATTTAAAGAAAAAGTGTGTTTATTAATGTTTTGGTGTGCATCTTTCATGTCTTGATATGTAATGTATGCACACAGATCCAAAACCACTTGATTTCAAGTTTTGTGTGCACTTTCAAGCCCTTGTGTTGGGCTAGTGAGACCATAGCTTCAGACAACTTTTACTGAGGTTTCCCTTGCTTGCTTTTGGCCTGTACTTTCAGAATCAGCTTGTAGACCAAAGTGTGCATCCTGTGTGGCAGTCAGTAACTTGTTACACCAAGCTTGAAATCACCGCTTGAAGTGCTAGTGCATTGTTTCCAGGTTGAAGAGGACAACTGAGTTGTACTACTGAAGGCTTGGTATTTCCTTGCCTTGGGTGAGGGGAATTTTGCCAGTATGGACAGGTTTGTGTCCATTTGGCCCTTTTCAGTCCTGAGATCCCTAAATATTTTTCAATGGAGAGTCCGGTACATGCTTCATTGAGGACAGATGATTGGCAGAGGTTGCTGTACAGTTTAACTGATGCTGGGTTCTGTATCTTACTGTCCTGAGTTCTTGGTCACACCAAACTTCTGCTAAAACTGGCAGTCTGGTTGAAGTCTATTTGCCTTGAATAAACCTTGAAGAGTTGGGCTTTTATATTGCTGTTGTGATAACTAAAATATCATAAAAACTAGCCTAGAAACAAAGGAGATAAATTCTTGGAAAAAGCTTTAGAACAGGAAGGGAGTGTAATGCAAGATTTTTTTCATGTAAAAGAAAAAAAGTTGCCCTCATATTTTTCTGGCAAACACTAGGCAGCTTTAGACTGCTGTGTCCATTTTCTTTTCTAGGAACAAAGTTAGTTTTTTTTTCATCACACAACAGATGAGAACTCACGGCTGTCTCTTTTAGACTTGTGTGCAGAAGATACCTTTTAGTGTTAAACATGTAACATTTGTTTTGACCAAGCTGTTTAAAACTTTTCTGAAGGCTATGTGATTTATCTATGTCCTTGGACATAGCCTTTGAAGCAGCACCACTCGATTAGGCAGACTCTCCAGTCCCATCTCATCCCTCTGCAATCTGCAGGGTTACAGACTTGGTAGCTCCTTCCCTGGAAGGCACCAGACCATGTTTCAGCATTTCCCTCATGATGTGTGTACTAAACAATGCCTTGGGTAGATTGGAGCCTTTGCTGCTAGCCATTTGCCCTGAAAATATCAGGGGATATGTGGTAAGGGCAGAAACTTTACCTTTCCAAGCTTGTGAGACTGGCCAGACATTGGCTTCTGTCTCTGGGCAGGTATGTCATGTCCTCTCCTCTTCCCATCTCTCCTTCCTCTTTAGCTTGAAAACTTCATGATTCTGTGAATTTGCTGTTGCTGGGTGTCCCTGGCCATGTGCTGCCAAGCTTTGTTGGTCTCTGGTGTGAATAAAAGAGGCTAATCATGGTTACAAGCAAAAATATTCCATTGTTTCTGAGAAGCATCTTTTTCTCTTGTAAGCCTAAACTAATACACTCCATAACTCCAAACCACAAATGTAGGGCCCTCCTGCTCAGACTGTGATGTCTGACTATGAGATGGGCATTGCTCATTTGAGTTCTTGACCCTTGGAGATTTTGCCTTTGTGAGAACATGACCACAGATGGTACATACACATGGTGCTGTCCCTGACTTGCTGCTAATGGCACTGAGGTATGTCATGGGCACACGATGTGGAGCAAAGGAGATCAGTATTTATTGACAGGGATTCTTGCGCCTCACAGTCATGCCCTGTGGCTGCACTCTTGGGAAGATGGTGGCATGTAGAAATGTCTCTGCTTTCTGGTTTCACTTGTGGTGTGAGGGAAGAAGCGTAGTTCTGCAGGTGGCCAGTGCCCTCCTGCCTGCTACTGCAGAGTGGCTCTCGCTCAGCAAGAGCAAGGTAGTGCACCTCCTGCCTCGGGGGACAGGCTTAGGTTTACTTTGTGGCTTCTTTTACCCGTATGTAAAATAAGTGTGTAATGATACCTGCCTTTGTTGTGGAATTGAGTCTTAATTAATTAATTAATTGATGTTCCCTAAATGCCTTGAGATACAAGAATCACTGCATATGCCTCAGAGTGATAACAACACTTGGAGGTTGGAGAACCATCTTTACTCCCATGATGAGGTTTCCCAAAAGCCACATCCTCCACAGCTCCTGCTGCTTTTTTTTGGATGAAGCGGTACTGTGCTGTGTGTCAAATGTATGACTTGCTCCCTCTGACTTCTGCCTAAATAAATAAATAAACTGATGTGCTTAATGCAGTCAGCACGTGGGGTACTTGCCAAAGAATTTCACAAAGCAGCAGAGCTGGGTTGCCAAATGTCATGTCTTTTATATAAAGCATTCTTCAGGAAGCAAAGTTGCACGGGGGAAAAAAAGAAGAAAATGTTATAAAAACTTACTGCAGTAAATACATTTTCTTCACCCACAGGGAGAATGTCTGGGCCATGTCATGGTGGGATCAAGGGATCCTATTTTTATTTCCTCTCAAAGGCCCCTCTCTTGTTTCTTTTCTGCACTCCCCTTCCCAAAGAGTAGTTCTTTACTGTGCTGGCTGGGGGAACTTAGTTTTGATTAGTATTCAAAAGCAGGGTTTTGGGATGGTCAGCTTATTTATGAAAATATTTGCCAGTGGATTTTGGATGGAGAGAAGATTGTTTGAACAGTGTCACTGTCAGATTATTTATTAGTGGAATATGATTAATGACTGAAGAAAGCCAAAGGAACTTTTATTTATTTATTTATTTATTTATTTATTTATTTATTTATTTATTT
>NW_020897695.1:31362585-31531451 GCF_003984885.1 Neopelma chrysocephalum | reverse complement strand
TTTATTTATTTATTTATTTATTTATTTATTTATTTATTTATTTATTTATTTTGGGGAGTATGGGGGAGGTAACAACACTTCAACATCAAGACATAAGGCTGTATGTTGTAAATGGATGCAAATCTGTCTTTACTAAGAAAGCTTGTACTTAGGGTTGATATGTTTAGTTGTGTCTGTGTTTAGGTGTGCATTGTGTCAGCTGCAGTGATTTGGTACTGGCTCTCCTCTGACAGGTGGAGTTTGCCAGGAGATCTGCTGTGTTCAGAGAGGCTCAGTATCAAACACCTCTTGAACTGCACCCCACAACTTGCTGTGGACTTGCATGAGCTGAAGTAGAGGTGCCCTTGGGGTGAGGCAGCACCTGCCATGTTTTCCCAGGGGCAAAGGATGTTGGAGGGTGGGTGGGTGTGAGCAGGTGGCAGGCTGGATTGGGCGTTTTGGGAGCCAACGTTGTGGCCCAAGGGGTGTAGGCTGAGCATGAGTGTCCTGGGTATCTGGGCTGAGCCGGGAATGGGGATTTGCCTGGTTTCAGGGCCATATAGGGGTCCCCGACAGCAACTGGCTACTGCTGCTCAGGTTACCTGGCTGCTTTTTGGTAAAACTGTGGGAGGGTGAGTTTTGGAATTGCTCTCTGTAAACTCATAGCATTGCTTCTGCTTATCTGTGTACTCCCAGTTCCTATCTCTGCATGATTCTTACAGCTCCAGACGCCAGTATTTTTTCCTCAAAATTGAAGCTTTGTTTTGGCAACATGTTGTCTGTAAGTGTCTACACTCCTAAGGTGCTCTCAGCGTTGTGCAGTAACTAGTTGACTTTTTAAGCCTGGTGTGCACTTGCAATGTAAATGTGGTCCATCGAATTGGTATCAATAACAGAGACTTGGAGCTATACTGAAGTTTACAAAATAGCGTTGAAATTGATTTTCTGAACTTCAGCCCTCTACAGTATTTTAGCTCACAGGAGTATTTAATCTGGTAGCATAATGTGAGATCATTTAGGCAGTAGTGCAGCCTTGCAACTCAATTTTTCCTGTGCTGTAGCTGCAAACTTGACTGAATGCAAATTTAAACTATATATAATACTGTTTCTATCCGTATCTGTCACAACTTCTTTGAACTTCCATCGGGGTTGCTACATGGCACCACAGAATAATTAACACAGTGTGCATTAGCAGTATGTTCATTTGTCCTATATTTTGTCAGGAACAAATCAGCACCAATAATTGTATGGACAGCAAGAGCTTCTGCTTTTGGATTCTTAATGCCTGTATTGCAACAACTCAGTAACTCATTGCTAATGAGTCTTTTTCAGTTAGTAGCTTTAAATAATTTATAAATGTTGTGAAAAAATACTTAATTCCTTCTTCTCCTTCCTTTTTACCAGTAGGAAAATTGGAATTCTCTGTGATGAAAAGTCCACATCTCTGGTTATGGTGTTGGGGGGGAAGTCTTCGCCACATGCTTTATTATGACAAGTGCTGGTGTTTCTTCTGAGATGTGCTGTGTCAGAAATAGGGACTCTTTCAACTGTGCTTTTTCTTAGTTCTTTTAATTACACTGTTCTGAAGTCCTGCTCCTCTCCTTGGGTTGCAAGCACTGAGATTTTCACTGTTGCTGAGTCCTCACCCATGCATCTTGTGTGTTGATCTAATGACCAAGGAAAGAAAATCAATTAACAGACTAGTGCTCAGACTTTAGTGTACAAATGCCTTTAAATTTAGCGTGGAAGTGCTAACTTCAGTGCTAACTTCCAGAAAGGAGAAAAATGTTCTGAACAAAAATTTCTGGTATGTGTTTGTGTGACCAGTGCAGGGAGATTGTGAATCAATATGGTGTGCATTATATAGGCAACATTTTAGATTAATTTCTTAATTAATTAATCATATAGTCCTCAGTAAGGACTTTATTTAAAAAGTGAAAATGATTTTTATAAAAGTGAAAATTATATTTGCACAAAGCGAGCAAACATGATAGGTAACCCTTTTATACTTAAGCACAGATGGTGTGGTGGTGAGAATGGGAAGAACCTGCATTGGTCAGAGTTCTGATAACCTAAGTTTGCCATGTGCCCTTCCCTCTTACATTCCCTCTTGCTTACTTCTAGGGATTTTTTCCTTCTTTCATTTTTCATTGGGGATTTATTTCTCTTCTCAGCATTTTGTTTACATTGTCAATATCACTGTGTTTATTCAGGAGAGGTATTTTATTTTGCAGCTGGCATTTTTTTACAGGGTCACCTTTTAGTCTCTGTGTTGGATTGCCATGCCGTATTAACAATATTTCACAAGCAACATAACCTACTAGCTAAGAGATTCCATAGAAAGCCATTTCTTTCTCTGAGTCCCCTGTAAAAAACCAGATTTATGCATGCTTTGGGCATTATATTAACACTTCTGTGGGAGCTTATATTGTTATTTGAGACATAATAAGCCTCCAAGATCACACCAGGTTGAAGGTTTTCTGGTAGCGTACTACTGTTGCTGAAGCATGTAGCTTAGTTTGCATGGATGATTTTTGAATGATTGGCTTTCAGCAACATAATCCAGTGAAAGATGTCATGCACATAGCAGGGAAGGGGTTGGCATAGATCTTTAGATGTCCCTTCCAACCCAAACCATTCATCGATCTCTGAGATTTTTGTCCAGTGCAAGGATCTACTTTGCATATTCTCAGTACTCCTTTACTACTAGGAGCAGAGGGTACTGTGTCTTTGAATGTTTTGACACTCACTGCTTTAGTTCTTGACTCATGACTTACGTAAGTCTCTTGAGTGTTTCAGGTTGCTATTTAGAGGTGATGAAATGCTTCTTGTGGAGATACCTTGGAGGCAAGGAGCTTTATACATTCATTGTCTTGCTTTCATTGTCCTTTTCTCATTATTTTTGGTACTTTTGGTTGTCTGAATAGTCATGAAAGGCTTGGTTCTTGGAAAACGTGTCCTTAAATGCAAATGTAGGCACATAAATAGTTATATTTAGATTTTAAATTTTGCTGGTTATCAGAATGATTGATTAAAAGAGAACAGAAAAATCAGTAGGCTTCTCCAGATGTGTGGCCCCTTGAATATAAGACCATTATTGTTAAGGTGCTCAAGTATGAGTGTAGAAAATATAAGTTCAGGTGTTCAAGTTTGAACACTTCAACATTATAAAAAGGGGAAGTGGAAAGAGGAAGGGTTGGGAGGCAAGGAGCAAATAATACAGTGGTGTGTGGGAAAGCATCAGATATTCAAAAACAGTTACTCTAGGCTTAAAGATTTTCAGCTTTTAAAAATATCAACTTCCTGCACCAGTTTATTTGACTTTTTGTCATAATCTCCAGGTTTCCCCTTCTTTACTTCTCTTTACAGCTCTGTAAGCTAGAAACCTTAGTCAGGGAAGGAGGAGAGAGAGCACAAGAGAGTGAGCGTGACTTATGAGTCTCACATTATCAAGAATGTGGTGACAGGGAGGGGAGATAAATCTGTGAATAATACCGTGCAAAAAAGTTCAGAACATGGAACCACTCCAGGCCGTGGATGATCCTGTAAAGTTTCATGCCTTGTTTGTGGAAGATGGTCAGAAAGTTATTTTCTTCTTGTCTCTGAAAGACAGCTGGCTCCAGACCTCCTTGAAATCTTGTGGGATTTGCTAAAAATCATGGGAATTGGTAACAAAAGTCAGGGTGAATGTAGCAGTTAACTCTAGATACATGATTGTTTTGGCTCTCAGTATTCATACTTCTAACTTTATTTCCATCAAAATGCTTGTTGTTAGACTTGTAAAATGTCTTTAGAGTCTTCGTAAGATTTCTTGAAGTTATCTGCAAGAAGAATATTAGGACCATGTTCTTAATGAAAATTTTTTAGATCCTTTACAGTGTGTAAACTGTGTATATATATATTCCCTAGAATATGTATACTTCTCATCGTATTTTGCTTTTCTCAATAGCTTTCTTGTCAGATAGGAATGTGGTTTTGAGATGTACTGTGACTTTATCCTGATATTTTATGCCTGTCGTGCACCTGTACAATACTTGTTTGACTTCTGAATTAAATACTGTGTATGGTTGTAGGAGCACTTATATTCAGCATTTTAAGGACTCTGTAACATGTAAACCTGATTTTCAACGTATAGTTTCTTACTGTTTACTGTGATGGAGGCATTGCCCTGTGGTAGTAGAACAACTTTCAGTTTTTTGACAGTAGTAGTGATCTTTGCTTGCCTTGCTACAAATACGCTGAGTGGGCTTTTGAGGGATGAGATTTGCCGCTTATTTTAGGAAGTTCTGCAAACAATATCTGACTTAATAGTTTTGCTTTCTGCTTGTAATTACACATCCTTCTTTTTTTGGTAATGCCTTCAGAACTTCTCAGTTCATCATCAACTCTCAGAACATAATTTTAGGAATAATGTGTATCCTGACTATTCATAATGAGGCTGAAATTCCATCTTGGGCTTCTGGTGTCATCACAGAATGGGGATGGAATTACAGCTTTAATTTATGTACTATGGGGGATACATTATTTATTACTGTGCATTAGAAAATGATTAATCTCTGCTTGTGTTGCAAGGCTATCCTACTGCTCCAAGTCCCCAGGAAATGCTGAGACATTGTAGAACTTCTTGTGCGGATTACGTACAGCTTTATGAAGCTGCCAAAAAGACCATTGCATTATTCAAAAACTGCTAGAGGTGATGAACATTTAGGAAGCCACTCTTATTTTTTCCTAACTAGAAGAATTCCTACAAACCTTTATTTGCTAAACCCGATTGTTTCCTTACCTTTAGTCCCTTTCAAGTGTTTTGTCTCACGTAAAGCCATGATCAGATAAATGGGTTGAGGAGCACTGTGTTTTTGGGACCCTCATTCATCAAAGCACTGTAACTGTAGTCAATCTCCACTGAAGATAATGGAAATGAATCATGTGCTTTATTGGTCTACTGAATCAGTTCTTTAATTTCTACTTCTTTGGTTGTTCATCAAATCTATTTCTTTCTTTGTCCTCCACTTCCCAAAATTGTGTGTGCATATGTGTGAATGCATGCCCATGCACATTTCCATGAATACAGTGAAGCTGCAGTGGAGCAATATGAGCTAATGGAAAATTGCCATAAAATTAAGTGATTCTTCCAGATTTCATTGCAGTGACTTTTTTTTCTTAATGTGTTTTGCTTCCATTTTTTGTTTGTTTCCATTTTTATAAGCATTTTCAATACTAGGAAAGTCAATAATGAAGTTCTCATATGTAATTCTTTGTACTGTGTAAGTAGTTATAACGTCCGCAACAATGGCTGTGATGAATTTGAGCCACAGCATTCTTTCACAGCCAGTTTTCATTTGGGTTTAGCCTTTCTACAGTAGCTGAAAATTTGGCTCGTGGTGTTTTCTAGCCTGTGGGTATGTGTTCATGCAAACCTAGTACCAGCCACTATACCAGGCAGAAGTTATCATGAAACGTAACTAATCTGCCACTTCAAAAAAGATCTTGGTGTTTGGGGAAGGGAGTTTGCAATTTTGCATTTGCAATGCTATTCTCTAGTTTGGGGGAAAAATAAAAAGCAAAGCAAAAAAGCCCAAACCAACAACCCTCACCAAACCCAAATCCTAAAGGTTTGTGGGAATTCTAATTACTAAGCCTTAGCAAATTGTCTTCAAAGTACTCAGCATTATTAGCTCTGAAAAAAAGAACTAGATATTTGGAAAAGATCAAACAGATACAAATACCTTAAGAAAAGAAGTCACTGATTTAAATTAAGTGAATGCTTTATACTGGTACAAAAGTATTATAAAAAATTAAATACTCCCACTTTCTAAAGTGGCATTTTTATCTAAGGATCTGATGGCATGTGTAAGCCACTCAAGTTTCAGTCTTGTGGGTTATATTGTCACCAGAAGCTCTGACTAATGATACAGTAAAGTCTTACAAATGACAGTTGGGTATAGTATGACTCTAAATTACTTTTTTGGGGGGGTTGTTTTATTACTGTTTAAGGGAAAAAAAAGCAAGTTGCAGTGCCTACTGATTAGTTGAACATAGAGGGGAAGTGTTACCCTCAATTTAATTTGGGTGGCCATATTATAAATCACAGATGTGGAATCTAAAACCCAGTGACAAAGCTGATAATCCTTGAGATGTAAGAATCTTGAAGCTGGTGTAGGGAAAGACGTACAAAACATGCCAGCAGCTCTCCCCCACGCTAAATTAAAATGATTGTCATTTTTGCAGGGAACACCATGGGAATCAGAGTTAGAGACATCCACCCCTCTTCAGTTTGAAAGCTGAAGAGTTGGCTGCAGTTTCTATGCAGAGTTTCAGCCTGCTAGAGCTGTATAAATAGATCGCTGGTGCTGTGCAGATCTGTGTGGGACCAATCGCTGTTCCCTCCTACATCTCAAGGAGATGCAGAGAGCAGTCCTCTGGCTATTGTGTCATGCCACTCATACTGACCAGTTAGGTTGGGCCTTTCGAGGACAGAAAGGCTTGCTCAGATGATGCTCTCTGCTCTGAAGGAGTCAGGGATGAGGCTTATGTAGATTTAGGCTGATGTTTTAAAGCCTCATTTGGATTTTAAATGGGACATGGCATTTGTGCTGGCTTTCTGAATGAGTTGCAGCCTTGGGCAAATCCAGTATCATGTGAATCAAGATAGTGTATCACATCAACAGAGAGGAAACCAGCTGTTTAGCATTGGAGGAGTTTAATTGTGCTATGATAGATACATAAGAGGGGAAATAAATACAGCAGCATGAATTTTGTACATACACTATAATTTCTTACTTTTTGGCTTGCTAGTTCACCATAAATATTATTGCCAGTTTTGTGTAAGGGAGGGGCTTTATTCTAAGTGTGCTAGGACACATAGAAAGGAGGATGAATATAAAAGTTGAAGGGTAGATTTCTCAAAGTCCTTAAGCTAGCTGCCAATCCAGGTGGCTGTAGAGCATATTCTGTTGAGCCATCACAGTCCAAAAGAGTTGGATCCTTCTCCTGGAAACCACAAGTGACTCCCTGGATGTAAAGTTATGCACACATGCAAAGGACTGAATCCTCACATGGAGGACCATAAAAACTCAGAAGAAAACTGGAGGAGAGGGAGAAGAATGAATGTCAGTAGGTTTTGACATAGGATTGAGGTCCATTAAATTCTTGGCATAAATGTCCAACTCTGAGAAATGAGTCTTAAGATAGGATTGTTATACATCTAGGAAAGTGTGCCAGCCAATCCTTCCTCTGCAAGCGCTTCCCTCTCACCTTGCCTGCAGAGGCAAACTGGAAAAACATGGCTCTGGTTACTCTGGCTCAGGGTCAGAGACGGTCCAAGCTTTGTTCTTCAGAGTGTAGGCTGTTTTATTGCCCAAATTTTCTTCAAAGATAATAAAGGCTGGGTAGTCTCATTGTGCTGTGCTGACACTTGGGGCTGGGTTGTGTCTGCCTTGGTGCTCTGCATGAGCTCGCAGAGTTGTATAATTGCAAGTTTACTGTCATACAACAAATGACTGATGGCATAATTTGTATTTTCAAAATACATAAGCAGCTCAGTCTAATCAGGTATGTGGTAAATATTTCCAGGAGATAAAAACAAAGTATTAGGGCAGGGAACAGAGTTACAAACTTCCTTTAATGAGGTGCATATTGTTTGATCATGTTTTTTCATATACATGAACTTCTGTGTGCCAGATTCTAGTAATCACTGGCAGCTGCTTCACAGTCCTGGAGAAATAATACTGTAAATACTGAAAACAGTAAAAATGAGTGGATGTGTCAGTTTACCTTTCAGACTCCTATGACTAATGGGTGATTAGTACAAATACCCTTCATCTTGCTCCTGGAAATAAAAAGAAGGGAAAATCTGGGGGAGCAGAGGGAACAAGTTCAGCTGCTCCAGACAGTTAACAGCGGTACCACTGACTGGCTTGGATTACAATTCTGGCTAGTTGGGCGTTTAACTTGCAAATCTGAGTAGTCCTGCTCACTTTCTGGAGCCCCTAAAGTTATTCACATAAATGTTTTGGGACCTGAATGAGTCTCCTTGGCTCATTCTGGAGAGTTTGCTTCAAAACCATATGATGCAGGATGACCCCCAAATCACAGGTCTTTTCCTGTTTCCGGTGGGTGGCTCATGATGTCTGTGGGATATGAAGTGGAGGGAATCCATGTCTATTTGTTCATGTATGCCAATAATCTTCAATGCTCCAAAAAGATGCAACAAATGAAAATATTATGTTTTTGTGTGCTGATCAGCTGCTGTTATTTTTCAAAGACATGGATTTTAAATAGCAACTGTTAATTTAAGGAAGTTTTTAACATATGTGGAAAGCAGTCCTGAAAAAATACTCAAATGAGAGCGAAGGATTTTTTTTTTTAATGAAACATTTTTCTATAGTAGAAATGTGTCAGTGCTTGTAGAAAATCCTACTCGCTGGAACTTGGGAGAGCAGGGGAAACAGTTCACTCTTTTGCAATGAAGAACAGTTTGCTTTTAATAATAATGAGAAGATTCTCTGTGAAAAGGCCTAGGAAAATAGTACATTCACAGGTAGATGAAATATTTCTGTAGAGTTTGGATGTCCTTTTGAAAATACTACGCAGCAAATTTCTGAGCTTGTTGCTACTCACTTGCATGAAATGGAAGGATGATTGCCACTGTGGAGGGGATTCTAAGCTGAAATTGTCATATGTCATATGGTTAGCATAACCCTAAAGGAACAAAATGGTCCTTGCTGACTTTCAAAATCTCATGATTTTTTCTATAAGCCTTACATTGATTAATGTAGTGTAGATTACATTTAAATATATACCTGTATGTTGACGCATGTCTATTTTAGCATAAAATGTGAGTCAGGGGACTAGTATAAAGAGGTGTGTTTGTAGATTTTTAAAGCAATTATGTAATGATTACTGGCTTTTTTAGTAATATTACCAGTTATTGAAAGTGGAATGTTGTCTATTTTGCTAATTTGAAAGAAAATTGAGCAGTTGGTTTCCTTGCAAATGTTAGTCATCCTGCAGAGACTGGCTGAAGGGTTACTTTCATTTTCTCCAGGACAGGGGTGATAGGAAAGTTATGTAGTGGTGTAGTTACTAACTGTAAAAGAGAAGCCCTAGATGTAAGATCAAGGAATGTTGGCAGAGACAGTATAATGTTAAAATTGATGCAGGTTGGTGCTGGAAAACAAAACTCTTAAATGCTAGCTTTGTCATGATGAATATTTGCGGGTTGAAAGCAGTTTTGTCCTAGGTCTAAATAAATGCTGGAGATATTAGACTGCACTGCAGCCCTTATTAGTACATGTGTATGTATGTAAAGAGGTACAATATCCAAACTAAATTAGACTGTAAGTAATTTTTTTCTACCTTACCAAAATTAATAAGGCATATGTAGCCATATGCAACACTGTGAATGTTCCATAAACTTATTTTGCTTCCTGAAGATGTCATTACCTCTCTTATATTATGAATCATGTTAAGGAAAAATACTTTGTTTTGATCCTCCAGGGGAAAAACCCTTTGTCTATCTCACCTCTCCCCCAAAACCCCACACACCTACTTGTCCTCTGTCATCTGAAGCAGATTTGAATCTGTTATCTGTACCAAAATCTACAGATGCACTTTTCCTGTCTTGCATAGGAACAAAATGTTGTCCTATTTTCTGTAATTGCAATTTAGTAAATCACAAATAAGTTACAGTAGTAAACTGAACGTGTTAAAGAAATGGAACAGAGGAAAGATTGCAATTTAATTCCCCAGAAGATAGATTTAATATTGTTCATAAATGCAATTCACAGTAAGTAAAAGGAAAGCTGTGTTTCAAACCAGCATAAGTAAAATAAACCTCCTTGGGCAAGGCTATGCCTGGTTTTGTCCCTGATGAATCTTGCAGAACTGGCACTGCAATTCTACGTTTTAACATCAGATCCATTTGTTTACCATTCTTATCAATTCATCGTCATTTTTCATGGGCCAAGATGGATATTTTAGTTTGTTTTCTTTCTGGAGTACACTGTCTTGCTGTCTCTCTGAGTCTCTGCAATAAGGTTGGAATCCACTGGGCACCTCCAGCTAAATTTAAAAGACAGGTTGAGATCACAAAGTCCTTGAGCTCTAGCAGCTTGGTGAAACAATCAGTTGGGTGTAGGACAATGGCAGAAATTGGTGACATTTCTGAAGGAAAGGCTTGCCTGTGTTATCACAAATATGAGAGTGCAGTGGCGTGCGAGCCGTTGCTAGTGCTCCCAGCACAGGGCTAGCTTTCCTCAGAACATGCGTCCTACTGTGCATGGGGTCATGTGCCCATGAGAGGCAAAGCCACAAGAAACCAGCCCTCATGGACTCCACTGCTTATGGGACTACTTGATCTTTTAAGGAGGGAGAATATCCTAAATCCTTTTACTTCTCCCACACTTTATTTAGTAAATGTCTTGTTTCCCATGTTCTGTGGGAGACAAATGGAGCCTGAGGCAGAGAGACAAAGTGCTGTGACCAGGGCTGTATGGGTGATCTAACACAGCACTGGCCTGCGCAGCTGAGCTGGGAGGTTAGAGCCCAACCTCTCACCTTTTCTGTCCTGTGCGTAGAGTCACTACTGAATATAGTTTAAACACACAGATCAGTTATTAAAGGTCCCAAACTTTCTCAAACTGCTCTTGAAAAAGCAAGATGAGGAGTAAGGCACAAAGCTGCTCTGCTCTTTGTTAAAAATTAACCATATTAGAAACGGTGTCTCTGGCTGGTTTAATATGTAGAAACATTTATCTTTGAAGGAAAATAATATCTGGATACACAACGCTTTGAAGGGAGAGGACAAACAGCATGGTAGCAGTCATGACAGGGCCCAGCTTCCCCTACTAACACTGCCTCTTTCAGTCCTGAAAATGGACAGTGGTGGTGAAGTGAGACTGTGGATTTTACACCTACTTCCTTCATGCTTGGGCTTCCAAGCTCAGACCTGTCTCCTGTGTGAAAGGCATGTGAAGGAAGAAAGAAGCTTTCAAGAAGTATTTGAATACTAGGAGAGCATTTCACTTCGCCTCAACCAGGGCCTCAGCACAGTGTTGCTCTTGCTCACAAATTTGCTGCCAGGTCCAGAACTGTTTAAGAAAAGCAGGTGGATCAGTGAGGTTTAGTTGGTTTCCTGCACCAGGAGTGAAAGGAGATTTCCATCACAAGGTGTTTCTTAGTATCTTCCAGTGAAACTCTAAGATGTTATGCTCTTGTTACTGCTAGGAATTAACAGCTTATGAGGACAAGATCCTTTTCTCTTTCCTGATAACGTTTTCAACAAATGTGGTGGATTGTGTAGACAGGTGGCTTTTAGCCAGTGGCCTGCAGACCTCCATGTGGCCTGCAAATCTCCACAGACTTTGTAATAGGTACTTTTTAACAGGGGGCAAAAAGTAACTGAGAAAGCTAGTCATCATGTCAGAGGATTCTTAGCCTTGCATGCACTGAAAGTGTGATGACTGCCTTATTAATTAAATTAGTTATGATAAATTTCAAGATTTTGAGGGTCTATTTAATGACATTTTGAAAGAGAACATAAGATTGACTGTGAGTAAAAAATACCAGAGGACATTTGACATAAGCTCAGATGACAATATAGTCACTTTAAAAAAGCACTGCTGCCTCAAATTTTCTGCTAGCTGCTTTTACAACTAGTGCCTAAAGTTTATTATCATGCCTAAAGTTTATTATTTTTATGAGATTTAGGTAATACTTTTATTTTGGTCTTATTATCTAGTTTGTTTTACTTTTTAGCTTCCATAATAATTCTTTACTAATTTGTTGCAAGATTTGTTTTACTTTTTCTGTTCTGTTATTGTTCTTTACTATTTTGGTGCAGGATGAAAAGAAAATATTTTAAAGAATGGAAGAACTTATTGTAAAACTACAGAAATTAGGTTAGTTATGGTAGCTGAAACTACTTTGATCTATTCTTTACATTGTTCACTTCAAGATGCTCTTGTTGCTGTCAGTATTACACTATTGCAGTATTATAACAGAAAATAATAATATCCTCTTATTTGGTGGCATAAAGATTAACGACAGCAGAATATTTGGGTTTTATGATTATGCCTACATTAGTAAGTAGTGTGGACTGACTGGAGATATTATCTGTAAAATCTTCTGGGATCCTGAGGTTCACACCAGGCATATCTCAGGGTTGCTTTTTCTTCTGAGCAGTCTGGTGCTGCTGGCTGCCTGCTCTGGGGAACATGATGCTTCCAGTTCAGTTCCTCCCAAGAAGGGTTTTGTTCATGGAATCCAGGACCACCTCACAATGCAACCAAAAGCCCAGGCTGGACGGATTATCTGGAGACTAGCTTCAAAAGCTGCATGCCTGATCTAACAAAAGCAGAGGGTATCTATCTTTGCCCTATAGGGATGTAGTGCGATGAAAGCATGGAAAGAAAGATGTATTTCAGTTATCTGATCGTTATAACAGTTAGTAAAACTCATTTAATAATTTTTCCTTCTTAGTATTCTTTCTTCCCTTTTCTTTGTAATTATTACTGAAAAGGGAAGGTTGACATGAGTAGGCCTCTGAGAAGGAAGGCTGTTTTGAGAAGTTAGAAAGAAGAGATCTTCTACCGAAAGAAGGATCATATCTTCTTTAAGGAGCTTATACAATGCCGAGCGCACATTAGATGCTTAACCAGTAATAACCCATGTCGAGTGGTTTGTACTTGACCTACTGATGTGAGTGTGTGCTCACATGGGGACGGTGCTGACACTCTTAAATTAGAAAGGGTGCTTAGATACTGCTCTGAACTGAGGCTGTCGGTCATCATAAGACACTGGGTGGGCATCCTTTATTTAAAGGTGTATAGGCTCTTTTTGATGTGTGTCCTGAGGCAGAGAAGGTGAAATGTAATGTCATATTATTGCTAGCATGACTTGGGAAAATACATGATGTTCTCTGAAGGAGTAGCTGTGAGAGCCAGTCTGGCAGATGTGACAGTCCTGCTTTCTGGATCTGACAGTTGGCAGCCCAGAGAGCCTACGACCAAACCTGGTATTTGCTAAAATACTGTTGTTACACTTTGTGCTGAAGAAAAGGAAGAAGTAGAGATGACAGAAGTAGTTGTACAACGTTTGAGGTTTTTTTAAAGAAAATACAAGTTTGGACAAGTAGATTTACTGAAAACTTTGTCTTTCTCGATGTCCTGTCTCTTCTTGATTAAAAGAGTAGGTTTGACTACAAAAACCAACCAATTTTTGTAGCCAAACAACTCACTGAATCCAGGCAGAGGACAACATTTCTTCCTCTGCCTGGAAGATTTTAGTTGCCAAGCTGCTGACATAGTCCTGCTACTCTCAAAAAGTAAGACCAAACTACTGTGGTGCTGAGCTGGTTGTAGCTTAGTCAAATTTCTGTTCTAAAAACAGCTTATAGTCAGGCCTCCAAAGTTTCCTGCAACAAAGGTCACCACAGGTTTCTTCTGAGGTGTCCTGTATTCTGTGTCATTGGAGATACATAAATGTATAAGGAATATTGATTGTTCAGATCTTTCTATATAGCAGCAAACAACTAGATCTCAAAAACCAACCTCATATAGCTAGAAGGTAGGTGAGATGAGTAAGTAAAGCAGAAGGCAATAGGAAGAAAGTACCAGGCTCATCTGTCCCAAACAACATGTAATTTCCATTGTTTTTCTGGAGAATTTTTCTTCATTTGAAGAACCCAGAATGTATATGGACATTGAAAATCATGCCATGAGTATTTAGCTCTTCATCCACTGGCACTCCTGTTTTTCAGATGTTGTGAGCCAGGGAGGGCTGCTCCTTGGTGCAGGCAGTTGTATGGCAGGGCCGCCTGCCATGGGATGAAACCATTGACTTGTGATGCAGTCCATCTCTGTCAGACCTTCATGCTGTGCTAAGGTGGTAGGAGGCACTTAAGAGGGTGCCAGGCAGAGCCTGAGGTCAGTGCCTGGTGAGGCTGGAGGGTTTGTGATTTGGAAAGATATGACACCCCTCTGGGTAAGTGGGAGAGCACGTCTCTGTGTCGCCTTGTAGTAATCGACACGTGGCATTAGGACATGGCAGCAGTGAGCGTAGGCTGGTAGTCCTTGCTCCAAAAATCATGCAGTAAAGTCACTCTCGGCTGTTAAGGAAAGAGCAGAGTTTACGGTGTTTGTGCTTATGAGCAGAAGGCAAGAAAAAGAGAAAATACCATGTAGGAACATGTGCCTGAGCCTGACAGATCTTCAACAGAAGCAAGGGAGGGCAGTAGGCCCATTCCTATGAAATCTGGGGAAAAGAGGTGTGCAGAGAGCTTAGTGATGCCATATCTCTGCCCTCATAGCTAATCCCAAAATGGAATCGTATTTTAGGAATCCACTTTGTTCTTAACTGCCCTTGGCTCTGTCCTGTCAGTGGTTTTGCCCAGGCCCACCCCAGAACTGTTTGCCCTGAGAATGGCAAGGAAGGCTGGCAGTCCTGTCTGCTGCCCAGGCTTTGAGGTAGGCAAGATTGCCCAAATCCAGAAATAAGAGCTGAGTCTTTCTCTGTAGGTTGTCGTGGGGTTTCATTTCTCTCTTCACTTGAGTCTTCGTTTCCACTGCTGTGGTTTTTCATCAGTTTTGATCACAGTCAAGTCATGCTAACATAGCAAACATGCAAGTTACCTAGAATGGAAAATCGTCTCGGTCCGTTAAGCTCCATTGGCCTTTTGAGAGAGGCACCACTGTGAAATGAAGGCAGGCTGGGGAAAAAGAGGGGTCCCATTGCTGGCATTTTATCAGGCTGCTACTCTCTTGATATTTGATGTTTTCTTAAGGTTCCAAGCAGCCAAAGCAAGTGCCTGTCTCAGCTTTCAGTGAAAAGCAAAATATTTCTGCCTTCTGAGTGCAGAGCAGCACAGCACCTGTAGTATTCATGTGACTCTGAAGCCAGAAGGTAGAGAAAAAGACCCTGTCATTTTTGCCCAATCTCATTGCTTTTGAAGGAAGTACTACATTTTGGGGAGATGAGTGCTGATTGACCATCATTAAATTCTTGGGGGTTAGCAGTACAACATGCTGCAGGTGTGATAGGTTGCTGAATGGCCCTGGTTGAATTCGGCTTCTTTGCAGCTGGCAGGGTCAATGCTTTGTGAATGGGAGGAGGAAGGAGGAGTTTTACCTCAGAACGAGCCTTCATTTGCCTCTGCTGGGGGCTAGAGAAGCCGAGCACTGCCTCATTTAGTGCACCGGGAAAAATGAAAGAGCTGACATAATACTCCTGTAATTTGTTTGAAGCTGCATTCATTTCTCCAGAAGGGGGAGAGTGGAGTATTCGAATGCTGGGAGGAATGTGCCTAATTCAGGACTGTCTTTCCTCCCTAACTCGGGAGACACTACAGAGAAAAATCAAGACATTCAGAAAAGGCTGTCAAATCTACTCACATGTTTGGCAAAGTCCAGCATTATCTATAGACTGTCGAATGAGTCTTCGTATGTGTGACCCAATAGTTATGTATTGAGAGTTCACTGTGGCTTTTCATACCATTTCAGTTACTGAGCAAATATCATCAATGTGTAGAGGTGCAAGCCACCAGCAGACTGATTGCAGGAAGAGCACACGTGTATGGCAGGTCTGCTGCTTCTTTCTGATGGTGGAATTTGAAGTTGGCTCACAGTAAGTATTATGATGTAGCAAAAAAGGGAGGGCAGAATGAGTTAAAGTATTTTGTTACACTGAATTTTTAGTGTTTTATCATCTGCTATATAAATTGTTACTTTTTTTTGAAAACCAGACATTTCCTCCATCACAGTTAAATATATTTTCTTTTGACAAACCCTGATTTGTTTCTCCTGTTTCTGAAAGGATCAGATGGGTAATGGAAGCTGTACAGCAACTTTATGTATGCTACTCAAGATAGTAAAATGCAGGCCTACAATAGGCCTTTTTTCAGCAGCTGTAAAGCTGTTGTGTGACTACAGTGAATCCATTCAGTGTCCCCCACGCTTTCTGGGAGCACCCTGGAGAAGCGAGTTGTATACTGAAATGACTATCCAGCAAAACAGTTTCAGAGGGACAGGCTGATGACTCACTCCTCTTTTTCTGTGTATGTGAAGTTTCATCCTGATGCAAGTTAAGACATCTATAACTTTGCCCATGTTACCGTATTACCCACTAAATCAGCATGGATGTTGTGTTCCTTGCATCAGCCTTCTGAGATGGGAAAATACTGTTATCTTTGTTGTAAAGGAAGGGAAAACTGAGGCATGGAAAAATTGGGGTTAAGTGACAGTGTGCATTAGGAGCCAAACTCTAATACTTTAGTTACACTGTAAGAGCTCAAGTGTCATTCAGAGCTATTTCAGCCCTTCAGGAAGTGTCACATAGCATGTGCCCATAGGTCATGCAGAAAAGTCTGGAGGATAGCTGGGAATCTGTCCATCAAACAACTTTTTTGACTCTTTAAACAGAGCATTAAAAATATAAGTATGTAAGTGAGAACAGGAGGATTTTATGCGGATTTTGATCTTAGAATAGAATCCCCAGCCATCTTGTATTTGAATCAGGGAGAAAATTGAGAGGCAGAACCTAGTTGATTCGGCAGGGTGACACTCTGTAAGATAATCCCTTTAACACTTTTTCTTAAATTAAGAATGGTTTCTAGGTGGCATAAGTCATGGACAAACTGTCCTTGTTTCACTTTGAACTTCCAGCCTTCTCTGGATTTTTGTCACGGCTTTAGAGGGCTTTGTCTGCTTCCTGCAAGTCTTTAGGCTTGGCTGTTGCAGCCTTTACTTGTGTTGAGTGCGAGCGGGCTCCTTGAAGAAAGAGACAACACTACGTAAGCAAGAATAAGCACAACAGAGTAGGGGAGCAGAGAAATTTAAACGGAGTATTTTGTCTTTTTTTGTACCATGAACAGTTTTTGGGGAGTGACAGAGACGCAGCCTCTGTCAAGGGAAGCCCATTTTCCCCCTTGTTTGTGTGTTGGTCTGCTTGGAGTTTTGGGTTGTTTTCCTCCAGGGTATGTAGGGGAATAAACTGATGTATAAAGCTGTACTTTTTGAATTTTTGACCACTTTTGGAAAAGTTGTATTTTCTGAAGGATACGCAGCCACAGAAAGCATGTGGATAATGTCTTTGTTTCTTAATTAAAAGCAAGAGAAAAAGTTATTCAGGCTGCCTGTCTGTCCTAGCTGAGGAAGAAAATCAAAGTGGTCTGGCTTACATGCATGCAAGGTCAAATCCTCCTTGTTGTTGTGTTGTGTAAGTTCATTGACTTCAATGGGGATTGCTACAGGTGTAACCCTGGGAACAGTTTGCCTTTCAGGCTTTTTACAGAGCAAAGATGAATGTGGTTGTTGGTCCTAAAAATTGTTTGTAGAGAAATAACTGGGATGCCTGTAATCCAGAGAGACTATGCAAATGCAAGACCATGCTCTGAGAAGGAAAGTGAACTCTGCACTGGCTGGCAGCGTTTGCTCCTTGTAGCCAGGGGATTTTCCTGCTGACAGAGCCTGCTTTGGACTCTTACGTACCCAGCTGGCTCCCGGCCAAGCCTTGCTCTGCAGGTATGGGAGAGGAAGCAGAGTGAAACGGGGGGGTGGGGGGGAGGTGGTGAGACAGTGCTCCGGTAGCAGCACTCACTGAAAATTCAAAACCCTTCAGACCTTTTTTGGTGATGGTGGAGAATATCAAAATTGATTGTATTAGAGACCTGCCAGTTACTCTTACTTATTTGCTTTGTTGCTCCTCCTCCCTTCCTTCCTTTCTCGTCAGCTGGGCTGGGTTTTGTAGCGCTAATGCTGCATTACTTCTCCAGCAGGGCTACTACTTCCCCCATGCTACTACTACAGAAATACTACAGTAACTCAGTGCAGGTTTAGGGAGTTTGCCATATATGTATTATTAGTGATAATAACAGTGGTAGTAATGATAAAACTGTAGCAGTTGGATACTTTACATAATGATTTTTCTTCTGGTTTACATTCTGGGCTTTCTTCCTTTTTCTCTGTCATAAATTTATGGAGTCTGATATATACTGGATTGTGCTTTAAATCAATATTTTGTAGTGTACTATCTTGCAGATTTTAAAAATTGCATGATTTTGAGTGGTCTAAAAGAGTGTGGGGGGGTTGTGTTTGGTGTTTTTTTGTTTGAGTTTTTTTTAAAGTTCAGCCCACAGAAGAGCTGCTGCTGGGGGAAGTTACCACACTTGCTTTAGATAATGAAATATACATTGAAAAAAGGTCAGGGATTTCCCCTGAGCCATCCACCAGTCACTTGAAATGACATTTTCATTCTGAGTGTTTTTTTTTGTTTTGTTTTTATTTAAGATCCTGGAGCACGGGGAAAGAGTTTTAATGCAAAACACAGAAAAAAAAGTCTGCAACATCTCCTGTGAGAGGAGGAAAGAAAGAAGATTTACAATTGCATCTTGAAACACTCATGATTTGAGGTAAGTGCTTGGAGGGTCTTGTCATAAGTTAGTTAGTTTGTAATTAAATTAATCATTATTTGCCTCAGAGTGTCGTGATATTTCTGTCTAAGGCAATAAAAACAGCCAGGAGATGGAGGGAGAGAACTGTAATGGCAAACCCAGAAACAGCAGTAAAAATATGTAATGCATTTATCTTTTTGAAAATGGGCCCCATGAGGTCCAGTCTCACAAACAGGCAATCATTCTGACATTTATAAGGGTTAAACTCTGTTTAAATCAATGAGGCTATTCTCCCTGAAAGTTAGGCATGTGCCTAAATATTTCCTAGTTTGGAATCTATGTCATATGGGAACTCAGCGGAAGAAGCTATTGAAAAACATACAACACACAGCCAGAAAAATGCATATACAATTCTCTTACTGTTTCAGATAATGTCATGAGTAATCTGATTTTACAGCATTAAGTGATATTTTTGTATTAAGTACATATTTCTCATTTTTATGTTTAAACACCTCATTGAAATATCAAACTTCTTAGCAGAGCCCGTGAATTCTACGCCAGCTTTAATAATGCGTCTGCCTTAATTGCTTCATCAGTGTGTCTTTGAACAAGTAGAGATAAATGTATAAAGAAAATAATGTCCCCTTTCATAACTAGAGTTGCAAATTGCACTTGGATATTTGAATAGCAGCCGAACTAAGAGTTCCCTGACTGAGGCTGAATTGTGTTGTCCAGACTGAATAATTTTTTTGATAAGGACAATGATGAGGTGCAGGGAAAAGCTCACCTTTTCCCTCTGGTCACCTTTTTTTTGTAAAAAATTTTTTTTTATTTCTCATTGGCATAGAATCATATCTGAGTCTAGTAAAGAGAAAATGTTACAGTTGTAAAACTTTCAACCACTGATAATGTTGCATAACTGAACGCTGAAAACCATCTTTCTTTAATAAAAATTTCAAGTTATTTACTCTGTTCTGCCCCACAAGTGTGCTGAAAGGGACAAAATTCCCGTAAGAAAACTGCGGAACCAAAAAGACACACATAACATGGAAGAAACAGGGTATACATTCCCACAAATGTGCAGAATATCAAAACCCTTTGGCAAGTGGCATTTGCAGACATATGTTGCTTACCAGATTTCGGAAAAGAGGAGAGCATAGCTGACCCTTGGAGATTGCTCTGTATTTGCTTTGTAGGAATTGAGCTGTTAAGGTTCTTTTGAAATCAACAGGCCCACTGCAGGGAGCTAAACATTTCCTTTCTGGTCAGTAGACAAGAGCCATTGCTTAGGAAATTGTAATAGTCCTGTAGGTATTTGTACTGATTTATCCAAAAAGTTCAAATTTTTGCAAATTGGTCTAGCCAACTCCTTTTTACTTGCAGGTCTTGCGCTATGGACTGTAAGCCCAAACAGCAATACAGCACTCTTTCATTAGGAGTCTGAGGAGATTTTTGTAGTGGTGAAATGAGATATTAATGCAAATCTGTTTGAAGGCTCAGGTGGGGAAATGCCTTGCTCTCTTTGAGGTGTAGGGTGACAGTCCTGGTGAAATCGGTGATAGAGAAGTGCACTGCAGTGACGTTCATGAGGTCACTCTCAGCCAATCTTTCTGTCCCACTCTCCTGAAGGCAAGTATTCCTTCTTGGCTGGGCAGAGCATAAATCAAAATGCTTTTATTGCTGTTTTTCTTTCATTGACATCAGGCCAGGACAACATGCATGATTTTTCTTTCACAACTGCCTTCTTGTTGCTCTCTGAGGAAGCATGCATTCAAGTTCAGGAAAATGTATCTTCCTAGCATCTGTGTGGCCTTTATAACCATTTAATCAGCCCTATGTTGCACTCAGAAAATCACTGAAGTCGTTTTTACCTTTCTTTGTATCAGAGAGTGCAGGAGGTCATTGTCAGAGTATTGGAGGGAAGTTCTTTGGTGCCAAAAGATGTATTTTAGGATATTTTAAATTGTACCGCTACTCTTGTCCTTTCCTGATTATTTTTTTCAGCATGTGAAGAAATAATACCCCCATTTGTGTGCCTGGAGAAGGTCCTGTGGTGTGTGCCAGAGAGTTACGTGGGTGCTGAGCTGAGCAGGCAGATAGACCGACTCTCTCCTGCTTTGTATTTTTCACTGGGAGTGAACACAGGGAACCGAGCCTGCCCCGATTAAACACATGCCTGTTTTGTTTTGCCTTTCTCTGCTCTTCGTTCAACTGTCAGCATGCCATGTTCAGATGGCAGTGATCAGTCACAAATTGTCCCCTATCCATGTTCCTTAGCTCTTCTAAACCATTAGTTTTGTGGAACTCTTCATCAAAGATGGCACTAGTTCGATTTCCCCACCCCCTGCCCCAGCTAATGGAAGAAGACTTTGTTTGTTTGTTTGTTTGTTTGTATTTTCCTCTCAAATCAGCTGCATTAGATCCCAAAGTAACTTGTGTTAAGTGGAAATGAGGCTTTGACAGTATGTGTGCTTGTTGGAGACTTCTTTAGATTATTTTTTTTTCACACCCTATATATGGATCTTTTCAATGGGCCACTGCTCTTATGAATCAGAAGGAAAGTGCATGCTGCCAGGCACATAATGGAATTATTCATTTGTTTCAATATGTGTTTGTGAGCCTTTGTAAAGAGGAGGTGGTAGGAACAGAGAATAGAGACCTTCACTGCAAGGGAGCCAGGAGACCATAGTGGCACCGTGCAGGGCACCACTGTGGTGAGATGTGGCCGTGCCTGTGTCACTGCTCCCATGCGTGTTCTGCTGGGCTCTGATGGGTATTACCTGGGACTCACACCACATAGGATGTCACGTGGAAATGGGTGAAGCTTATGCAGCCGTTGACTGTGCTCGCTGTAAACCACATAAGGCAAAATATTCAAAAGCTGTAATGTTTTCAGTACTTTCCTTAAACTTTCAAAAGAGTGATGTAAAAGTGAACCATGCCAATGCTCCTCACTGTGAGGCTATTTATTATAAAGGATGTATGGTGTAAGTCATTTTAGTATGGAGTACCTGAGAGCTTGAACGAAAGCCTTGGATCCAAGCCCACCAGCAGCTTTGCAAAAGGCAGGATCCAGATCTGAAGTCAGGTTCACATACTTTATAGTAGAGAGTTGTTTTAACTTACTTCATGAAATGTGAGTAGCCAGAAATTTGAAGCTGGGGCTTTTAAACAAGTTTTTGACTTTCTCACCCAATGTTCTCCTCTGCCTTATAAGCTCATTGTGAAAGCACACCATCTATTTTCTCCAGGCCACTGTGGCCAGGACACGCCAACTCAGGGAATGGAGAAAGGCCTCTGTGGTGTTTACCATTATACAGCCAGAGGATTTTTTTCCAGAGGATTTTTTTCTTCTAAAGAAGTTAGACTTCTCTTCTGGATGAATGTCTTTGAAGTCACAGTGGAGGCTTTGGAGGTAGGACACTGGAATTTCAAAGACATCCAGAAACAGTTGATCAGCCTGACATGGCACAAACCAGGCCACAATGGCTGGACTCCCACCTCCTAAAAAGTCCTCTCTTGTGATACCATAGCTGAATTACAGACATGAAAAATTACAGCATCGTAGACAAGAAATCCATAAAGCCTAAATTTTTCTTTCCTTGCTATATATGTGACTCTGTTCTTATTCTTCCCCTTCTCCCTTGCCCTTGGACACAACATTTTTAGTCTGTCCAGTCTGTAGCTGTGCATTTACTAGAGAGGCATCTAGTCTTTTCAGTCTGTAGCTGTGCATTTACTAGAGAGGCATCTGGTTATGTGTTACTTTACACATCTGTTACATACATCAGAGAGTCAAATCCAGCACCCAGAGACTTTATGTGTATTTGCAATACTCCCTGTGGGACTTCGAATCCTTAAGCCAATGAATTGGCCATGAGGATACAAAAATGCAGTATTTCAATCTACTGCATATATTACTGCAGTTTGTTGCATATATATTGCAAATATATATTACAGTCCCTTTTGTGTTTGGCAGAGAAAATCTGGTGTGGGAAAGATGAAAAGCACAGGTGAACTGGAAGGTATTTAGGTATTGCAGTTTATTTGCTTCCTCCTAAAAGCAGCATATCTCTGGTTGGCAGCATGAGAAACAGTTTTCATCATGATTTGAATATCTCTAAAAGGTACTGTCCCAACAGTGTTCGTGTATTTCAAACTAAACTTCAGAGCTCTTAGTCTGTGGGGAGAGGCCAAGTACCTGAGGCAGCATTGGTAGCTGAGGCAAAGCTCAGGCTTTGCAGTTTTGTCAGGATAATCTGTACTGTTTGCAGCTTACATAGGAAGCATGAGTGTTGTGGTTTAACCACAAATGACAACCAAGTACTATGCAGCCACTCGCTCCCTGCACCCCTGCAGTGGAATGGGGAAGAGAACTGGAAAAAAGTAGGTAAAACCCGTGTGTTAAGACGTGTTTAATAAAATGTAATAATAATATTAATGATGATGATGATGATGAAGCTGTAACAAAAAGGGAGATAACCGGAAGAGAAATAAAATCCAAGAAAAACAAGTAGTGCACAATACGGTCACCACCTGCTGACCAATACCCAGCCTGTTCTCGAGTGATCAATCCCTCCTGGGCAACTCACTCACTTTATATATTGAGTAGGATGTTCTAGTGTATAGAATATCCCTTTGGCCAGTTTAGGTCAGCTGTCCTGGCCATGCTCCAACCCGGCTTCTTGTGCACCTCCTTGCTAGCAGAGCATGGGAAACAGGAAAGTCCTTGACTTAGGGTAAGTCCTTGACTACTGAGCAACAACTAAAACATCAGTGTATGATCAACATTATTTGCATACTAAATCAAAACCCCACAACATTTACCAGCTACTAGGAAGAAAATGAACTGTATCCCAGCTGAAACCAGGATAGTGCATTACAAATAAGTAACATTCATTTGAACAGTGTTTCCTTCTCTGCTAACCTCGGTGTTCGGGTTTCTGCTTTTCTTTTCCTCTTGCTAGTTCTGCAAGTGCATGAAGTTTGCAGAAAACATGCTGAGACATGATGAGGGAGCTGGCAGAAGAGCTCACCAAGCCGCTCTCCATCATTTACCAACAGTCCTGGCTCATTGGGGAGGTCTCAGATGATTGGACGTTGGCAAATGTCACACCGATCCACAAAAAGGGCTGTAAGGAGGACCCGGGAAACAACAGACCCGTCAGCCTGACCTCAGTGCCTGGCAAGGTTATGGAACAAATCATCCTAAGTGCAATCATACAGCACCTACAGGATGGACAAGGGATCAGACCCAGCCAGCATGAGTTTAGGAAGGGCAGGTCCTGTCTGGCCAACCTGATCTCCTTTTATGATCAGGTGAACCACCTGGTGGATGAGGGGAAGGCTGTGGATGTGGTCTATCTGGGCTGCAGCAAAGCCTTTGGCACCATCTCCCATAGCATTCTCCTGAAAAAGCTGGCAGCCCACAGCTTGGACAGGGGCACTCTGTGCTGGGTGAGGAACAGGCTGGATGACCGAGCCCAGAGAGTGGTGGTGAATGGGGCTGCATCCAGTTGGCGCCCGGTCATTAGCGGTGTCCCCCAGGGATCAGTGTTGGGCCCAGTTCTGGTTGATATCTTTATCGATGATTTAGATGAGGGGACTGAGTCTACCATTAGCAAATTTGCAGATGACACTAAGCTGGGGGGGAGTGTCGATCAGCTGGAAGGCAGGAGGGCTCTTCAGAGGGCCCTGGGCAAGCTGAAGAGATGGTCTGATTCCAACGGGATGAGGTTCAACAAGGCCAAGTGCCGGGTCCTGCACTTTGGCCACAACAACCCCCTGCAGTGCTACAGGCTGGGGACAGAGGGGCTGGAGAGCAGCCAGGCAGAAAGGGACCTGGGAGTTTGGATTGACAGGAAGCTGAACGTGAGCCAGCAGTGTGCCCAGGTGGCCAAGAAGGCCAATGGCATCCTGGCCTGGATCAGGAACAGCGTGGCCAGCAGGACCAGGGAAGTGATTCTTCCCCTGTACTCAGCACTGGTGAGGCCACACCTTGAGTACTGTGTCCAGTTCTGGGCCCCTCAGTTCAGGAAGGATGTCAAGGTCCTGAAACAGGTCCAGAGAAGAGCAACAAGGCTGGTGAAGGGACTCAAGCACAAGTCCTATGAGAAGAGGCTGAGGGAGCTAGGGTTGTTTAGCCTGGAGAAGAGGAGGCTCAGGGGAGACCTCATCACTCTCTACAACTCCCTGAAAGGACGTTGTAGCCAGGTGAGCATCAGTCTCTTCTCCCAGCCATTAGCAGTAGGATGAAAGGGCATAGTCTTAAGCTGTGGCAGGGGAGGTTTAGGTTGGATAGTAGGAAGAAATTTTTTGCAGAGAAAGTAATCAGACATTGGAATGGGTTGCCCAGGGAGGTGGTGGATTCACCGTCCCTGGAGGTTTTTAAGATGAGACTGGATGTGGCACTTAGTGCCATGGTCTAGTAACCACAGCAGTGTTGGATCAAGGGTTGGACTTGATGATCTTGGAGGTCTTTTCTAAACCAGTTGATTCTATGATTCTGTTCTAGGATTCTTAGATGGTCTTTTTTTATGATCCATGTAGAGACTAAATGTGATAGATGTTATTTCTACAAATGCTGAGCTAGGACTATTCATTTGTGTGCAGTGCATGCCAGTGAGCAGATGGACTTAATTGTAGCTTTTTGGGGTTTTCTGTTTGCCATGGTGGGACTGCAATCTGCGCTGGCTGTCCTTGAGTAGAGCAGTTGAGAAGAGCGTGGCTGATGAACTTGTGGGCATGTTGTCTCCCATTTTGCTGATATATGGTGGAGCAACTGAGCCATCTGAGCCATGCTTTGGGAGCCTCTTGCTAGGCCACTGCTAAAACTTCTTGGCTGGGTGTTAGAGGGGGCTGGGTAACACAGGGGTTAGTTAGTGCAGGGGAGCTGGAATGGTGAAAGATTTTATTGAATCCAAGACAATGTGAAAATGCAAATTTGGCAGAAAGCACACTATAGCAAGAGGCAGAGTGCAGAGTGACCATCATGCTTCCCCTCTGCTAGAGGGTTCGGCAGCCGGAGCCCATGTGAGAGCCCTTTGCTGCCAAGCAGTGGCCCTTTGTGCCCTGATGGAGTGGAGCCATGGGTGCGAGGAGAAACTGTCCCGAGGCCACCAGCCCTGTGGCCTGCTCACCCTCTGCAGTGGGGATCCTTTGGCAGCTGGCCGCCCTCTCCTCCCCTGGCTCTCTGCTCTCTGGTTGCTGTGATCAGGGTGCTGCAGCTGCTTGTTTGAAATGATAATATTTTATGCTGTTACCGTGGAATACTGCAGTATTTTTTGTAATTACGGGCTGCATGCCAGTAATGTACAATAACATTCTGCTCTTCCTGTACTGTTGCTACTGTAGGCATTCGTTCCAATTTGGGCTGCATTTGCAGTACGTTTTTTTTTCTGTTTTGTTTCTAGACACTGCTCATTATCTATTGTGGATATTTTTGAAGTATTCATTTCTACCCACGTCTGTCCGTACAAGTCTATCTCAGAAAGCACTTCAGAGAGTAGCAGTCTCTGTTGAACAAGCAATTGTTGTGGCTTTCACAGAATTACATTTTTGTGAAAGTATGAGGCAAGAGTGAGATGAAAATTGCTTTGTAAGTTTAAAAATGGTTATGGTTTTAAAAATGTTTAAGGCAGATACAAGGCTAAGCCTTTCTTTGACTGATGTTGAGCATATTTAGCACTGAAGTCCTGGTCTGCCTGGTCTGCTCCAAGCTGTAGGTGACTGAAACCTCTGGGATGACAGAATCTGGAAGGCAGAGCCTGTAATGATTCTCTGTAGTTTTGGTTTTAACTATTAATGTAAAAAAAAAAAAAATTTCCAGAGGAAAGTAATCATAACTTGGAAGATGGTCAGTAGTGTTCATGCCAGTGATTGTTTATTAATATTTCATGGTCTGGAAATGAAACTTTTGTGAAAGGAAAATTCAAGTCCTAGACATCAGAATTCACTAGTCAGCCTGTAGGCAGTTTGTTTCTGGAAGATAGAGGTTGAGTGCAAAGGAAACGAAAGAGGTTCAACACAAAAGAGACAATTAATTTGTTTTCTGGTAAATTTGGAATAAAATACAGCGTTTTATACAAAAAGAATTGCACTTTTCTCAGATGTAATTTTGGTATCCTTTTACTGTGCTGACTCACTAAACGACTTCAGTTTCAATCTACATTTGGTTTAAATTACCCCCGAGGCCTGCATTTGTATGCTACTCTGTAAAGTACTTCTTACCTGCAATCCAGATTTTTTTTCTTTTTGGTTGGCATTTCAACTGACTTGTCTCTTCATTTTCCCAGTCTCTGTTTTACTAGTATTTGAAACCAATCTCTGTGTGCCTGCTTGGGCTCTGCAGTTGGCAAAAGTCATGTTTCAGCAACAGATAGAACAAGGAATGAATCATTGCTTTCTGCCTTTCCATTAAATTACCTAAACCACTACTCATGAATATTGCTTTATGTACGATACGGCAGCATGATTATCTCACTACATTGACGGAACAGTGCTGGAAGTGAATATAATTTTTTTTTCTATTACATCTTTAATGAGCTGCAATTAAAAATAGTGTGTTGAAATGCCAGAGTAGATATATTATTCTCAGAACTTTCTTGAAGCCATTTTGCCTGTTAGACTTGGTTGACATCATGTTGTTCTTAAAACCTTAAGAATTAAACAGCAGAAAAGTCTGCTTCACTAGATGAAAGTTAACAGGACAGTAAAATCTGTCGACTGAAAAGATTCAAGTCTGTACTGAGTGGAAAAACCTGCTTTTGTCTGTCTTTGAGGATGATATTTTTAATATATAGTTAAAAAAAGTAATCACAAAGCAGCAGGTTTCTGCAGAGCTCCAATTATGTCCCCTGTCTCTTGACACCTGTGGAAGCAAGTCTGAGTCACAGATAGCACAAAACTGTGAAGCCTAATGCTCTCAGTATTCAAAAGCACACCTACGTAGGAGTTTAATTTCAATTGCCTCTTTTAGCTCTGGGTTCCCCCCCTCCCCAGTCTAACAAAATTTAAGAGTCATTCTTAGAATTTTGCAGAGAAAAATTTTCCCAGCACTTGTGGCTTTGTGAAGTATTGACATCACTTAGAGATCAGAAAATAGCTCTGTCAGTTTTAGCTTGATGGCATTCCACTCTCTGCTCCAAAAACCTGATGAATTACAATAGATGAGTCAAAGATTTCTTGGAATTTTCTTCCCTCCGCCCCTTTTGCAATTCCATTGCCATTTTTAGCATTGAGGGCAGCTCTCCAAAGAATGTCTGTGTTTGAACTTTGATTTCTTGAAAGTTCAGAACAAAATCTAGTTGTGTCAGCTGACAAAAATCATTAAACATTTCTATGCATTTTTGTAGCATTATGTGAGTTTACTGAAGAATCCACAGTAACAGGCAGGAGATGTTTGATAGCATCTTTGCTTCAGTGGAGATCTCACTATCATGCTGCTTCGTTATGTTGTGATGAGTTTTTGCTTAATTATTTCTGTGTTTTATCAGCTGTTCTCAGGGAAGTTGCCTGACAAAACAAATTATCAGTGGATTTGGGAGACTTGGACCATCTTGAAACACTTGTTGAACCACAGCATCCTTCTGTCTTTGCCTCAGTTTTCTGTGTGAAAAGCAAGGTTTATGTATTTAATGTATTTTAGCAGGATGTTGAGACTAGAAATACCAAGAAATACTAAGGCACAGAGAATTGTGTGGGTACTACTGTTACCTAAGCGATGTGGTATGTTTATGATAAGCAGTGTTGTCAGCTGTTCTTGGCAAAGTCACTGGGGTTATGATGAGTGAAATTTTAACTCTGAGCAGGTTTGGTTTTGTTTTAACTTGTGGAAGTGGTCTGTATCACGCATATTCTAATGTGTCAGAATGAATGTGTGAAGTATGAAGCCTTATGAAGCTGCAAAAAAGAAATGTGAGGGGGAACACAGGTTAAAGTGGTTGTAAATGAAGGATCTGTATATTTTTCTTCTGCAATGGGTAACTTGTATTTTACTTAAAATTGCCCCCCCAAAAAGGGAAATAAAAAAAATAAAAATAAAATTAAAAAAAATTCAAGTGTCCCCTTAAGAGCTGCTGTGTCAAATTTGAAGAATGATTTGAATTCAGTCATTAAAGTGTGAAATGGAGGGATTTTAGTTCTGCTTTAAATTATGCATCTCAAATTAACCTTAGCTGTGGAGTCTCTACTGACGCCCCCATAATGACACATTATTGGTACTAAAGGCTTCTTTGTGACTTGAAATACAAACAGACATCCTAGACAGAAACATTTCGGGTTTGAACTAAATAAGACACAGCGTGCATTTCCACCTTGGGTTTCAGTTGCAAAGCCCTGCTCTCCTGGTGCCTGGTGATCATGAGCTCTTCCTTCCAGCTTCCCTGTGCTACTCCCCAACCTGGAAGGTGAGGGGAGCTGAGTGAAAACCTGCTTCACAAGCTTTGAAGACCAGGAGAGCAATAGATTTGGAGTGAATGTGAAGCCCATCCAGACATGGAGCACTGTAGGGAGCCAGAACAAAGACTGGGATGTGGGCAGTGGTCAGGGAAGGGGAACTTCCAGTAGATGATAATCTGAGGAGGAAAAGGACCCAAGATTGTGGGGGAAATGGAGAAGAGATGCCAGGGCTTGAAGAGGAAATTGCTAAATAAGGGAGGGGTGAGATTAATACATAATATAAGCAGTAGAGGGTAGTTAACCCTTTATGTGCCCTGCTGACATAAAAAGGGGCTGTATTTGTGGGGCTGTGTGCACTAAAGTCTCTCCTTTGAAGCTCATTGTCATCATTTGAAAATGCAGAATTTCACTCATGGGTTTCGTAACTTTCTTTGTGCTGTTGGGATCTCTCCTGGGACAAGAATGTTAGTTACTACTTGAACATAGCTACTGGGTAGGCAGAATGAACGTGGCTGTGATGAGTGAGAATGGCATCGCCTGGGGTGCTTGTGCACAGAAGATGCACAGTTTCACATGTCGAGGAAAAGGGAGGAGGAGCTTGGCAAGGCAGACTCTGACTTCTCTTCCCAAAGATATTCACTAGCTCGTTTTATCCTCATTTTCTCAATGGGATGTCAAGGTATAGGATATTGGTTGCCTCCCCTTTCAAGCTGCAGTCCTAGCAGCTGCTTGTTGGAGCTAAGGAAGGAGTGGTGGAGAGGTGCTTCTGCCCCGTGGTTGTGTTGTGTGGTCTGTTACAAGGCTGTGTGACATTACATGACTTTCTCTATGGGTCTGCTCTCAGCAGAGTACTGTGGAGTACTCTTGTGGTGTTCTGGATCCAAAGCAGGGCAGCATCTGACTAGGTAGAATCAAATACAAAAAGAGTATTCAGATGCTTTCTTTGTGTTCCTGAAAGGAACCATGTTCCTGATCTGAGACCCAATAATAATAATAATAATAATAATAATAATAATAATAATAATAATAATAATAGTAGTAGTAGTAGTAGTAGTAATAAGTGGATATGTGATACATCACATTTACTAATGCATTAGAGATATTTATATGAGTAATTAAAACACCATTTAGAATTGCCACAGTAATAGAACAGAATGTGTTTTGTCACTTTTCTGTTCCTTTTTGTTGATTGATTAATTTATTGATTTCTTCCATAAATTTAGAGTAGGTATCCTAAACATTACTGCAAATTAGCAGGGCTCTGCTTTATGTTAATAAACTGTTGAAAGTGATAATGGAATGAAAAGAATTCAGAATTTGGCAATAAAGGTCTGATAAACAGAGACCTAGAACACATATCTACTATTTTGCATCAAATAGTTTGTAAAATATTAGAACCTTTGTTTGTCCTAATTGTTAATTCAAATATTCATTTTATATTCATTATGAGTAGCCTAATAGCACATCAGAAAAAATGGAAAAATTAGGCAACAAGCTACCTCAGATTTTCCACTGTATTTATAGTTAACCTTAAGCTGGTTGGAGTCAGTGGGAACATGGGTGTATTGGAGGACAGAACTTCGCTGTTAAAGAGACTGCAGTCCTTCTGAAACCATGCAGAAAAAAAGGTAGTAAACTTCTGAAACTGAGGTCTGGAAAACATAGACAGGTGTGATCCAGGATACCAGGAATTGTATTGAATTTCACACAAATGTGCACACAAAATATTTTCATATTTTTTAGCTCATATTTCTTCTGGTTTATATCTTTGATTTTTTCTTATTTTTACATTTAATTCATTAATTAAATGTTTTTGTTACATTTTTTCCTACCTTCAAAAATCCCAGTTTTATGAATATACTATAATGCATGCTAAACATGAACACATAACAATTTTTGGGTCAGTATTGTTCCAGTCCTTTTTCAGGGCTGTGTTTCTCTGTTTTCCAGGTACAACGGACAATTTGTCATAACACTTGAATTAGTATCATATATTTTGTTTGGTACTGTTGTTCTAGCTATGTTTGGAATATGTGTTTTCATATGTATTTTTGGGCCCAGTTTTGGATGCAATAATATGATGATTATAATATAGTATGGTACTGAATAAGACTTAATTCACTGGGTTGTGTTATCTTTCATGTGTGACATGTTGTGTCTGATGGTATGGATTGACCTTCTGCTCCTTATGCATCTTCCTGTGTACTCTGAGTTTACTTGTCATTGTATACATTATTGACATGACAGGACTTGTAATCCAAGAACATAAAACTAAAGAACATAAACTAAAGAACAGTGAATGCTCAGGATGCATTTATTTTTTGTCCCTTTGTTTAGTTTGGATATGGTGTGAGTTGGGTGTGTTTCCCAGGGTTTTTTTCAGCAATTTTCCCATTGATGAACAATGGAGGGGGAGAGCAGTGCTGTCAATCAAGGCCTCTGCTTATCCGCATGAGCCTTGTGCTAATAGCAATATGCACTTACTTCTTATCTAGCATTTTTCCAAGGCTTTGCAAACAGGAACTCAGCCCTTGTAGTGTCTGGAACCTCTCCTGCATCTGTGCTGTCCCAAACCAAGGTTTTGTTTGGGGCAGGAGGTGGCCGCATGCGTTGCTCTTGCTGTTGGCTGCTGGTGTTGAGAGGCGAGGGGTGGGCCATCAGAGGCTTCTGCTTCTGCCTGCCATCCACTGGCAATGTCCAAACTTCACTGAGGAGAAACACTTGGTCTGGCTATAGGCATGGCCAGTTGTTAGACTAGGTTTTAGCCCTGATTCTAGGGAATGGTTACCTCTTCAGGCTTAATTTGAGGTGCCTTACTCTGTTGCCATAATAAAAAGCATACTACAGAAACTGTCTGCTGCACAAGGGGATGTAGAATAACTGTCTCAATATGGAAAGCATTGTGTGAAATTGTTCTACTTACTGTTATTAGATATAACACCAACAGTGACTATAAATGAAGGATATTAGAGAGGAAAAAATCATATTATTGCAGTTCGTTTACTTTGTGCATATCTGACAGCCCTCTGTGTATAGTCAGTTGTGTGATTTCCTGGGAAAGCCAGGTTTCTCTTTATTTGTGTGGCTCTTTCAGCAATAGGGGAAAGAAAATACATTAAGGATCAGAAAATGTGGCTGTAAAGCCAGGAAAAATTGTCAGCAACCTCAAGAAGAGATTTAAGTACGTGGAACTGCTTTTGACTCATCTTTCAAAAGCAGCTCAATTCCAGAATAACAGTGCCCTTTTGGGCTACGTTTCAAGATGGTATGATTGTACTCAGACAGGAATTACAAGGATCGATAGCAAACCCGACACATCCTTTCTTTTCATGACAGATTCTCTGGTTGCCACCACAGCAATAATAGTCCACTGGTCAGCATAAATACCAGAAGCAGTTATCATGGATTTCTGTCTCCATCTTAGCATGTATTTAAGGTTACACTTTTTGTTTTGATGGCTTTGCACCTGTAGTTCACGAGGAAGGAGAGTTGTTGTCCCTGTTCACCTTCCTCTCTCTTTTGCTCTTATGCTTCCACCTTGAGTTGGGGGCTGGGCTGTTTGTTGTCTTTCCAGTGATAGAGCAGGGCAGGGAGAGCATGCCTAGCCAAAAAGATAAGAGAATAGGTCATTTTGAATACCAGTGGTTTGCAAGGTGCGGATTTTTTTCTGCATATCCTGCCTAAGAAGTAGTAAAGAGCAAGATTTTCCCTGAGTGTGCGTCAGGAGCCAACAGTGTGGTGGAGCTGAACTCAGAGTTGCTTTTCCTGTGGAAGGCCGGTGGAAGGTAGAAGGCCCTGTGCTTTTGCTGTGTTTTGGCAACTTGACATGGCAGCGGCTTGGTAACCTGTGTGTATGTGGTTTTGTTTGTTTTTTGTTGTTTTTTTTTTTAATCTGCCATCCTCGATTTACTGAAGCTCTGTGACTTTTTAACCTGCTGTCTGTAGGCCGTTGTTTTACAAGCTCATTAAGGTGGCCAGGATAGCGATGGCAGCGATCCTGCCCCCCCCCTCCCTATGGGTGCTCATTAGATGGCTTCCTTGTGCTGACATAAGTGTTGTGTAGTCATGCTCTGAGCCAGGTCTGGGAAAGGATCCAAGTCAAAAATAATCCCTAAAAAAAAAAGGTATGTTTTCAGCAGGATCTGTTCCTTGATCTAGCTTGCCATCATTCTCACACTGGCTTGGAAAGCATGAGGGTTTGTACTGGCACAGGGGAAAGTGAGGATGAGCAGCTGGGGCAAGGTGGTCAGGAATACTGCTGACAGCAGGGATGCTGCCTGCTTCTATGAAGTCAGCCTGAGGAAATGGGGCTCTCGTGAGTGTGCTGCCTGTCTTGCCTTAGGTTTATTGGCCCAGCCACACTTCCAGTAACTTCTGCAGTTGTGATGCATTTTAGCCATATTTGCCTGAAAAGCAGCGTTGGAAGATATGAAAGCCCCCTGAGCTCAGCAACGCTTGGTGGCTGGTAAACTGAGCCAGATCAACTCTCTCCAGTGATTGAAAGTTGTCGGCTGGGTCTCAGCTAGTTGACCTCACCAGGCCTCCTCTTGAGTCACACTCCTACTGTGCCAGTTTGGGTTGAATTGCGCCGATTTTCCAGTGGGGTCAACTGTTAACAGCTGATGGGAGAAGAGCACAAAGTGCTCTCTGGGAGTGACTGTTCATTTCAAGGGACATGGACAGTTGACCTCCTGGGTCCTGACTGCCTGGGGAGCTGCACTTCCAGTTGTGGGGTGGTTTTTTGATTGGTTTTCTGTGTTGTTTTTTGTTTGTTTGTTTGTTTGTTTGTTTCAATTCCCACTAGGAATTGAAATGTCTGGAAACTGGGAGAGTTGGGAGGCAACACTCCCTTCAGGTTTTGTTTGGGTGGCCAACTGCTAAACCCTGAAGCCAAGCAGGTCTTTCTAGCCCCACCTCTACATAGTTTCGCTTGAATGGCATCTTTGTGTCTTGCTCAGTCCAGCTTCCATCCCCATGGGGCTGTGCTCCTCTCTGGTGGGCGTACCTGGGTTTCACCTGCCCAGCTTGCACTGCTGCAGCGACAGCCCTGTCCTGCACCACTGCTGAGGAGCTAATATGAAGACACACATTGTGGTTTCCTGCTGTTTTGCTTTGTAACCAGTCCACTGGTAAATATAGCTTGTGTGTGGTTATAAATTCATTCCCTCATTATGGGTGGTTATTGTGCAATAATTATGTAGAAATTACAACCAAGGATTGTTGTGGGTTTTTTTTTTTGTGTATTTATTTATTTTTGTGCATGACGTCCTGCAGTGGGAAGAGCAGGCTTTGGTTTCTGCCCTAACAAAAGACAAGGCCACAAGCAGGTGTCAGGATTTGGCATGGGCACAGGCACCATCTAGCAGGCTGCTGACTTTTATGTGGCTCTCTTTTCATGGCAAGATGAGTACTGCAAGGGAAATCAGAACCTGTGCTATTTGAACACCTTTTTATTTGTTCTTACCTTCCTCTGTGGGCAGACATGCTGTCCCTCCCTGCAGGTTTGGTACCATACATGTGTTTATTTTGAAATAAACCCTTCCTGTCTCCTTGGAGGTGTTGGCAGTACATTTTCTGAAGCCCTTGTACCTCTGGCAGCTTCCTGAGTCCTGCTTTCTGGGCAGTCCTCTGGGTCCTGCTGCCTAGCCAAGGCACCAGGGTTGGGGTCTTGGTCCCCAGCAGGAGTGCTCAGGTCCTACTTCCCAGAGGTCTTCCCTTCAAATGGCAGGCCCTCCTGTGATCCCTCCTTCTGTTCAGATGTGGAATTAAAATAAGTGTGGGGGTTTTGTTGATTTTTTTTCCCCCTCCTGTTCCTTTATTTAAAATTCCAGTCAAGCAGATCCAGAACACTGCTTGTCCCTGCTGTGTTCTCATTTTCCTCTCATCCCTCCTTTAATTTTACATTATTCCCTGCACTGTGTTTGCAGGCCATATGTGTCCTTTGAACTCTGAACAAGCTGTGCCAAAAGGAAGCCTTCTTCTCCACCCCTCCTCCCATCATGGAGCTGCTCTTAGATAATTGCAATTAAACACAATGCAGAGCACAAACCCATGGTTCATGGGTGAGTGTCTGCACATTTCTGGAGAGCTTCAGAAACTCTTGCGCTTGGTCTCCACTTTTGCCCTTTAACCCTTCACCAGTTCCTTGAGTCTGAAACAGCCGCTTCTGCTCTGGGAGGTGTTCCGTGAGTAATTCACGGTTGCCTACTGCGCCCCTGGTGAGACACAGCGACTGCTGAAGCCTCTGGCAGGGTGCCAGGGCTCAGCCAGGGATTCTGTGTGAAGGAAGGTGGAGCTGCCTGTCATTGTGTTACAACGCTCACTTGTCAGAAGCGACGTGGGGAATAAGTGGCTTCAGGAGCATATTGTAGTAGGACAAGCCCTTCAGCTGTGTTCCCAGGGAGAGGTGGCAGGTTGCCTGCTGCAAGCAGCTAACAGGAGTGGGAAAAGTAAAATTCACCCTATTAAAACAAAAAACTGGGAGAATTACTTCGTGTCATTCATGAGGTGTGGAGAAGAGGGATGTACTGCTGGGTCGGCAAGCCCCCATGGCTCAGCCACAGGGATCCCTGTCATGTTGAACTTGAGTGTTCCATGGAGAAGGGTGTCAAGTGCCTTTTGTGTCCCTTCCCCATTAGCCTCTGAGAAGTGTCTTGTGTGTTAAACCAGGTTTCTGACCTCATTTCTCAAAGGATTTTTAAATGGGGAGAAATAGGAGTATTAATTAGCACCTCATTAAGTACTTGTAGTCAAGTATGATAATTTTCTTGAAAGGATAATGTATTAGATGAATAAAAATATTCTCCATTAAAAAATGAATACAAAGTCATTTTAAACCACAAAGATTATTGTACATTTCTGAAAAATTAATGTGATTAAAGCAAAATATATTTAATAAATTAAAGAGACCCTGTTAGGCTGTTTAACTTGTTGGTCTTGTATTAATTATTCTCCAATTTAGTGCTATAGAACTCCAACCTTATCTTACCTGTAGGGACAGGAAATGATTTCTTCCCCCGCTTCATTTTTTGGCTTGTAATTATTAAGTCTGAGTTGAGGGTGTGCTGATTTTCCTTTGGGCTTTTTAGTGTTGTGGGTTTTTTGTTATTTTCTTTTTTTGTTTGTTTTGTAATGTCTTTCTTAGAGATTGGCCACAGTGAAAGATCAGACTGTAGACAGTGATCAGAAATGATATGGAGATTTTCTTGATGGATCTAGTTAATATGGCCTTCTCATGTGCTGGTGTCTAGAGTTGGAGCTGAGAATACATATTTTTAAGTACATTTCCTCCTGTTCCATTTGTCTGTGACATGGTATAGGTTGTGTCTGCTAGGATCACACAGACTTCCTTCAGTTACTTCGTGTGACTTCATACAAGTTAAATTAACTTTCTCTACTCATGGTTTTCCCCTTAGATTAATTTTGCATTAGGCATTTCCTTAGCTTTCTACTGAGCTGCTTGACATTCAGATACTTAACGAGAATTGCTCTGTATGTTGTGGAAGACAAAGTAAATGATTGGAGCTGGAGACATAACCCAGATCCATGGGTTATGCATTTATTTAGGGAGGACATAACCAATAATAAGAAAGTTCAGTGTAAAACAGAGCTGGTACTGGGCTTAAATAGTAGCCTGTTTAAAAAACTTTACATTTTGTGGCATTAGGAAGGAAGGCCCTTCCTCAGCAGTCTCATCAAAATATTGCAAATGTTTTATCCCCTCTTGCTTGGTCTGCTCCCTTGATAGGGGTATCTACATGGCAGGTATCTGGTAATTGATTACCCTTAACTCTTGTTCCTTCTAAGAGTTCTGCAGTACAGATTCAGAGAATGCTATCAGTCAGTTCTCAAGGTTTACTAGTTTACTATTTGTTATGATTTATGTGTCTGATATCCATGGGACCTTTTGAAAATATTAGGTTTTCCGACACGCATAAAAAAAAGATACTATGGGGGAGTTGGGGTGCCATACTGTGCTCTCTCAGATGCCTTCTGAACTTCGGGTCTATTTGATGATGGTTACTGCCAGTTTTCTTTCATCATGAGACACATCTTTAAGTATTTTCTTTCTCTAAGCAGATAGCCTTTGCATCTGATTCTCCACCCATGTACTTTCCTTTCAACTTTGCTGCTCTTGTCTTATTGCAGCTTTACCAAGCTTATGCAATTAAGGTGATAGCTGCCTTGATTTCTAGTATATATAAAGGTGCTTCTCTCAGCAGAGCCATTACAGCCACACTGCTCCAAATGTGTGTGAGAAAGAGATTTTACTTATCTTTGGGATACTTGCAGAGCCTGAAATGGCTGGATAATTGGCCTTGAGGCATCTGTCCTTTTGTTTGAGAAGGTGGTAGCCAGGGCTCCTTGGTGGTGTATGAAAATAGCTCCAGAGTTCAGGGAGCTTGTTGTCCATGTTGAGCAGTGCTCATGTAAATGTATGGCAGTTGTTACTCTGTTGTTACTATATGAGGTGCCTCCCAAGATGAATGGTCTGTACTGCTATAATGTTTCAAAGTACGATTATTAGCCTTTTCTGCTCTTAAATGAGACCCCATCTATCAATTGAAAATTATCTTGGAAATCCCCTTAGTGTAAAAGATCTCATTTTCAAAACCACCTCCTCGGGTTACAACTAAAGTAAGCACCAAACTGGCTGTGGTTGTACCTACACCATGGCAACTGTAGTGACACCGCCAGGTGTAGCCGTGTAGATGTCCCTGTGCAAAACCCATTTTGCAAGGCTCCCAGAGTGATGGTTACCTTCTGTTGTTGTTTGTGTGTATTTTCCCCACCACTAGCAGAGGAGACAATCAGACTATTTTATTTCTTTTTAAATTGTGACATTGCAGCTGTAAGTCTGTCAAAATTGCAGAGTAGATCTGACCATTGGCACTGTTAACTTTTTCTTAGCATTTCCCTGGAATTCTGGCTGACATCGGCCCTTAATAGAAACTCGTTACTTGCAAGGAGCTCTGTTTAAGTTAGCAAATTATTGTGCTGATGTGTGACACTTAACCATACTGGAGAATAAAGAGCGATGCAGCATTTATGATGGTAAAATAATTTCAGGTCATGTCTTTTTTTTCTTTGTGTAGTTTTGCTTTTATTACCAGTGCTAAAATGGTTCTTGCAGTGCAAGTGAGAAAATCAGACTGAACCTCCTGTTTTTTTGTTGAGCTCCCAGCTGGAAATCCCTCCCTCGATTTTCCATTGATAAAAGTGTCACAAAGGGAATCTAGAGCAGAGGAATAGGCGGAAATTGAACAATGCAAAGTCTTGGACTTGAATCACAAAGGGAGTTAACTAATGTAGATACAGTACTGGACAAGCTGTTGCTTTTTTCATGACCAGATTCATTTACCTGTGGTCTTAGCATTTGTGCCATGTAACAAATCAGGTATTTATTGTCTCTTTGCTGTGGAGTCTCTTTAAAAGGATATTGCAGAACATTTTCTTCTCTCTCTTCCTATGAACTGCTCTATTTGACCTTCAAGAATTCAGAGTCTCAACAGGGGCTAGAAAACTCACATACAAGAATGCTTTTATTGTTAATTTATAAAATACGTCTTTCACTAATAAAATAAAGATGTGACATTTATAGACCTCTGATAAGGAACATGGCAGTGGAAAAGGCCCAGGTCTCCTACTGTTCAAATTAAGGGCATCTGATTTCAGTGAGACAAGAAGCAGGCTTGTTAGATGTGCAGTTTTACATGTGCATTCAGGTGTTCCCATGAAGCTTGAAAAACTTTCAGGAATATTTTACAAGAGCTGGGAAGTAAATTCATAAAGAATTTCTTTCATTTAAGTGACTGAGGGTACTTAGTGCTCCTTCAGAGTGTTTGGAGAGGGAAGATTACTCGAGTTTTGTTTCATTAGGTGATTAAGTTTATACTTTCTCTAGACTTTCTTAGCATTGTATCACTAAAACAATGGTTCTGTATTGCTGCTGTGTTTGACCTTTGTGTCAGGGTCAAAGAGTGACATCATGATATTTTCCCAGTGTCTCTGTGGTCACTTCCCCATCATGTGCTGAGGTGGGTGTCTGCATACAATGGTGGTGATGAAAGGGCTTGGAAGCACCTGTGGAAGACAACTGGTGCATGTCTTGTGCTGGGTGCTGCAGGGAGTGCGATGGTCTGTGACCCAGAAGGCTCAATCCTGAGTGAGGCAGTGGTCTGCTTTCTGTAGCTGCAGTGGTAACAGCAGGCACCCAGCACTCCAGACCAGTACAGAGCACACTGCTCTTTGCAGACCTTCTGGGTCACTTGAGCTTTACTGTGAAGCACCGTGGTTGTCATCTTGGCATATCTTCTCATGCAAAAGAGTAAGTGCTACTCTTGTCTTTCCTTCCTGTTCTCCACTCTTTCTTCTCCATCTTTCTCTTTTACTGTCTTTCTTCAGCTTGCCAAAATGCTACAGAGCCACATACTGAAGTCTGTTTCCTTATTCTGACAGTTTATTGTGATGGGGTAGCAAGAACACACACAGCTATTGAAGTATGGAATGATAATATAGCAGGAATCTGTTATGTAAAGAGCAAGTAAGAGTGATATGGTTGGCCTATCCATATGTTGTTCAAGGGTATAAAGGAAAATTATGCAAAATATTAAGCAATCAAGAAGGAAGACTGGAAGTAGTGTTTGGATTTAATGGACATTTCAAATCTCTTTATCTGACCCTATAAATCAGAGCGGTTGTATTTTGTGCTGTTTTGTTTTGTTGTTTTTTTTTTAATTAAATTATTATTAGGCCATCCCTCCTTTAAGCAAGAAAAGGAAATGCAAGAGGCAAAAATACTTTTAGCTGAAAACCAACTAAGAATAAATCGTGCTATGCTACCTTAATAATGCTATTAAAAAATTGCTTTCCAGTGTAGCACACTGAAACTCAGGAGAAGTAACTGCTTTAAATGATACCATTTGTCTAGCATTTTGACTCTGCAGAGTTTTTTCTTCTTGTCAGTATAGGGAGATAAGTCAGTAAAGTTGGGTTTCTTATTGCTGCTGCTCTGCCCAACATGCTATTTCCCTGCAAAGAGACAGATTCTTCATGCCTGTGCCTTATTTGTCATAATGAGAGTACACGAGAGGCAAAATGTTTCCTTGCCAAAGATATGAACTCTGTGTATGAGTAAAAACAACAACAAAGGCCCTTTATTCTGATCACTATTTTGTATAATATGCAGTAACTGCATGGAAATACGATATACAGCAGAGGAAGATGCTCAAAGCCAATTCTTAGTAGATACTAAATGGAATACTAGTTGGTGAATGATTGCAAATAAAGCTACCCCTCATTGTCCTCAAGAGACTCATTTTTGGAAAAGCCATGTTATCTGTAATAGTGGGCAGAGCATCCACTGAATCAGAGTGTTTTGGTTTAAGAAACGGCTGCCAGACATCAAAGACAGGGAAAGCAGTACTGTTTTTTCATGCTCTTGGTGCCAAAGAATCAGAATAAGGTAACAGAGGAAATGGGTAACATTTTGAAGGTGTTTGGTTCTATTTTGTTTCTGTTACAAATAAAAAATTGAATGTTTATCAGAAATTAAGGCAATTTACTTGAATGTTCTGCTTTGGACGATTGTAACACTAACAGGATGGAAGCAGTATAAGCAGTTGCTACAATTATAGCTGCAGTTACTAAGAGAAATCCGTGTTCTGTTATTTGAATGAAGCATTCACTGTCTGACTGAAAGCCATCAGTATCTTAAAGAGTCAGGAAGGGAAGTTGTCGTCCTTTTTTTTGTTTGTTTAGTTTGTTATCCACATGGGGTTTTTTGAGAAAGTTTAAAAAAGAGAGTCAATATGCATTAAAAAAGTATGTATATATAAAAATTATAGTATCTGTATGAAAGAAAAATGGAACTATTGAGTTCATATTTCCTATAGCACAGTAAAACTTATGGGTCATGCACAAATTATTCAAATGGTAATTTCCCTTCCATTTTCATCAGGTTTCTTAGTAGTGTGAGCCATTATTTTCTTCCTTTCAGTGATGTGTCACTAAACAGATTACTTTTGTTTTGTGGATGGGATTGAATTTTGTTCATTAGAGAGATTACAACACATGAACAGTTGTGCCTTTAAAGTACTGGCATTTAACAAGTTTATAAGGAATATGTTTATGCTTTGGATAGAGATCACTTGGTGCTGGTGTTAGTCAAATTAGGGCTGAAGTCATAGAAATCTTGACTTTTCACTCAGTTCATGCATCTTGACAGTTTAGCATGTATGGAGGGCACCTTGCTCACTGTAGTTTCCACATGTAAGCAGATGGTGTGCTCCTGAACACCAAGACATAGGAAATATTACTAATACTAGTTTTCTCTCTTTATAAATGGTATAAATTAGCATATTCCCATCAAATAAAGTTATGCCAACAAAGATGGAATGGGAATCTGTTCTCTTGGCCACTATTTTTGAACACAATGCTGGAAAATGTTTGTGTAGTTTTCTCTGTATGTGTGTTTCTTTTATTCTCTTACCCCATCTCTGCGGCGAAAGGTGTTCTCTAGTCATCTTTTGCAGTTTTTTTTCCCATGACCAAACAATTTTCCAGCAGATCTCACCTTCTTCCCCTTCTTTAAACTCCTTTTATTTCTATTTTTTCCATTTTCCAATTTTGAATATGAAAGTAACTTCTTGCGTGCCTGTGTTTCCAGTTGTAGCAGCAGGATAGGATGTCTTTTCTCCTCTCCTTTCCTGCTTTTCTGTATCCATCACTCTGGATTCGCACATCCTGAGGAACTGCTTGAACTCAAGCTTGTCTTGTAAAAAGCCCAGCAAAACAGTATGGCTCTGTGAGTTGAAAAGTGTTTGTCACATTTCTATAGTGCAGAGAGATTGACAAAGTTAGCACAGGTTGTGCTAGGGTGTGCTGTGTGATTACATGGATGTTTGGCAAATCCTGCTGTGCTGGCTCACAGCTGGCTCTGGACTTCCCGGTGGATAACACTGTACCAGATTGGATCAGCCATCCCATTCAAAATGTCAAATTTGTGCTCTTAATTTCCAATGAGGATGTAACGTGATAGTAAAATTGTTCTGTAAAGGGTCATACGCTGTTTTACTGTCAGTTTTTTGAGACTCAGACAGAAGGAAATGATCAAAACCACTCGATGCTCATTATTTATTAATTGAGTTCTGGCAGAGCCTTGCTACATTCTGGCTTTTTGTTTGTTTCCTTGTTTACAAACAAAAAAGGAAAAGCACAGTTCACAAAATAAATGAAAAGGGAAAATTTGTTAACAAAGATTTCTGACAGGGGAGAAATGGCATTTGGGGGCATTTGAGTGGAGATGCCGTGGAATACAGGGGAGAGTGACTTGGCATTGCACTGTCACCCTCTCTGAACGTGGCTCCTGAAAGAGAAGGATAGTTCAAAGGACACCAGACCATGATTCTTCTATGCAGGCATGCTGGACTACCAGAAACCATTTACTTTGGTAAGTTCTGTGGTGAGGATATTTTAAGTGCTTGTACTTTAATGCTTGTATGGATTTACTTTCTTAAAAAAAAACAAAAACAAAAACAAACTAACAAGATGTGCCAAGTGTTTCTTTGCTTTTCTGTACCTCTTCCTTGTTTCTGTACATATTCAGGTAAGGAATAGTACATTGAAATTATTGTGTCTTTCTTTACTATCTGTAATTTCTTAGCTTCAAAAGTCCCAAAGCTGCTTAGAGCTCAGTCTTTTGTTCTGCAGTGAACACTACGCAGACAGATGTGCACCCTTTCATAGATGCTGTGGACTGTAGGGAGATGTGTCAAAGCCTGAGGTGTGAAGTTTACATTGATGAAGAGTCTTAGCTGCTGATCTTCCCCCTTTCCCCTCCTCGTGTTTAAAATTAACCAAATATAGGTGATTTTTAACAGGAATAGCTAAGAACACCTGTCTGATCAGCATAATCCTTCTGCCACATTTTCAGACTTGCTCCAGAGCCTGAAGCCATTTTTATATTTCAATAAATTAGTAACAACAACAGCAGCAGCAGAAGTAAATTTAACACAGTCAATGATACATATTTATTTACGTGCTTTCTTTCTCCAAAATGGCTGAAATTTTTTTCTGAAACTTTCCCTCAAAAGATCAGTCTGAGGCAGATATTAGAAGATTTTAATTAAAATATTTTAAAATGTATTTTGTATTTATATTAATTATTTTTAATGAAACTATTTGCCACAGTTGCAAGAAGCTAAAACCAAGGCTCTTGAGGGAGAGGGTTGAATAGTCTTCAGTGTCATGGTTGCTGTGAGAATTGCCTTCTTTTGGCTGCTGTTGTGTTCAGCTGCAACACTATATACCCTGTCCTTGAGATACTCATTTCTCTGCCTTTCACTTTCCTCTGCTGCTGTGCAGTGGAATGGTGAAAAGCAAGTGGTCCAGGAGATCATTCTTTCAGGTCACTTAGATCTGCATTGTTTCAGCTCTCCTTTTCTTGTCTGCTTCTTTGACTTCACAAATGTTTCTTTCCTCCCTTTGGATTAGTGGTGGAACTTGAAAAAGGTGAAATACACAGCAAGACCTGCTAGACTTGTCATTTGAGCCCCAGGGGTTCTGCGACATTGTCCTTACTCAGTAAACAAGAAGCCACTGTCAACTGCTGAAGTTCCTGCTGCTTTTCTCTACTTTTACCATATCAGTGCTTTTTGGACAGTTGTAGAAGTAGCTATACCCAGCAAGGGTCTGTTTGCAGTCCCTCTTGCCAGGCTAAGTGGCTGTGGTGGCTTTTCTTGTACCATGTCAACCACCAAGCCTCTTGCTTTCAGATTGAGGGTCAAGGTCCTGTGTGGGTAGGGAGCTCCAGCATAGGGATGAGGAAGGAATGGCAGTGTGCCTCATGATTGGGGCAGTCTGGACCTGGGAGGGTACACCCATGTCTGCACAACTGCCTTGTTGAATTTGGCAGCATAACCAGTCAGGATACAGAAATTGTGTGCTCATCTGGGTCTTCTGAAGAGAACAAGCAGGTCTAGAAAGTTGATCAGGGCAGGGCTATTGAAAGCACTTGCAGGCATGCAAGATTCCAGCTTTCCCTGACTGTGAGCTGGCTCCTTGAAGCAGTGCTGAAAATACCCCTTGCTGTTCCTCTGTGCTCAAATCAATCCCAGTTGAAGCTGGGAGTAATATTTGCATACCTCACTGGTTGTTCAGGCTAAATTAATATTTGTATAGCACACTGTGTTCCACATATTGAAAGGACTACATGAACACTGCTGTTTCTAGGCAGTTACATCCTATTCTTGAATGTTGTAAATGTACTTAACCAGGACAGACAAGACTCACTGCCTTTGTTTAGAAAAACCCTGTCAGTCCTTTGGTATATGTGTGAATGCATTTTTTTACATAGGTGGTGTGTTTACTGTAAAGCTGAAATTCTTCTCCATTTGCATAGTCCTGTTTCAAAGGTTGAGTTTTGTGTTCATTTGCCATCTGTTATTCTGGTTGCCACAGCATTGCATGCTGAGGGGGGAGTATTATGTAGTTTTTAAGGGTCTTTCTCTGCTTATAGAAACCTTCCAGTGCATGTATAAATCCTCTAGCAATGCTTTTTCTTGAGCTGAGAAAATAAATAGAGTAGATTATTGTCTGCTAAAGCTGATTGGTATTCCTTAAATCTTGATCTCATCCCTTGCTTATTCACACATCATCTGCACAGAAGATATTTCTGCTGCCTTCTGAACTCTGTTTCACACAGTCCAGTGAGATGTTAAAAAATAATAATTTATATATCTTTGCAAGACCAAATTAGAGCATTAAATGAAATCTGGGGGAAAAAAATGAATTCTGAAAAATTAATTAATTCAAGCTAATAAATGTTATTCTGGTCATAGATTGTCAAAATTCTCCTGCAGCGTGTGAAAGAGGGTGATTTCTCCAAAGGTCCTGCTTGCAGAGCATCTGCTGGAGATGACAGCAACAGGAAAGAAAGGAGCTGTGGCATCAGTTAGAATCACGGCCTGCAAGAGCAAAGCAGCATGGTCTCCTACAGGAAAACCTGGGCTTGTAACTCTTAGCGGCCGGGATTCTGCTTGTTGTGTCATACTCCTGTAAATACTGTTTCGGTGAAAAGAGGCTTTCTGCTGAATGGATCGGGGCAGCCACTCACCAGGTGGAAGGAAAAGAAGTGACTCAGTGTTCAGCAGTTGTTGCAGATCACTGGCTTTTGCCAAGTGTGGAGTCACAGATTTCCTTTTTTTTTCCTTCTTCCTCTCCCTGCCCTCTCTTTTTTTTTTTTCCCTGGGCTAGTGAGCGCTTTGTGCACCTCGCAGAAAAGAGGACTTAATTGCTGATGGAAAAGAGGTCGTAGGGGGAATGAACCAGCCTGAGTCCTTGCTGTGAGCAAGGAGCTTGTGGAGGGGCAGATCACCCTTACTAGAAAGCAATCAGCCTCTCATTTCAGAGTGTGAAATACTGGCTGCTGCTTCTCACCCTTGGGAAACAAACGTTTGTAAGTGGGAGTTCACTATATAGCTGGCCTCGTGTTTCTACCTGCACGGCAATAACCCGGCTAAGGCCGGTAATGGCAGCTCCTCCCGTGGATGCACCCGAGGGAGCAAAGCCTACAGCAGAGCAGAGGGAGTTGCAACTGGGTCCTGCCTCTTTACTTCCCCCTCATTCACAGCCACCCACTCTGCCTCCCCAACAAGCTCACCTTCTCCGAGCCAGCAGCAGTGGCTGTTACCTGCACCCTCCAAAAAAAGAGCCAAGGAAGGGGAAGAAAACTTCGTAGCTAGCTAGGTTCTAGGGCCATGTGCCAGTTGAGTAAATATTGGTGTTTATTTTGGGCTACCCAGTAAAGGTACTCCAAGTTTAGAAATGCTGTTAAATTACTGCAATGAAAAATGGGATTTAAAAACTTAAAATAGGGAAGACAATAGTGTACTGTAGATCTCTGAAAAACATGGGTTGTTGAACTGAAGCTCTCTGAATGTTTCAGCCCATCTGTCTTGATAGTTTCTGTGTCTTAATCACGGATTTCATGAAGTGTCTAATTTTCTTTTTTTAGCTTTCTGTCTTCCTCTTGTACAAAAGTTAAGGCAGGGAAATCATCCGAGCTGGATTTACTTTTGCGTTTGAGAGAAAGGCAGTCTATAAAAAGAAGTGAGGGTGGGAAAATCTTGTTCCCCAAATCCAAAGCAGACAAACTTGGTTTCCCAGCAAACACACCACTCACTTCTGCTACTGTGGTGGTTATGGGGACAGCTGGGGAGTGCAAGTGTAGGTGCATACCTGGTAACTGCCAGTGTTTTGGTTGTCTGGCTCTGGATCATGATTGTATAAACAGTGTGGACTGGTTCTGCTGAAATCACCAGCAAAATTCCTTTGCTGTTCCTCCCACTGCTGCCAATGTTCCTGGCAGCTGTCAAGATGTACTGGCCCTCTGGCACCTCAGGAAGTCTGCAACAGCTCTTCTGAACTGGAGAATTGCTTCTTATTCGTAGCTGTGGGGGGAAAAGCACAAGTAAAACAACAGAAACGTCCCCCCCAAAAGTCAGAGCATTTTAGTTGACTCCTCAGGAGAGTCATTAAAGGAGGGTTGTGCATCTCTAGATTCTTCCTGTGTGAACCCATCACGTGGCGCCTACTCAGTTTTTAGCCACAGTGGAAATTTTTGCCCCCACCCTGCACAGAGCAGAGATAAGGCCATGTATATTTGCAGTGTGTACTGTGTAGAAGACACTGATTGACATTAATTAGGAGTGGGTGGTGTGAAAGTGTAAAAATAAAATTCCTTTCTGTCAGGTTTACTATTAGAAGTGAAGTACATGGTGTGACACTTGAGTGCGTGTGAGCGTGCATGTGTGTCCGGGTGTGAGTGCGTGTGGAGTGGAGGGTGTGTACTCAGCATTTAGAACAATAGTGGGAGTGAAGCATTGCATATTTAAACATCTGTAAAAGTCTGGGATTGCAGCCTTTTTCTTGAGAACTGCTCAGTGAAATGTGCTTAAAAATTGTTTCTTTTCAATAGCTACTTCCAAACGTGGTGCTAAAAAGCACACAGTGCCACAGTTTGCAGCTTGTGTCAGTTGAGCTGCCTCTGCCTGGCTTTGTGGTGCTACTGTGACTCTTTTGAGAAGCAATCAGGAGGGACAATATTTTTGGTCAATTGGACAATTTTAGCAAGAGCAGTATTTTGAAATTAAATGGATCACTATTTAGCAAGCTGGTGTTGCTCTGATTAATAATACTTATTAATTCCTTCTCTATGTGTATACTGAGAATAAGAAGCAAAAAATGAATTCTGCTGTGTTAATGTTCAAGAAGTGTGTTGTTGAATGGGGCTGGCCTTCTCTTATAAAATAAATGGACAGTCATCTATGTGACTTAAACATATTATTTGGATCTTAACTGTGTTAAGATCAGAGCTTGAGAACTATTGCCTATGAAATTTCTTCAGTATCTGTGTTTTATGTGGGTGATACTGCCAGAGGGTTATCTGTGGAGCTTATAATAGCTGTCTGACTGTCCATCTGCTCTATGTGACTGTTTATATTTATCCTTTATACAAAAAAAGTTCAAAACGTGGACACTCCGTCAGCCTAATTCATCTGTTGTTGAACTGGGCAACACTAACTAAAGACCTCTCCCCCAGTCATTGAGGCCTTTCCATGCCAAACTGCAGATTTGTGTTTGATCTTCACTGATTATAGTTAAAGGACAAATCTCCTTTTTCTGTTACACCTCTGAAATTATGTATGTTACCCTAATTCATGCTTATATAGGTGAGCTGTTTTAAAGTGAACCCCTTTTTATTATTATTGCCCAGTGATTTGATGGAATGAGATTGCTAATCCCTTTGTTTCCTAGCAGAATTTTCCTCTGTTGACAAACTGAAATTTGACAGGGGAGTGGGTGAGAGTGACACCTTAGCTCTCCTCTCCAAGCCTGCAAGGTACTGGTAGTACATACTACAGGCACTGTGAGCCATGGCTGTTTGTGCTGTGCCTGTAATTGAGATAAAGAGCTGTTACTTAGACCTTCTGCTTAAATATCATTTTCTGCTCATTACTTAAAGTAGATTTAATGTTTTGGATATTAAGTTAAGAGATTCTCATCCTCCTAGAAGGAAAGCACCAAAGCTGACAACACTGTTTTGCACTGGCCTCACTAACGATGTTGCTTTAGCATCGTAATGTGGCTGAACTGGCTCAACACCACACCTGCCCCCACCCCCCCAAAACCAAACCAACCTAACAAAACCAAAAACCTCAACCTTGTCTTGCTGATGCTGATCCTTCCCCTTACAGGCAGATACTTTGGGTGATGTGTCACGTGCTTCTGAGGAGGAACACATGGCTTCAGCTACAAGAGGTTGCTGACCATCGGAACATGGAGTTAAGGGCAGTGCTGGCTGTTATTTTCCAGCCAGCTTTAGTGTCAGGTGTACAGAGTGCATGTGGTACAGCACTTGACATACTGTGTCACGGAGGCAGGAATTTAGAGGTTCCTCCTATAGGTGTACTAAAGGACCCTCTTAATTAACTGAACTGCACGTCATTTGTGCAGGGATGCGTAGGCTTGTAGAGAAGATGCTTATTATGCTGTCCCTGAGTGAGCCATTGGCATGCCTGGTCTGCAACAGCTTGATTGATGTGAATGGGGAAAATGCTCAAATTAACTGCAGAAGTATAAAAATCAATTCACAGGTACACAAACACTGAGGTTTCTCCTGGAGGAGAAAGATGCTGTAACTAAGTTAGGGAAACCACAAGGAGGTTCATTTCTGGGTTTTAGTTTTGGTTTATTTGTTAGTATAACAGCTTACCTGTGTTTGAAAGGGTTAAGCAAAAATAAGTTCATGGTTGAAGCTGCAGTGGTGGGCGCAGAATGTATGGCATATCTGGTGTCAAAAAAGTTGTTTGTAATCACATATGTGTAGATAAAAATATACTGAGTTTTCAGCAGTGTTTTTTTTTTCTTTTTCCTGGCTATAATTGTGATGTTACTACTAGTTAATCACAACTGGGTTTAATGACTGTGTTTTCTTGCTGCAAACTTCAATTCAGTGAAATGTAAACTGTGAAGGAAAAAGAGAGGCAAAAAAAAGGGCAGGGGGCAGAGCAGAAAGACCATGTTTGAAATCATCCTCAGACTGTTTCTGTGTTTAGGGCCTGGTCAAATAGTGTTCCTGGGGGAGTTATTCAGGGCTTAGAGAGTTCAATGCATATTCAATGTCTTCTAGAATGAGACCTCTAGTGATTGAAGAACCGTGAGGTCTTTGGGACTAGTTCTTGGGGACTGTAATTGCTAAAGTCAAACCCACCAGTATAGCACAGGGTTTGATCTTCATACACATAAAGGCCACTTTACACTCTTGAGGCAAGTAAAAAGACCTTGAACCAGATATAAATCATACAATTAATTTTGTCTTCTTCCTCTTTTCATACTGATTAATATATTAGGCTGTCTAAACATAAAATACACAAGTAAAATGTGCGTGGGAAAACACTGTGTAGGTACATAGCCTTCAATGATTGGGTAGCTGTTTGTAAGCTTGAATTAATTAGTTGGGCTGACATGCAATCCCTTCAGTTTTGTGGGGGCTGGACAGTTTGTGGGCAAGCAACAGGGAAATCCTTTGAGGGATGTGTCAACTGTAGGACATTCTCATGCTAAAATTTTTTTTGAGGGGGGTAAGAAAAGTACTACTGGAATATCTGCTCGTGATCCTCCACGCCATGAACATATTTTAAAATCTGAGCTTGTGTTTCATATGGTTCTTCAGTTGTCTTCATATTTTTTCAGTTCCCTGTTATAAAACAGAGCATTAAATTGTTTTTAACACAATGTATAGAGGGAAGGCTGGAAAGAGTTTGTAATCAGCTAGACCAACTCATGGATGGTGCTTTCCTGTTAGTGTTTATAGAAGAAAATATTGTTTGCACAGTTCAAATGCTTTTCATGTCAGCGCTGATCACATTTGTTTGCAGCCTAAGAAAACAGAACATTAGATTTCACCTCAAAACTATTTTAAGAAAACTTTTTAATAATCATTGATTGTATTTCAGAAACATAGTGGTACTGAAAATATTACTATAACTACAGCCATAAAGTTAGAACAGAGCTGCTATTATTTTTGGAGTGTGTTTAAACCAGTAATTATTCAAGTGGAAAGGCTGGCAGAATTTCATTGTGCATGTCACATTCAAAGTTACTTGCTTTTTTCTTCCAATTCCTCCAGTTTTACTTACCTGTTTGGTGAAATGCAGAACACAGAAACACAGAATATTCTTTCCAGAGACCATCTAGGGAGTCTGTGTGCAGCATATCAATAAATACCTGAACGTCTCAGGCTTCCCTGTGTCTGTCTCGATTGTCTCTCCCTCAAATGGGGAAGCTGTGCTGCCCCCACTGCTCAGATCGCAGAATCAAGCCCAGAGGTAGGCTTGTGGGCCTGGAGGGTGGCGTGGCAGAGAGCTGAGTCTGTGTCTCCCAAGTGCCATCCAAGGACTCTTGGCGTTGCATCATCCTCTCTCTGTTCTGTAGTTTAAAGACCTGTTTAATACTGAGCGATGGTTGTAAATGTGCTTTTTAACACCGTCAACTTGCATGAGTGAAGCTCATGAGAGGATGCTTTGGAGCTGCTGACACAACTTGTCCAGGAAGTTTTCTTTAAGTGGTGATAGTGTTTTCCCTTTGCTGGGGTGTTTTTCTTTTTTTTGCTGTGTGAATCAGTGATGCTTTGGTGGGTGTGTTCCTTTTTTCAGGCTGGTATTCGGAGCTGTGCTTTTCACTGTTCACTTGAACTTAAATAGTAAATGTTTCATAACACCAGCATTTTCAAATCCTGTGATCACTGAAGTTGCCAAATGATTATTTATTGGGAGTAGAGGTTTTTCATTGTATTATCTTTGTGTTAAATCAGAAGGATAGTGCTTCAGGAATTTTTTTAATAGAAAAAAATGACGGTAATAACGTTCCACGGCATACATAAATTGTTGAAAGTCAGAAGACCACTTGCTTCGAGGCTGCGCATAATGATCTCATTTGTTATTATGTGGCCTGCACAGGCTACTTTCAAGACATATAGGATTTCTTCCTCTCTGATATCTCTGCATCAGGATGATAGATATGAATACTCCATAGATATGCGGCCATCTGGTTCTAATTCCGCTAAATTTACCAGATGAAAAAGTAACGTATTATGTCTTTCTAAATATAGTTATTTTTCCATGTTTGAAAATTGAATTATTTATTCTGTGGAAGACTCTGATATTCTGTAATTTCCCTGGATGCGATTTAAATATTCTTGGGAAAAGTAAACCTTGATTTCTTATGAGATTTTGTATAAGTATTGTGGGATTGTTTTAAATTTCTATTCTGTCATTTTGGGATCCAGATGTTCTCCAACTCTACAAAACAAGTAAAGGTATTAGTGACCTCTTTTATTATCCAGATTATAGTAAAAGTAAAGATATTCCTTAGAAGGAAAGCAGTGTAAAAAGAAAGTTAGCCTGCTGGGAAGAATAATTTAAAAAAGAAATTTGAAGCACTAATGTAATAAATCTCAAACTTAATAAAACTCTTTGTGATTGGGGTTTGGTCTTGAATTCCATTTCTAGTTTGGAGCATTCCACTGGCACAATGTCTTCTAAGAAGGTTCCGTGTGTGTTTCAGGGTTACTATGGGTGGTTTCAATTGCTGAATCAGTTGCAAGAGGCATGTTAGAAGCATTCAGACCTTCTCTGTGAAGCTGTATGGCAATTTCAGGGAGTGAATACGAATGCAGCGATCTCCTTGGTGCCACTAGGCAAAAGAGTGGTATTAGTAACAGTGAGAAGAGAGACCAGAGCTTGATGTGATGACAGTTTCTGTTTGCCAGCCAAATAAATGTGTCAGAAGGTCACCAAGAAGTATCTATGGCAACTGAGGGATGGAGGATTGCTTGTTGGGTAAGACCCCAGGCAGTGAACTGTGATATGACCCGATTAGGACTAAGCTACTAACTGAAATTGATAGTATTTATCAGCCAGAGTCTTTAAAAATCAGTGAAAAGCAGAAAAAAAAAATCCATGGAAAGCAAAAAAAAAAAAAAGAAAAAAGGACCAAGAAGGTTTGTCTGATATCTTTACAATTAAAAACACCCAACAATTCAGTATACATAAAAGCATGGTAGACCTGATCACTGGAGAAAGGAAAGTTACTTCTCATCTCTGCTAGGAATGGTTTTACTCTGCGATGTCTTAATTTTTCTTTATTTTTTTTGATGCCTGCTCAGCTGGTGCTACGAAAAAAATCTAGGAGCCGTTAGCTGGGGTGAGATAAGAAAGGGTTTAATTTTGCCAAGGCAATAGATGTTACACGCCGCGCGCCTCGGGCTGTGCCCGAGATGTTACATTTATAACAATATCTGGCCAATCCCAAGTGTGTCCACCCTATAACTTTTGGCCTGGTCCACCCCCTGGCCCGCCTTCTGGAATTGGGTCGGGGGGCTTTTTGGGACCCCCTCTTCATCATCCTTCATCATCTTCGGGGTACAGAGAGCAGAGTCACCCAGTTCCTTGACTCTGTCCTGCGGTTTAGGCCAAGATATAAGCGTTCTCCAAACAAGACAGGCTTGCCTTGACTAAGAGACTAAACATTTTCTACTGGATATGGGAATAGGGTTGATATGGGGGTATGGAATGGGGTGAGAGGATTAAGGAATGTATAAACTAAGGGGTACTACGGGGAGGAGGGAGAAAAGGATTTGTTTCTAAAATCTACTTCTATTACCTATAAAACTTGTAAAGCTTACAAAATTAGAAAAATAAAAAACATTAGGGGGCTTAAGGCATCATTTTCAAAGGAGTCAGGTTGGCAGGAAACTTACACACCAGCCCCAGGCTGGCCATTGGGCTAATCATAAATTTTATAAAGTGAAATTTCTTGTGTGGCTTTAAAAAGAAAAAACACCAAGTCTCTCAAACTTTTGATGGAAAAGCCAGCAGCTTAAATATCATTGGAATCCAATCAGTGCGGTGAGTTAACTAAATTCCCAGTGTAGCACTAATAAAGCAACTATCTTAGATAATAAATGGCGATATGCTGTATGACTCACTGGAGGGATCGTTATTTTTGGTGGGCCCGAATGTCGGTGTTGTTTGCTGTGCCACGTGTACGTGCAAAGTGGTGAAGCAGAAGAGTGAGGGCAAGTTTCCTCGGTGACCCTCCGGCAGCAGGTTGAGGAGAGGAGTTGAATTGCCAACTGTTTCTTTGGCCTGTAACCCACAGTATTAAAATCTGCTATGAAAGCGTTGGATGTTCCTTTCCATTCACCACCCTCCATTTTGTACTGTAACGGGGAAGCTTAAGTAGTAGTACTGCATGTGGTACTTCAGGGTCCGAAGGGCTACGGAATTACACTGCATCGTTGAGGGAATTAATAATGTCCTGGACACATCATAATTTGTGCTTTATATTAATGAACACACACATAAATAATGTAAAAATCTGCACATAAATACCATGGTAAAAATCTGCAGTTTGCCTGGGTGTTTTTTTTTTTCACAGGAATCTGCTGTACCCTTTATAACCCAAAGCGTTGCATCTGAACCACTTCTTGCTGCTGAGATGGTGTTCTCTAGCATGACCTCGTACTCTGATCCTTAGTTTGCCCAGAGCCAACCTTAGACCAGCTGCTTTGTGAGCACTGCATGTTCCTCTCAAACCCTCATTTTGATTTTTCATGTTCCTACATTTTGTCACGTGCCAGCTGGCACTGCAGCTGCTCCAGTGGCACTTGGAGGAGCCTGGGGTCACTGTGAGCTCAGGGGGGCACTGGCAGCTGCAGGGGTGGCACCATCAACCACAGGGGTCTGGGAGGGGTATGTTGTGTTGTTCTTGAGGTGGTTCCTTGGCATACGCATGGAACAACAAGACTTCTTCTGTATCTCTGCCAAGCAGAACATTACTACAGAGCACTGCCATTCAGCTGGAATAAAGGGAAATAAAAGGCAAAAATGTTTGCAGGATTGCAGAACTGTTGACTCTTTCATACCCCTACAAAAGTAAATGATTGAGCAAGTCTAATGCTGCTTCAGCAGGGATGTGCAGCTCAAGCTGTAATTTCCTGTTCGAACATAAAATCTAGTTATTGTTTAATGAAATAGAAAGCCAAGGCTTTAAATTGCAAACAATTCAGATTTTTTTCTTCCACAAGATTGTGCCACATTTTTTGTTTTCTTTTCTGTCTTGTGTCAGTATCCAAAAGTTTACTGTGGTAAGTCTGAGTGGCAGAGAACACGGTTTGTTGTTCTGGCATGAAGAGAACAGCCAGGCAGTGTTTCTCCAGGTTCAGAAAGCCTGGAAGGAGGAAAGAAGTAAGTTAAACTGCAGAATGTTCATAAACCGTTTTAGAAGTGTCCATGAACCCCAAAAGCTTTTCTGTGATGCTGCATTTAGTGTGCTTAGCTTATATGTGCTGGAACTGGGCATTCTAGCAGCGCTGGAACAGAGTGCTTCTCCGTAAATGTAAAATGACCTTGTTCATACAGTCAAGTCCAACTTGCTTTATAAACCTGTCATGACATCATCATATTGTGATACAATACTGTCTGTAGTGCAGGCAGGAGCTGAAGCTGAACCTTACTGGAAAAATCTCTTGTCTGGGCAGCAATGAATTTGAAATAATTTCTGACTGATGCTTGTAGTGCTCTTTGCATCCATACTTTCTATGTCTGTGAAACGTGTTACAATGGTGATTCTGAAAAACCCAACAAATTCTATTCCTCATAGTACACGGAAACTGCCCTAGAATTTTCCTTGTTATCTGTTTTTGGATCCTATTTTGCTGGCAGTATGGTAGAAGTTATAGCTGGCTCCCGCATCATGCAGTGCTAGGCTTTGTGTAAAAATACACTAGAGTGAATGTGGGCAGGGCCATAGCCTCTGCAGTTGCTCTATTTGTAGCACAGCTCCTTCATCTTTCGCATGTTTTTTATGTGATATTTGGACAGATTTTAACAAACCTGGCTTAGGGTCTGAAGTAGCAACCAGCATCGTATCAAAGCACTTACAATATTATGAAAGGAACATGCTTATACAACACAAGTTATGTACGTATATGTTTTGTTTGACTGACATAAGGAAAAAGTATTTGGAAAGTATTTGGAAAGTATTTAAAATATCTACAGATTTTTATTCCGTGTCAAAATAAAGTGCTTAGAAATCTCACCATGAAAGCCTATATTGATAAAACCAGCTTCCCTCTCAGTTTTTGGGGATACCTGTGACCTGAAGGCCATTATGATCAGTTGCTTTCGCTCTGTGTTGATGTTGGAGTACAAAGGACAGTCCATGGGTATGGTCTGTTCACCAGGATTTGGTGCGGAGGGTCCACCCTTAGTAATAGTATGAAGTTCCTCAGGGAAGACAGATTTCAGCAGGTGAGATATGATGGGTGAAAGCCATGCAGTATCCTCAGCCCTATCTTCTGCTAAATCAGACAAAAATGTTTTAAGAAATAACCTGAGTTTTCTCATACCTAAGCACTTGAAATACTACAGAAAATAAAAGTGGATTTTCTTTCTTCTAAGTGCAAAAAAAGCCATTGGAAATATATTTAGATGGCAAACTATGGATTCAAAAATAGTGTAGCAAATTTATCACAAACAAGGCATGTTTATTTCCTGACTAATTTGTTTCAGAGACACCGTAACTTAGCTTGTTTTCTGAGACCATAACATGCAGACATTGAAAAAACAGAAAGCAGAGAACTAACAGCTGTGGTAGCAGAAACACCACTTAGCTGCTTATTAAATAAAAACTGTTTCGCTTCCAAATTCTTAAATTGCTATAGTTATTTAATCTGGCTTGCCCAACCTCTCTTTTTAAGACATTTTTTCTGCTCAAAGATGCAAAGAACTTTTTGCCCGAACACTTTGTTTGTTTAGGTAATAACACTTTTTTTCCCCATCACTTTTGTTCAACACAGGAGAGAAAACATTTTCAGACTGAGGCTTAGCCCTCATTATTTGGAGTTTCAGGAAGTAGAAAATGGGAGTGCTAACAGAGTATCTTTAAATAAATCATGATTAATTGCATGTAGAAATACTCTGTCTTCATTTATGTGTGCTTAGCAAGCCTTTACTGACTACCACCAGTTTCTGCTGTTCAAGAGTAAAACTGAGAGTATGTAGCATCAGTACCTATTTGAATATACTCCTGTCCTGCTTTCGCTGCTAGAAAGCACAAGTACTTGTTCTGCTGCAGTGTGCTGTTGGCAGCTAGAAAGAGCTGTTGATGAGAGCAGGCTGGATCCCAAAACTGGGCATCCTGTGTGTACAACACAGGCACAGATCTTCTTCTCTGGCAATGGTGAGCATCAAAGTCTTTTTTGAAAGAGGATTCTGCTTTGCTCATCTTCATTTCCCTGCTGAGGGCTCTTTCCCCTGCTCTTTCTTTAAAAAAAAGGCCTTTTCCAGACCCCTATCCATTGCACAAAGGCTTTCACAGTGTTATTTGACCATATGTGAGTTCTCCATTGCCATTAGAGCAGCCTGCATGATGCACCTTTCTGTGCTGTTGAACCTGGTTGTGGTATTTCTGTCTGCGCCCTGCCACACTTGGGACGTTGGAGGCCCAGCCATTTTGCAAGGCAAATTTCTTTTCTGCTCACTTCTGCCAATGTGGAGTTCTGCTTTGTCCAAGGTCCTTCCCTTTGAAAGTCATTCTTGCCATGTTGGAAGGTGCTCATTTGGCAGGGAGGGAGGGTGAAAAGAGCAATTTTCATGCTCTAAGCTGCTATCATTGAAGTGATGCAACACACTTGCTGTATCAGCCATCGGTTAAGCTGTTATACCACTTTACTGTTCATCAGCTTCATCAGTGTGTTCAGCATTTGGTGATGAAGGTTATCTGGGGAGAGGAGATTGCAATTTGTTGAGATGCACTGATTTAAAAGTGGTGGCCAGAGTAGCCCAACTCCCCAGCCTCAATAGGAAACACATCCACAGAGGACAGTTCCTTTGGCTCTGGTGCGATCTGTTTGGTTTTTCTTTAACCAAGGTTAAGTCAGAAAGAAGAGCTGCCTTCTACAGTTTTGTCATGCTTCACAACCAAGGAAGGAAAAAAGCTTTCCTCTGTGTTCCTTAGGCAACACAGCTTGACACAGAGATCCAAGAAGCCCTGAGTTCTCCATAGTTGTGTTATTGCTGTCACTTGCATCTCATTTGGGGGCATTATACTTGGTGTGTCTGTAGCTCTTTTCCTTATGCTGTGCGGTTTAAATCTCTTCCCCTTACACGTGGAGAAGCTGCTTGCAAGACTCAGCTGGGTGCCATTTTCCATGCTTCATTCTGAGCATCACAGGCTGAATATCTCCTAGTTTTATGCTGATAAAGATGCCTTTTTTGTGAAATCATGTAATATAGTGAGGTTCTGTGAACCCAACACTGAGCTGGATGAGATGGGATGTCAAGCCATCTGTCCTGAAAACTGATTCCAGTTAGTTTTTATAATTTGATCTGTGCCTTTTGTGATATTTTCATGTCCTGCCTTCTAAAGGAAGTAAAGGTAAAGGCTGTGCTTTGATCTGATATCAGTTCCATAGATTCTTGTTAGGCTTTTTTGAGTTTTTGGTGTTATTAAAAAAAACCACAATGAGGACCCATTATTAAAAACAGATTATCAGCAGAGGGATGGTAACAAGTGTCTGGAAGAGAAATGGAAAAGCTGAATAACATGGGAAGGAGCTACAGGTTGAGGGCTGACTTGGGAAGATACTCGAGATGGGAGCTGGAGAATTAGTAAAGTGTGTACAGGATAGCTGAAAATGTCAGATAGGAAAGAGTGAAAGGGGAGAGGGTGGAAAGCAAGTGAGTTGGAAAGTGCTGGCACTGGATTTGTAGAGCATTATATATTCACTGTGTATAATACTTCAGCAGTGTAAAAGGCTGGAGTTTATTCTTGTTGATGGGCTAATAAGAGCTTGGGCTTTTATATCTTGCCTCTCTGGAAACCGAGTAGCTGCACAGTGAACAGATCTGCCGCAGCAGACAGTCGTTGGAAAGGTCTCGTCTTCTGTCCTTCTTATGCAGTCATGGGACTTGTAAAGCAATGTGAACACTCAGAGATGTATGCAATTCCTGTCCTAACCCTTGTCCCACCTATCCTTTTGAATTTTCTTAAGCTTAGCTAGCTAATGCTCCAGTGGCAAAATACAAATACTATCATCAGTGCTGTTAGGAAAAGTGATGGTATTTTTACGAGTGTTGAAGGGACTCCATTGGTAAGGTGCTTCAGGGTAAAGGTTTAGTTCTTAGTTTGGTTGTTCAGATTTTCAGTTTATTCCTCCTCAGTTGTGCTTGTGCAGATTGTCTTTCAGTAACACAGAAGAAATAATGACCAGTTCTTTTGCTCTTTCCTGCTTTATTTCTTAAATTAACAAACTGGCTCACTCAAAACACATTTTGAGAGGAAAAGGTTATTTTTCTTGGATTTTTTTGTGATAGCTGAAACTAAGGTATCTCACTAGTAATTGAGAAATAGCTTTACTTTTCATAACCATATTGAACTTCTTTTTGTGCCATACGTCCATCTCCTTCCAGCCTTTACATCTATCAACTTTTCATGATTTCAAGCTTAATTTAATATTAGTTGCGTGCTTTTGCATAGTTATTCTAATCTTAGTTCTTTCCAAAATAAGGGCAAATTACAGAAACAACCCTTGCGAGATAGAAACTCCTAGATGATGATATCAATTTGCTTTTCACAGTTAGGCACAATAAATTACTTTTCATTGCAGATGAAATTTGCTGCACTGACATGTTTCCTCCTCCACAAAACACAGTTGGATTCTGAGACAGGGATAAAGATCTAGCAGTCATGAAACTGAAACAGCATTTAACTTTTTATTTAATTTCATATTTATCTGCTTGGTAAGATACATGGTAAGCTGTATGGGCAGGTTATTTTCCCATTGTCTTTTAATTTCCTGTTACCTGTGAGGAATTTGCACTTAACTTTGTGATGACTGCAGAATCTTACAGGCATTACTTTTTCAAAATTCCTTATGTGAAAAAAAAGAGTGTTTCTGTGTAGGGAACAAGGAAAAAGAATCTCTTGAGTCAACTACATTTCTGACAAAGCAGATTTTATTTTTTTATGGCCTGATTCAGTATTAGATTATTGCAGTCTCATTCCATCTTAATTTCACCCATCAGTGGAGTTATTTCAGCATAAACCTGGCACAGGGGATGGCAGAGTGTGTAATTATTCTCTAGTCTGCAAGGGTAAGAAGTACCTTCTGGAGGCAAGCAGTACTGCCCTATTAAATCTACTGCAAATGGGATCTGAGGCTTTGAACACTGAACTTTAAGTACTTTAAACAAAACTTTGAAAGTAATTTTTTTTTACTGCAAATGCACTAAGGATGTACTACAAGAAAAAGAGTCTAATGCCCTTACCCTGTAATGAGGCCCAGAGGGGCAAATCTTGCCTCGCTATTTACTCCAGAGCCAGTGAGTTTGCCTGCCTCTTGGTGAGAGATATACAGGAGAAGGCCCTGTCAGAAAAATGCAGTTATTAAGTACCTTGACCTAACCTGAAATAAAAAAACTCTTCTTTAAGGTGAGTTCATTGTGGTCTCTTCTTTGATTTGTTGCTTTTATTGACTTCTTGTGTTAAGCCACACTGTGTCTCTGTGTTTATAGGGATAAGACAGTGAAAGTCACTAAATATCCACTGTGTGTATCTGACAGTAGAAGACAGAGAAGGTTGCCTGTTCTTCAGGCAACCTTCTACACCCTGCAAAGTCAAGCATTTTAAAAGTCAACATTTTAAATGGCCAAATCAGTTTTTGCCCTTAGAGGCGTTTCAGGATATGTAGCTGCCGTGTATGTATTTGCAAGATTCAACATTTAATTTGTGTTTTAGAAACCTCATATAATTTTCCTGCTGGTGCTAGTTTTGTCTGCATTTCACAACTATATTTATTAAGGTCAGAGCTATCAAATCTGGTTAGGCCTGGCCTGATTTCCAGAGCAGGCAAGTTGCCTGCAACCCTCAACTTCACTTTAGTGGGCCTCTGGGTGTGCACAGTGCTACTGTGAAGGAGGCCAGCTATGTAGGTCCTGAAATATGGATTGGTACCTAATTCAGTGTATTCAGAGGTGAAAATGCTGGTTTAGTATTCTCTCTCCCTAGGACTGCTATTCCATGTATTGCTCTTTGTATTTGAGACAGAAGCTGTCATTCACTGTATGCCTGTACTGAAGCCAAGTAGGTCAGTGCCTCTAGGTACTGCTATATTCCCCCCCCCACCCCAGGTGAGTTACCACCCTCTGTTGAATCTTCCTGTTGGTGCTTTTGCTGAAACATTTTAGTGGGGCTCTGCTCAGGTTACCCTGGTCCTGAGGGCTGCTTGAGCACTGGACAAATAAAGGTAAGCAAAGCAAGCTTGATCTCCTCAACAGGTTCCTGTAAGGGGGATCAAGGGAGTTGCCCCTTCCTGAAGACTTCAGCCAGAAGACTTCTGGCAAAAGCAGCCAGAAGACATACTGTGGATCCAAACTGCGGATCCAAACTGCGTATAAGTTTCCTCTATTCTAAGCTAATTTTTTGTTTGGTCCAGCTTCTCTCTCTTCCCTGAGCCTCTTTTTTTCAACTTCACTCTTATCTGGATCATCTGTATCCTCTTTTGCCTGAACCTTCCTTCACTCTCCTTTTATCCACCTGATCTCTTCCTCACTGAATGCACAACCTCATGTTTCACTTCTAAACCAGCTGCAGGGGAGCAGAAGACCTAAGGGCTGCCCGTTTGCTCATCTTCCACTGAGAAAGGGTAGCTTACTGCTTCCTAGCTCCATGTCTGTTTCAAGGCAGAGGAAACCAAAATAGCTTTAAGCACTTATTGCTGTTGAAGGTGAACATGTGACTGCCTCAAACTGCATCGCCACCAAAGGCTTACAAAAATAACGTGGTCTGCTGCCATCTGCTTACACCTCTTCCCTCCACCCTCCATTGCTCTTGTCACTTCAGGCTGATCTAAGCTCTTCAAAGCAAAGACCATCTTCTCTGTCTTTACAAAAGGCATACCACTGTGTCATCTTCCCTACCCCATCTTCGCTTAGCTCTGTTTGCACTGTACTACAAGTAATAGTAGTACAGTTCATAGTTTTATAATTTAGTCTTAATAGGGATGTGGGCTGAACCAAACAGGAGTTTCACTTTGTGGTATCAGCCCGGTTTTAACTCATCCCTAATATGAATCTGTTGGTCACACTAAGATCTCAGGTATTGATCAATGATGTAATTGCCATCCTATAGTAGGACAGATGATGTAATTCTTCCCCAGTTACTGAAGACAGTGACCTTGAGACAGATCAGATGGTTGAGCAGCATAGATGGGTCACTGCTTATCAAACACCCTTGTTTTAAAACTAAACTGTCATCTGTTAATTAATTGGGGAGGAATAACTACAACCAAATGCCAGCATGTCACAAAAGATACAGTTACATATTCCTGTTTTGACAGGTGACTTTTGAGGGTTTTGCTGCTTTGGCCATCATTTCAATTAACATTGGGATAGCATAAAACCTGACTATCTTGAGTCTGAGGAAAACATTTGTTTCTGATAATCAGTCACATATTTTAAAAAAAGAAAAAGTAAAGTTGTGTGCTATACGAGAAATTCTGGTAGATGGGAGGAAAATATGTGGCAGAGTTTTGCCAGTGGGAAAGCCTAGTTCCTCCCTGTGCAAGTTGAGATGGCTTGAATATGCATTTGAATAAGAAGTAACATCCCTTTTCATTTGAATACTTAATAAAAGAGAAAAGTGATAAGCATTGATCAGCAGCTTTTGCATTTAGATAAACAGTGGGCAAAACCTGAGAAAGGTCATGGAGAAAAAAGAAATGAAACCACTTGCCGGGATTGCTAATAACATGGTTGAGAAAAGGACACATTTTTATCTCAGTGTAGAGAGGCTCTGAGAGACCCCAGTACAAGCATGAGAAACATTCAAGTATGAGTAGCGTGAATCCTAAGAAGAAAAAACAGAGAGGTTTGAAAAGACAAGTGGTTGAGGAGCTGGTTTTTGTTCTACTGTTGGTATTTTCTTCTTAACAGCCAATGCACTCTGGCCTAATGTTTGCTGTTTCATGTCAGAATTTTTTTAAATTTTTTTGCTCCACTCTTCATAGTAAACTGACATGTTTACAAGGTAAGTATTAAACTGAAGAACTTAGCAAAGATGACTTCTCAATCAGATCATTACTGAAAGTAGTGGAAGAAAAGAATAATTTGCAGGAATTTGTGACCTAATGAAGAAGATTACAAAAGAGTGATCTGACTAATTAATTACTGCAGTGAATTGATCTTAGGAAATCAAAGAGACATAGCTCAGTCAGATTCTGTATTTTCCACTTTTCTTTCAGCCAGACATTTCTCTGGTAGCTTGTGTTTGAAACTAATGAAAATTATGGGCAAAAATTTATTTTTCTTAGTTCTGTGAGCATGTACTTTCTATTATTGAAATACACTTCCCTGTTTTATGAACTTTTCAGGTCTTCTGTTTTCCTGCAGTATTTGCTTATGGATAATATTGCCTAATGTCTAGGGAACTCCTAATGTATAAGATCTCAGAGTCTGTTAAAAGCAGTTAAGATGTTAAAGTCTGTTGAGTTCTTTATGTGCAAAGGACCTTGTGCTTAGAAACCATTCGTGCTGTGTCTTAGTAAGAATTTCAGGTTTCAGAGTGATGAAATAAGAACTTTGATGGATGTGGTCCCTTCAATAGTATTTCTTTTCTAAGTGGGCAATAAATCTAGATGTGGATAGTTGAAATTGTGAGAAGTCACGGAAAGAAGGAAATTACTTTAATCCTGTAATGTCGAAAGAACCAGAAAACCTCTCACACACACTCTCTGCCCAGATATTAAGTATGGGTCTTAATTTTTAAGCAAGTTTCTGTAGAGGGATGCAACCACTTCAAAAATTAAGTTTCTTTGGCAGGCAGAGGTTCTACTTGTGTGGGGAACCACTCTTCACTGATCTGTGAGACCAGCTTCTGAGTGCTCTCCTCTCCTTTGTGGTATAATTCCCACAGCTTTGCATGAGCTAGGCAACTGCTCTTCCTCCTGTTTTAGGACTATAGAATCTTTAAGGTTGGAAAGGACCTTTAAGATCTTTGAGTCCAAATACTGCCAAGTCCACCACTAGACCATGACCTTAAGTGCCACATCTATGTGTTTTTTAAATACCTCCAGGGATGGTAACTCAGCTGCTTCCCTAGGCAGTCGGTTCCAATGCTTGACAACCATTTCCATGAAGAAATGGTTCGCTTGTGGAACCTCATAAAACTGGCCTCAGCCCATTGATCCAACTTGTTCAGATCTCTCTGTAGAGCCTTCCTACCCTCCAGCAGATTAACATTCCCACCCAACTTGGTGTCATTTTTAAACTGATGGAGAGTGCACTCGGTTCCCTTGTCCAGATCGTCAATAAGATATTAAACAGAACTGACCTCCAAAAATGAACCATTATTATCCTTCTTGTTGTTCAGTTTCACTTGCTTAGCCTCATACCTGTTACGCCAGGGCATGTGGGGAGGTGAAGCAGTGACATAGGGAATGCGCTGTGCAGGAACTTGTCCCCTATCTCTTCTGTCACTGTGTTCAGCCAGGCAGAGAGAACACAGCATATCCTATATCATGTCTGCCTGTTGGGCCTGTCCCAGGGAAGGTAGGGTGCAGTTCCAGTATTCTCTCTCTCTCGCTGATGCTCCTCAACCTACTCACCTCCTCCTTGAGCTTTCTCACAAAGTGGAGGAGTTGCTTTACTTGGGCACACCTCCTACAGCTGTTCTCAGTTCTGCTGGCTGGTAGTGGAATAATTTTGCAGAGAAGGTACAGAAAGGCTGAAGGACAGACTTATAGGAGCTCAGTGATTCTGAGGGCTGAATTCATAAATTTGCCAAATCCTTTGCAACTGTCCTATCCTTCTGCTTGAATCCTTCCCCATTGTTTTTTGTTTGGTGCTGGTGTCATTCAGTTGCTCTCTGCTCTTGTTTTTCCAGCGTGTTCACAGCTCAGTTACCTCAACTAACTCACATCCTTGACTTGGAGCCTTTACACATTCTGAGACAGTAGCACGTCACTGAACAGTTTCTACCTCTATGGTACTGCTTCAGAGAGTGAAATGTGCCTTGGGGCTGTGGAGCAGACTTCAGACTGTGTTTCAGCTCCTAAAGTCCAACTGTCTAACTTGCAGTGCACCCTCTGCATTTTACTTCTGCACTTAGTTGAATTGCTTTGTTGTTTCAAAACAAAGTGACAGTGCTTGTAGATGAAGCTTCCACTTGACGCAAATTCCTTTTATTTTCTCATTTCTCTGTCAGCTGCTGCCTTGCCTTCCAAGTTTAGATAACAGTTGTCAGGAGAGTCAGACCTTCAGATGACCCTCTAACTATTTTACTCTCTTTTTCTCTGTCTTTGCTGGCTAGGATGTCTGAAAAACCCCAAATCTCTAGCAAGAGTATGGGTAATAAATCAAGCCATTTGTCCCAAAATTCTCTCTTCTCTCCACAGCTTTTAAAAGCTGTTTTACAGCATGGAAGCAGAGGTTAAACCCTGGGCTGTTTTTCCTGACCAGGAATTTGTACATGGCTCTTCTCACCTGTGTTCCATGTATGAGCAGCAACCCTGTTCTCCTTGTTCAAGGTTGCTCTGAGTTACCTCGGAGAGGGGAAGAGCCCAGACCTGTACTGTATCACATCCAGTGCGATCTCAAGCTCAAGGATGTTTTTTCCAGATACTCACTCATGCTCCAGGAAACCTCCCTTTGCTTCCCTGCCCTGTGCCTGTCTCACATATGCTGGGTAGGCTGTCCCTTGAGATTTCCTGTTCCAAACTTGCTAATGCTTTAGAATGTCTGTTGTGGCAAGTCCATAACTATCAGAACCTTAAATAATTGTGTTACTTAAGATACAGGGAGGCCCTTTATTATCTGACATAAATTGCTATAGCTCTTCAACCTAGAAAAACTCATGTAGGTTTGTACCAAAGCACTATCAGGTGAGTTAGAGGGATGGAAGTCTTCCTCACACCCCTTGGTAGACCACATTTTTCATGTTGCAGTTGGGAAACTGGGTCTCTTAAATCAAAGCATGTATCCTCTGCTTCCTAACATTCTTCCTCATAAAATTGTAAAGAGACCTGGACACAGTCCAGGTAATTCTGGGTTATTTTCTTGCCCTGAATTTCTTCACTAGTCAGTGTATTTTTTTCCACCGCTGTTCACTGCCAAAGTGGAACATTATGGGAACTTGTTACATAGTCTAGAGACTGATGAATTGTGAGCATGAGAGATCTGTAGATCTGATTTTCCTGGAAGACTCAAAGGAAAATCAGGATGATTTTTAGGACATGAAGAGTGAGTTGTTATTGCTTACCTGCCTCAACCTCTTGATTTAAGTGCCTGACACTGAGGGATGTAGATGTTATTAGGTTGGATATCCAAAACTCATGTGAATCAGAATTAACTCCTGTATGCCCCATGAAATAAAAGTCAGGCCATACACGTCTATGTCTTCTCTTGTGATCTCAGCAGTTACTCTTTTTCAGAAAATAAGCATATATTTGGACTTGATTTGTTCTTTCTTGCAGCAGTTCAGCTTGGAAATGAGAGAATTTGGCTGAACCCGTTGCTCAGCCTGGCGCTCACACCGGGTTGCAGCTACATTCCCTTGTACTGTGTTACTCTTTCTCTAGTCAAGATACATTCACCAGATGGAGGAATGGAGCTCTCCAGCCAGAGTGCTCACCATGAGAGTGGTAGAACACTTGGTTTGGCTTAGTTTCATTTCATTTCCACTTGGAGGAAGGTTTCAATTTTCTTTTCTGTGTCTTTGGTCTTGCCTAACTCTTTAGGATTGCCATGAAAGCCTGATAACCTGTCCTACATGCATTTTGGTTCTTCTCACATATATTTTCCTGTCCAGTGGAAAAAAAATTCAACTTGGTTTACATAATAGACCTATGTAACAGATGAAGGCAGAAGACAAGACAATAATGTTGGCAGAGTTTGTTTGTTTGATTCAGATAGGTGAGAACCAGGAAGTGCAACTTAATACAGTAGTCAGCAACTTAGAGCTATGGGCTAAAAAAAAATAAAATACACAGGCTTTCTTTATACTACAGCTCTCATAATGGTTACAAAGATACAAGAGTTTTGCTTCATATTCTTCCAGTGTCGATGTAGTCTATTATGGGCAGTAAAAGTCAGGTGTTTCTATATTTACTGCTAGAAATATGTGGGTTTTGTGATGTTTGAAGGCACCTGAACAGGACAAAGTTTGTGTCATACAGTACGATGGGGCTTAGATCCCTGACCTTTATCTTATGAGGCTTTCAGAAAGTCTCAGCAGTGCCATAAGACCCTTTGAAGACCTGTTCCCAGCTCCCTGGTTTCCAATGGTGCACCTGAGGGATCAACCCATTCGTAGTTTCACTCCACCCCTGCATTTAGAGGCTGCCCACCTGCTGCTCTGTGAGACTCTTCTGTTTTTTAAATCACTCCTGCAAACACGTGCTTAGCCTCTTGCTTTAGGGAGAAGAGTGAGTAGTAAGCACCAAGGCCTGCAAGTGAAGTTTATCCTTACAGGAAGGATCCAGCCTGTAGGAAAGATCTCATATAAGTGAGACTCATTTTACAGTTTTTTTTCCTTCCCCTGCATGTACATCTTTCTTAAAATCTGAGAGGTTTAGCATCGGTCTTGAAAGGATGCTCTGCAAAGCACAAATCTGGAATTTTCCATGGAAGAATCTGCTTGCCTCTTTCAATAAATTTAGAAAGTTAGACCTTGTGCCTCTGTTTCAAAAGTGTGACTTTACAACTCCTCTCTGTCATGCTATAAAACTGGGTGGTAGTCATCTTTGAGGAAAAAACATTTCATACCCTGTTGCTCTTTTCTTGTGAGCCTCAGCAGCAGTGGTGGTTCCCTTTGCAGAGGGTTCAGGAGTGCAACTGGCATCCTAGAAAATGAAAAATACTTGAGTCATTTGCATAGTGGATCAGAATTCAGCCTGCATGGCTGCCAGAGCAAAGACCACAAACTTTCACATTTGAGTCATCTGCTGAAAAGCTACATATTTTTATGAAGAAAGAACTAAATGTTTACTTTAAAGTAATTTTATTTGCTTTCTTGTAGCCGAGTCATCTTAGTTGGTGAAGGTTATGTATCAACAAGATTTTCTTGCCGTGTTTCTGTGTCTGCTGCACTACAGTGATCAGAGTTTGGCTTTGCTTGCAGTCATAAGAACAATTGTTTGACTTGAGTGTGAATATCAATGTTTGTGTCTATAGAAACTAATCAACATTTCCTCCTAATTTTTGTAAATAGGCTGTGACTGTGGCACTTGAATTTCCTGTCTCTTGCATATCTGAATCAAAAAATCTCTGCAGACAGTGATGTCTTGTCTTTTGTGTTAGCCATCTATTGCCTCACTAATGGGCATCATCTTTATTATAGTCTGTATTTCTTCTGTTGAGATATGTGCAGGCATCGCTGGAGACTATAATCTTTCATTTTTATTCTACATCATGGGTTTGTTTGAGGGACTTTCTCAGTAATAACTGTAGAAAATAGCAAGTAATGTAAGAAAAGCAGGTTGAACTGCCTACAATCCGCATTGCACAGCATTCAGTATTTTTCCAGGATAACCTTTTAAAGTTACTTTTTTTCAAATGCAGTGGCAGTTTAGTGTTGATTTTTCTTCCTTTTTACATTTCAGCATGAATGATTCAGGTTGTCTTGAGAACAAGGTACAAAACCCTGCATTATTGTACCTTTTTTAGAAATAGGCCAGCTGTTTCATTGAGTAGCTGTGTAGCACCTTCACATTTGGGGGTGGATATTTGAAATTTGGATGTAGACTTGCCCCGGTATTAGGAATTTGCCTTTTCATTTGCAGGAAAATTTGTCCATAATCAATCAGTGTATAAACTCTTGACATCTCTCATTTTGTATCCACACAGCAGGAGCTTGTTAGGTAGCACTGAGTATGCTGCATTTTAAAGCTGAAGGACTTGCTTTGATATTTCTACGTCTGTCTCCTGAGGAGTGCTGTGGTCCTAGGCATATAGGAGGCAGAAGAAGGAGATTGTCCTCCCTTGTTTCCAGCAAAGCTATTGGTTGCCCTGGCAGGGTGGAGCAGAAGGAGGGGATGGAGAGAGAACACAAGCTATGGAGGATGTGCTCAGGGGAAGTGGTGGGGAATATGGTACTATCTGAACCAGGAGACTCAGGGGCAGTTATGGCTACAAGCACCAAGTGTGGGGACAGCATTCTGGAGTTGGTGTGACTGTCAGGAGTGGATTGTGTGATGCAATTGGGATTAAGATGAGGAACCGGGAGGCAACTGGTGTTAAGAGTCTGAGGAGGGAAGAAGCAGGACTGAAGCCACAGAAGAGATGGGAATTCTCTGTTCTGCACATTGGTATGGAGTTTTTGATTCCTGGGGCTGCAGTTGGATGCTGCTTGTCCTGTCTGGTGTGAAGATACAAGATGATTCCACTTATGGTTGGTTGTTTGAGTCCAAGCGCTTGATACAGCCTCGTAGCCCTACTGAGACAGCATACTGAATTATGTGGATGCTGTCCCTCTGCACCAGTGCAAAACCCCTGATGTGAAAACACACAGTTTAGCTTAAACTGCTGCTAAGTCTGTTCACACTTGAAGTGGATGAGGAACATTGATACAGTTTGTTTGTGCAGCTCAGTGGTGGAGAAACAATTTCCAAAAATAGGATGCAACAAGTGTCTTGCTGGCAGTAGTACCTTGTGTGAATGCATCTCTTTCCACCTGTTTGTACACCTTAATCTTGCTGTCCCTGTGCTGTCAGCATGAATCTGTGAATGCAAACAGGGTGTCTTAACGCTACAGCTTTTTTCTCGTACATGAGATCCTTGATAGCTTGCAGTTATCTCAGTTCCTCAAATAGAATAAATCTGTCTGCATTTAAAAGTTTCATCCCTGATAATGACTTTGACCTGTAGCTACGTGCAGATGTCCTCTTTTGGGTCTGCCTGTGTCAGCACAAGCTTCCCATGTGCTCACTTGTACCTCTCCTTGGAAAGGACCTTCTTTGGTGAGTGTTCCCCAGCTGGTTGGAGGCAAAACTGGGTTAGCATGAAAGAGTGTAAAGAGTAGTTTGTAGCTGCTCTGGTTTATTTTCACCATAATGGATTACAAAACACTTTTACACCAGACTGCTAGCACTTCTGAAGGGAGACAGTCAGCACAGGAAGAGGGGCAGCTGGTGCTGAGCACATGTGTGGGAGGAAAACCTCATCAAGCGGCGTAGCTGGGTTTGGAAAGGACCTTTGTCCACAGTCTCAGTCTCTCTGAGTCTCAGTTCTGTCTCTGCAATAGGGAAAAAAACCTTCTCACAGGGGCGTTGTGAAAATGTGCTAATTTTAGTAAATCAGGCAGTTAGGTAATATGGTGACAGCCAGAAAATAAACTGTAAGGAAATAGTTGTTCTGTCTTCAAAGCATAGTGTTTAGGGCCATTTTTAATAGTGAGAATGAAGCAAACTACTGAGTTTTGCTTGTTCAGTAATACCAGCTCTACTATACCATGAATGGCACAATTTCCTGTGGAAAAAAACCCGTGTGATCGCAAAATTAAAAACTAAGATGAAATATTGTGCAGTTGGCCATATTTCTGGTATTTCTTTGCCTTTTAGTTGTTGGCTTAACATTTTTGACATGTCTGTATGTGTTTGTATGTGTAATGAACTATTTGTGACCAAGTTCATAGTTGCTTAGTACTTTCTGTCCCAAGGTGTTAAGCACTTTAAGAGGGCTTAAAGGACATTCAAGCATCTTACACTTCTGCCATTATGTGTCTTTAAGCACATTTCTCTCTCCAAAAGTGCTTACTTCTGGTTTTTAAAAATGATTGTAGCTTTAAGTGAAGGAGGTGAGAGGGGAAATGTTCTTCTAAATCTGATAGAAAATCATGATTGGTCATTTTTTGCAGATCTCCCTGATAAACCATTTCCATGTATTTATAAGTCCTTGCATTGTAACAGGTGAGTGGGAGGTACAAAAAAATATGGCTCTGAATCCATAGATGTTGTCAGCAAGAAAACAGCTGAATTAACTCTCATAACTAGGCTTAAATTATTTTGAAAATTACACTATTTGAAATTAACATTATTGCACAGTGTTCAAGGAGTTGGGTGTCTTACTGTATAACAGAGGAAACAGGTACACTGATAAGTAAAAAAATAAAATTAGCAGAGTACTGGGTGCTGAGTATGCATCTCTCCAGCTGATTTCATTTGGAGTTACGAGGATTCAGCAACCTTGAAAACCAAGCACGCAGAGTCTAAGGCACAAAAATAAGTTGACGTGAAACAATTTTGGTCTTGGCAAGTTTGTTTGCCACAGAGTAAATGACATGTGAACTCCATGTATAAGAGCAACCACTTAGTAACTCCCCTTGGCCATGCTCTTAGGACAGGGTGCCTTGTGGTAAACAAGAGGTGGCTCACCACCCTGCCCTTCTGTGTTTACTTGGGGCTGTGTGTTGGCATACGCCCTTCTGTGCACCCAACTGCCTCCTTTGTCAGACCATCTTGCCACTCTTGCTGTAGCTTCACAAGATCATTTCTCTCTGTAGTATGGGTAGAATAAGCACAGTGATGGAAAATGGCTTTGGATTTTTATTTTCTTGAGGAGGTAAAAGATGTTGTGCCTTGTCCAGGCACTGTTGTTTGAACAGTGTTAGGGCTTTTGTTGCAGGGGCTGGGGTGTTTAGTAGTTTGACTTTGCTGCTATTCTGTTTGTTTTATGCAGCTAGCGGCATATCACAGATCTATTTTTTGATCAGGCAGCATTCCTGTACTATAATAATTCAGAAGCAGCATTCACCCACTAGTTGTGTGAAACACCTGTTGCTTAACTTCTCTACATGTGCTTCTTGCCCTTGTCTTCCCTTAGGTACAGTTTACTCTGTGCAAGCTGTAAACTCCATGGAGCAAATGTTTGCACAGTGCATAGCACAGCAGGACCTAGGTTTCGTCGTGGTTTCTGGACATGCTGTTATGTAAGTAAGGGTACTCCGTCTTGCTGAGCAATTAGAACAGTTAACATTAGCTTAACTTGTAGAGTTTCCTATGTGCAGGCCGCTGAGAAAAGGGATTTCTTTTTTTTTCGAGGCTGAGAGGGGCTTTTGAAATGTTCTCCAAATCACAGCAGCAGCTGGCTGTTTGGGCACTGGACAAAGACATGATTTGGAAATAGCTTCAAAGTTTTAGAGATGGCCCTTCACATACTAATGCTCCCAGATGAGTTAAATGGGGGAAGTTCACACCCCTCTTGGTGCTGTTGTTTCAGTTTGCCAAGCTGCAGACTCAGCGTGAGTGCAGCGTGCAGGTTTTCATAGTGAGAGCTTTTGTCGCTCCCAGAAACTTAATTGCTCTCAAAGGCAAACCCAGAATCTGGAGGACCCAGTACAACCTGCTGAGAGAACATAAATGAGATACTATCGTGTTTCTGTGCTTGGGCTTGCATGGAGTGAGTTTGCTTTGTGAGCGAATGCCTTTGGAATACAGTGGTGGTTTTTTTGTTGATTCTTAGACATAGAAGTAATTGTTGTTGGCTTTGTTAATAGGCATCTATGTTCTGCTCTGTAGTTACTGTTCATGTTTTCTAAAAAGTATGCAGACAAAAAGAAATATTTGTTGTGCCTTGAAATCATGAAAGTATTTCTGCATTTAAATGAATTGATAGCCTTGATCCAGCCATCATCCAGCCATCATCCCTTCAAACAGGCACAGAGGGAGAGCTGGCCAGTTGTCATTTGACCACTACTGTCTGTCTTTGCTTATAGACCGTGGTTAAAATGCCAGTATTTAATTGTTCCTTTTTTTTTTTACGCTGGTTTGCTAGCCACTTTCGTCCTTAAACAAATGAACCATGATGGCAACTGAGAAGAAACTGCCTTTTTTAGATAAGGAATAGAATTTTCAAATGTCCTTATGTAGCATGGTTCCGTAAGTTTTATTTTCCAAAGTAACTCTTGTAAAAATCTATGGAGAAGGTCTGTAAGTTGGTCTGAGAGCTTTCTGTCATTTTTATCCATAACCCAGTTTTAAATGTAGTTTTCCTCATCTCCTTCAATGGTTAGTTTGTAGGCTCTCCATTCATAGGAATACTGTTTTGATATATTTTGCATGGAAACTGAAGCAGGAAAAGGTTTTAAGGTAAGCCAGCCAAATAAATAATCCAGGGTCTTTTGATCAGTTTCCATTAGTATTAAAACAGTAATCTGCCCTATTAGATGTTATTTGAAAGGAAGTTCAGTGTTTAAAGAAGATAAACATACCAGTCGACATTCAATATGTCTTCTCAAGTCACCAGCAGAAACCTCGCTGAACCTTGTTGGCAGCGATGCCTTCTGCATAGGGTTCCTGAAAACACCTCCCCAGCTATTGGCTTAGTTTCTAAAATGTTCTGGCACTGCAGTGGGTCTGGTGCCAGCACTGAACGCTTGGTCCAGCTCCAGTTGGAGCTGAAGAAAGGCTGAATTTTAAGACCTCTAGGATGCCTTCAGGTCCAGAAGAAACCAAGCACTGGAATAATGTGTCATCCAAACTGTGGTGTATTCCTAGAAATTGATGAATATGCTATTTTAATTTGTGGATTTTATATTGCTGAAGGTACTGAAATATTAGCGCTTAGAAGAGAGATATCTGCAGCTCTTTAAGATTGCCTGGCACACAAACGAGTGAAGATCTAAATTGCTTTGAGCTGCTGATAGTTTTCACAGCTTTGTGCAGACACACCTTTGCTGGTACTGACAAAACGCAAATACCAGTTTCACATCACTGTGCTCTCCTTGACTGGTGTACATCTTAAAACAGTACTATACCTTCACAACTTTGGCACAGAAAATGGAAAGAAGGGGTCAGCAGCAACAGCTTACCAAATGGTAAGCAAACAGCTTACCAAAAAAGCAGCATCTTACCAAATGGTTGGTTTAAAACGCTTCGAGTAATGACAGAAATGAATATTAAAATGAAGTTTTATCTGTTGTTTGAAAACTGGACATTCAGTGCATTACATCACTCTGACTCCAGGCCACTGTGCTGAAGTTGCACTGGATGCAAGAACAGACTGTGGTCCATGATGAGGACAGTAGCAAATGAAGAAAAGACATTATTTTCTTTCTGCAATAGTGAATTCCTTCAAACGTCATAGACAACTGAAAAGTCTGTTTTCAAAACATCTCTGACCCTATATGCAAATAAAATTTTTATAATTTCAGCTTTTGCTAGAAATCATCTGTTATGCCTTTTTATGACAAAGCACTGGCATATTAGTACCAAATGCTTCTTAAAGAAACTCATTTGAAATCCAGGGTGGAAAGTAAAAGGGTGTAGAGAATCCACCTAATCCATCTCATGGGCCACTATATATTTCAACTGTCAATAACAGCCTACCTGATGTTGCCAGCCACTTCTGTGAGCCCTTGCCTGCAACTGTGGAGTTAGAAATGAACAGGCAAACTCTGGCCGGTATCATTGGCATGGCAGTTGGGGTATATTAGCTTTACTAATTTGTTGGAAAAGAAGTGTCACTATTTGACCCTCCAGTGGCAAAACTATCAGTGTTCTCAGCTGCTGTTAGCACTGGATTTAATCTCAGTACTTTTGCCATCTGCTATAAAAGCATTGCAGACTACTAGAGGAGTGGAAAATTGCATTGGCTTTGGGAAGCTTTCAGCAGAGCTGAGCAGATTCTTTGATTTGCTGTGATCAAACATCCTGATTGACAGAGCGGAACTTGAGTTCCCTTTTTGACTTGGCGACTGAAGTTTGCTGTGAATTCTTCTAATGATATGGCATGCAACCTTCTTGAATTAAAAATTACAGTGGCTGTGCTCCCTGAGTGCTGCAGTGGTGGCACAACAGCAACACTGACCGAAGTCTCTGCTGTGGGTGCATGTCTGCTGCCTTTATCTGCTCTGCTGGATGTTACTCCTGCCTCTCCTCTAAGGGCAGCAAGGCAGGCCTCACAGCAGGCATGCAGCACACTCAACACCTTTGTCAGCTGAAATATTTTCTCGTATTCTTCTACTAGGTTTCTGTCACAATGTACAAGAATGCTGTGACAATTTAGGTTACTTTTTTTAGCCTATGACCTGCATTTCTACTATTGTAGGCTCTGAAGCGTTTTGTCAGTTCTGGATTGCTTTGTGGCTTACCTGGGATAGATGGTTGTCTCCAGTATCTTCATCAAGCACTAACCTTACCAGTATTGCTCAGTAAATAATTCCAATGCAAGGTAAACTCGCTTTGCCACTGCTACAATTCTCAGTCTTCCAAAAAGCCAGTAGATGGGGTGTGTGCAATTCCTGTGCAAAATCACTGTACTTCGCAACCCAAAGATCCAACTCTAGTTTTTACATTTTTGCTGCAGAGCGTCTTTTTTATTGTTGTGGTTGTTGTTGTTAGAGGTGGCCCTCCACATGAGTCACAAAATTAGGCAACCCCAAGCGTAAGCACACAAAATTCTTGATTGATACTTTTGCATGAAGTACTCTGAGCATGATCTGCTGTGCAACTTGCAACACTGTTAGGTCTTTGAAATCTGGGTATGAATTTTTATCATAAGCTTTTTTTTTTAATTAGACTATTAATGAATTAGAAAGGTATACTAGTATGTGTGTATGTGTGTATATATATAAAACTAAAACCAGACTGGGTTACCACAGGCTTCTGCTAAACTTGAGGTTGCAGTATTAAGTGTAGAAGTCACGGGGACAACTATGAAATACATTTCATATTTTGTGTCTCCAAGCCCAGCATGTAGGAGCAAATGTCTATTTGTAGGCATAATTCTGTTGATCATACGTGTCAAAATTGAATTTGCTGGCAGTGTAAATTAAAATCTTTTGTTCTTGTTAATAATGTTAATAATCATTATGTAAATAATAATGTTAATACAAACTGTAGAAAGGGTCACTAGTCACATCCCAGGGTGGATTTCATGCCTGTAGGTCAGTTGTGGTAGACTTGAAATGGGAAGGTATCTAAAACAGGAGACAGGTGGGTTTTGGACAGGTGAATCCCTGAGTTATGTTACTCAGGGGAGGTCACAGCAGAGCAGATCATGCATGAACCAATATGTAAATAAGCTGGCCCAAGGTCATTTGTGCCATTCAAAATGAAACTTTCTAGGGATGGAGTCCTGTTAGGTAGGTCCTAGCTGCTTGTACCTGATTGGCAATGGAGAAACATTCAAGTGATTTGGTAATAGTTAACCAAGGGAACTCTACTAAAACACAATCCATTCTGACAAGTACGCACGTAAGGTAGGAATATCTTGCCAATAAATAACTTAGAGTTAGAACACTGTATCAGAATTTAGTTATCTTCTGAGGAGAAGCGTAAATGCTGATCGTAAAGATCTATAGCTGAAGTTTGACAAGAGATTTTGTAAAGAAATTATGTGCATACACACATCACTCTGCTCCAAGCTTTAATGCAATTGTGGAAGGGTAGAAATCTTCAAATAGCAGACTAGCCTTAATTAATTAAAAATGAAAGTTTAATGGTAGAGTATGACAGAGTCATGAAGGCACTGTTTTTGTTTGTGCCTGTGATGAAAGGGACAAATAAAATGAACCTGTTTCTTAGCGCTGCCTTTCAGAAGAGAACCACAATAGACATGTTTTAATCTGGTGTGGTAAAGTGTGCCCAAAACACTCTGAGCATTTAACAGTTGCACAAATTACTTACTTTCCTAGCAGTCTGATTTTGTATTATAGCATATTCTGTTTCCCTTCTGTCTTTAACGTACAGTTCTGCTGACCATGCAGTTCACATTGGCTGCCTCAGGCAGAACTGCAGGTCAGCTTTTGAATGTAGGAGAATTCATGAAATTTAAGTATTTTGTGTACAGCTAATGGCAGTTGTGCAAGTACAAAGACTTTGCTTTATCAGCAGATGCAGTCTAAGTTTACATTTATGTCCACATTCAATCCTTACGTTTATTGAAGTCGAGGGAAAAAAATTAGGAGCTCGGTGCAGTCTTTAACAATCTGCTTTGGTAGCTGGCCAGTCCACTTACACTTGCGTGAAGCATATGCTAGGGTGGTTCTTTCTTCCATTAACTCTTTGATGCTTGGAAACAGGAATGATTCACATGACGTGGCAGGGGAAATAAATATAAATGCAAGATTAGCAAAAACTTTGTAATCACCTTGTGTCAAGCCAGGAAGGGATTTATGTACTGTGAGAATGATTAGATGGCAATGTTTGCTGAACTGCTGTGGCAGAAAAGGGATATTTGAGAAGGTGATCCAGCTCTACTGGAGTCTGCATGGTAAGCGGAGGGCAGCCTTTCCACTTGGAAACTAGAATTGGGTTGGGCACTTTCTGGTTAGTCAAAAAGGTTGCTGGGTGTTGTTTGTGATAGCTCAGCTGTTTCTCGTGTCACATGGCTGTGTTTTCTCACTTCTTGCCCCAGCTGGTGCTGGAGTTTGGAGTAGAAGGCTCTTTGCCAGCATTGTTCTTGTCTGGTTAAGGCTTTTTCATGTTGGTCTGGGAAGAGATGAAGAGGAATCATATCCATGCATGGAGAAATGCTTATGAGCAGAGTGCAGAGGAAAGGTCATATACCCCTGATTCCCAAGTGCAGAAGTAACCCGTGCTAACTTGGGAGCTAGTTTGTGGCACCTCAGCTTGGCCCAACCAAGTGTCCATCATGCAGTGAGCAAAGAGTGGGGTGGGACTTCCTTGCAAGGTGATTAATGCCATCTCCAAATGCTATGGAGGGGAGTCATTCGAGAGCAACAGTAGGAGCTTTTTCTCAGGGTTAAATAGCGTGCTCCTCCTTTAAACCAGGGAGATGAGAGTCTGGGAGAAGGATATGAAAAACCGATTAGCTTAAATTGAAACCTGGCACCTGGAACACCTCGAGCTTTGGCAGACCTCGAGATAATACTTCAAAGTTGTTCAGCTCCACAAGGTACAGTATAATTTTCTGTTTGGTGAAAGTATTACTCGGAAACTGGAGTCATTCTCGGGGCTTCCTTGTGCACTGTCACACTAGGTAGAAAATAGCTCCTGGCTGAGCTGACTCTGAGCCTGCACATTCTGAGCTGCTTACTTGCCTATTCTCTATCTCCCTAAGTATTTAGCAGTAAACCTTTACCCTGAATTGGTTTTACCACACTGAGCAACCAATGTAAATATACCTGAGCTACTGAATCTGCCTTTACCAAAATGAACTTCTATATTTTAAAATCATTAAAGCTGAAGCAACATAAATATTCTTTGTTTCATGACAGCATAAAAGGGGCATGGCCTCCTAATTACTCTGAAATTCAAATGTGTACAGGGAAAGTGCAAGGCCTCCTCTCCCTGCAGCTTGGCAGATATCTGTCTACTTACTTGATTAGGTTTGTTTGGGCACTGAAGAGAAATTTAGCACATTGGCTTATCTGTGAATTTACCTTTCTGACACTGATGGGGTGATTCCCAGAGTTTAGTGCTCAGAGGCAGAGAATGTCTTTCCACAGTCACTGAGTGCCTCTAATTCTCACTGTAGTTTGTGGACCTGGCTTCTCTTTTGGCGGTTTACAGGGGAGAAAGCAAGTCATCCCAGTTCAGTTTTTTTTAGCCACGTGCGTTTGAAGCTCATTCTGAAATATGATTAATACATGCCTGCACGTAGGTAGGATTTTAGGTTGTAAGGTTAATAATGGTTTTGATGCTGTTTGCTGCTTGAATGTTGGAGGTTTTTTATCTAAGGTAAAAAGAACATAATTAGTTTTAACTTATAGCAAAACCCACATTTTCTCTTAAATGTCTTAATATGAAGTATATTTAAACTAAATTTTTGCACAAATGTTTTCCTAGAGATTAGCTGTCAAGTACAATAAAAAAAAATTGCACTTTTGCAGGGACCCAATGAGACTTTGCAAATTCAGATTTATTCTCAATGTTAAATGTGGTTGAAGATGTCATTTCTTAAACAGCACTTTTAGAAGTAGTTAGCTTAAAAGTATAGCAATTCAAAGCACAGAGGGAATGATTTTGAAGTGTAAAGTCTTGAAACACAATGCAGAGGTTGACAGTTTCACTACAATGAGAAGCAAGGCAGGCACAACTCCCACTTCTGAAAACTTTCCTATCGCACTGCTTCCTCTCTTGGCCTAGAAAACCTCAAAAAAAACCCCTTTGAGTGGCTTTGCTTATTGACTTAGCATAGTTATACTCAATAGCATTAGGAGACAGAGCAGAAACGGCTGCCAAATGTGTCTGTAAAGAATAATCTTTACAGAAAGCTTCACAGAAGTATTTTTTTCATATGCTTTCAATCTCCTGACAATACTGCTTTTTTGAGGAAAGCAAGTTTTAGGGTGGTTTGGTTTTTTATTTTCTTTTTTTTTTTTTTTTAACAAGACTTGTTTTGTTAGGAAACCACTCCCTTCTGCTGCTGCATTTAGACTTGCTGCTAATTGCCTTTTGGTTGATGGCATTTTTCGTGAATTGCCACATTCTCCCACACTGTTACAACTTCACACTGATTGTGTTATGTGGCACTTCTGCTTGCTGCCTCTGGGAGGAGTGGCTGAGAGAAGGATATAGTGTACCTGGGAAATTGTGAAGTTTACTGGAATCAAGGTTTGTAGCTGCTAAGACACGGCAGAGGCTGTTTCTCCCAGACTAAGAGAGATGGTATCTGGAGGGCATCCTGTTACTGCAGTACTGCACTGCTCTGCTGTGTGCCACTGCTGAGGATTTTGCACAAGAAGTCATGGCAAGGTGGTGTGTGGTTTGTTAGCTTGACATTTTTCATCCTAGTTGCACACTGTAGTGAAAAGCCAACCCTAAGCTCTGGTGCCAGAGAGGGTGTGGGAGGGGGTGATCTTCACAAACACTACTGGCTCTCTGAGCATCTGGGGATGCTCACTGAGGCCAAGCTGCAAGCTTGTCTTTCTCCCAGAGCCTGGGGACAGCACAGGTATGTCCTTAGCCCAGCTCTGTCCTCTGCGGCAAAACCTTCTGAAGCAGCTGAATACAAGATCATTGCTGACTGAAGCTCAAGTGCTGCCGACCTGAGAACTGGATGTAGCAGAGTTTTTCAGCACAGCTTATCCACTTAAACTATGGAGCTCATCTGCTGATCTGCAGGGGGGACAGTGCTCTTAGGTGTGATAGCTAAAGAGGCTTTGGCACGAGCCAGTGCTTCAAGGCAGTCAAAACCTGCAGCTAGGGCTGAGGATCTGGTTACACTAAGTTGGCCATGACCCAACCAAACGTGGTTAAAAGTGAGCAGTTGGGTGAGATAAACCCCTCTACTTAAGCCTTGTCTTAGCTTGTGAACTGATCAATGCGTTCAAGTGCTTCTCCAGTCTAACTGCTTTAATCAAAGATAGGGCTTACTTCGTCTGTGAACTGGGATGAGCTGTGCCAGTAAAAGCCCTCTTTTTAACTAGGATAATTGCATCTGCAATGCTTTAATCGTGTTACTACACATAAGGGTACAGATCTTTTACAGGTAGAAAAACTTCTGTTGTAGTAAGCGTGGTTGGGTCCCACTTACACCCTGGCTATTGGCGGTGGTGCAGGATAAACAGCTGGTGTTGTAACAGGATCTCTGACTACATTACTCTGTTGTCCAACCTGTGACATGAGTGTTTTCACCTCAAAGATGTGGATGAAAAGTTTAGGTCCGTCTGACACTCCTGTGCTGGCTGCAGGCAAGCCCAGTGTGGCCTTTTCTGACACGTGACAATCGGCAGGGGTGGCTGCAGCCCACAGGAGCAGGCAGTGGGCACTGCTCCTGCTCTGCCAGCATTTATCTTGCATGAAACCTTTATTTGTTCAGTCCTACCCTTTTTTGTGGTGAAGGGGAGTGGAGGGGTAGGATGAGGAGCAGTGTGTGGTGCAGCACATACACTACCGAGTCCTCTACTGTCCTCCTTGCATGATTAGAAGTCATTCGCAGAAACTAAACCTTGGTTGTCTTTTGTGAAAAAGACTTGTAATGTTCCCGCAGAACAAATTGTTCTCTGCAGCTAATCCTCGCTTACCAAAGGGAGGTGGAAATGAGGGTGCTGTGGGTCCAGTTGATTCTGGTCCCACCGCAGGCAATGCAGCCACGGACCACTCTCATACCACTGATGTACCACTCATAACCCTGGGTACAGAGACCTGCTCCCTCCTTTCCTTCAGCAGCTGAAAGAGGCAGAAATGAAGGCAGAACTCTAACTCTTTCTGGATTTCAGGAAAGGCTGCAACTGGTCTATTGGCATAAGGAGAGAACCACGAAACAGGAGCACCTGTGTTGCATAGCTTTGGGCAGGTCAATTATCCCATCTCCAGTGAAATTCCCCTTTGCATAAGGTATGAATAATAATAGTCAACTTACCTTGCAGGGGTGTTACAGAGTGTGGAGTTATTTTTTTTTCCCCACAGTGTTTATGGTATGTAAAACTCTAAATGACTACAAAGCATTATTGTGATTTAATTTTGTTGAGGGTTAAATATTGGTGACGTGCCCAGCTGAACCGTTGCTGGCAGTGAGCTAGGCAAGTGACCAGCAGCAAGCATGCTTGGTAGCAAGAAATGGACAAAAAAGGGAAACGGTGGTAACTTATTCCAGTCCTACATATATTTTTTTTCTCTCTTACCACTGTACATTTCCCATTAAGCAGATGGAAGTGATCAAATTATGAAATTGGAACTCTGTATTTTGATAGACTTACATTTACCATATAAAAGGCAAATAAAGGTTAATGACAGGAAAATTTGTCTTGTAGGAGAGTGAGAGAGTCGAAATGCCTCCAAGCATGCCCTGAATGGTTCTTAAATAATAGTTTTCAGAAACAGACCATACCCGAATAGTTAGGTGGCTGATTTTGCACTGGGTGGGTAGCATGCCAAGGCTGCTTGTTCCTCAGTGTTTCCTGCTACTGCTGCTGAGGGTTTTGCGTTGGACTAAAAGCATAGATGGAAATCACTTCGACAAGATTGGTACTTCATGTCAGCAGCATAAGACAGGGGATGAACAGGGTGTGAGTGCAGGGGGTTTGTGTGCACGCGTGTGTTGGGGGATGCTCCCCAGTTTGAAACGTGAGTCAGTGCCAGACTCCAGTGTGTTAGAGCTGCTGAGCGTAAGAGAGGGAGAGAGCATGTGTGATTTCTCTAGCTTGCTCTAATTTTGTGTGAAATGGGGGCTTTCCAGTGGTGGGGTTACTCCCAGGTGTGATCACACCAGCAGGTTTCCACACCTCGGTGTGTGTGTGCCTCCCATGCATTTTGTTACTGCCTGTTCATTCTAGTTAATTTTTATTAGGTGTGAAATGCAAGCGCTTGTTCTAATTACCACTGGTAGATGATAGCACAATTGAATAACAGTCTTCTTGTAATCGGGGCTAACTTCTGCCCTCGGATAATTACACTCCAGGTTTACTGGAGAAGATGTATTCCTGGTAGGGAGGAAAGATTTGACCTACACTTTCTCTGTATGTGCTAACACGTCTTTGCTCTGTGAGTTTCCTGAGAGACAGGTCCAAAGGTCGGCAAAGCAGAAAAGGATCTTTCCAGTGCCTTTTTTTAAGCTTTGGGTCAAAGTCTGCATCGTACCCTTGTTCTTGTTGCATTTGGAAACATTGCTTGGCCCTGGATTTTCTCAAGGTTTGCTTTCTTCCCCGGGTCTAAAAGCTGTCATTGTCACTTACCCAAATATAGTGATAGCATCAGCTCCATAGTTAACTTCTCATTTAGTGATGTTTCTGAAAATAACAATTGCTGCAAGAAAACAAATAGTAGAGATACAGCATATGTTGCACATAATGTTAATTTAGTGCCTTTTTTTGGAAAAAAAAGCGGTATAAAATTTAGGGGGAAAACCTCAAATCTTGTGAAATTCATGGCACAATGCCAGTTTATTTGAAAGAACCTTACATTTGCCCCTAAATCGTACAAGTCCTTCACTACAATTTGCTTTCTCTCATGCCCCTCACCTCTAAGATGATACTCCCTTTTTGGCATTATTAATTATCATTATTGTTGTTGCTGTTATTATTCCAGGAAATCTGTATGGGAGGAACGCTGAAATCTGGTTTAAAAATAGCATTTTCATGTCCTCCCACTCACTGTACTTCGTGCACAGAATGCCTTTTATAAATGCAGACTTGCTGCTTGGCTAGATAAAAGAAACTGTCACTTCATTTCCATAACGAAGTCATTCCCAGGAGAATTTCATTGTTTTAGCAAAAACATTTTTCTAAAAGACCTTTTATTTTGCTTGAGAAAGATAACAGAAGTGAACTTCTGAGTGGTTATTCCACAAAACAATTAGGAGAAAGCAAGACTGTCTTGACTTGATGTAAGAAGGTTTGTATGTGTATGAATTCTCTTTCATGTAAGATGGGAATAAATTCCCAACTGAAAATCAAGTTGGAAACTCCGCCCCACAACATTACACAAACCACTTTTTCCCACCTTGCTCACAGAGACATCACACATCTTTTTCAGCACTCTCCTGAATAAATTTGGTTATATCCTTGAGTTCAGCCCTGTTTCAAAAGACACTTGCATAACTTCTGATTCAGATGCTTTCCTGAATTAGAGGCAGTCATAAGTAATCATTGCCAATTATTACAGTGCATTAATTTTGTTACCAGGTATGTTCGTATTCCTGGGGAGAAATGATCACAGCAAGCTGTATTGAGGCTGAGCGCTCCATGAGGCAGGGATGGTGCTTTTGCTGTGTGTGCATATGCTGTCGAGCATGGTGCAGGCCCAGTCCCTCCTTGCTCACATGCAGCATGTTGCCCTGGCCTCTCTCTCACCAATTCTCTGGCATTTCTCACCCCTTTTCTCAGCTGGTCTGTGTCCCATGCCAGCATGACCTTCCTTTGAATGCTAAACACCCTAAAGCTTGTCAGAATTACAACATCAAAGAAGTGCTGATTTAGAAAGCATATACAGTTAGTGAAAGGTCCTACTGCTTGTATTTAGTTCTCTCCCCCCCTTTTTTTTTTTTTTTTGAGCTATGCATGCATTTTCCTCAGTATGAATCAATGCAATTACCACTTCAGGCACTGTAGACAACCTACTAGTGTAGGTAGATACACGTAATCAGAAACAAAAGGGAAGAGATGGAAAAACATTTTCTTTGTAGTCAGGAAAGCCATTATGGATTTGGCATCATACTTAAAATTGCATTGTATTTAAGAAATGCAGCAGTTTTGGAAATTATTATTTATAGCAAGGTTTGTGAATTCAGGATGTGATATTCTGACTCACCCGACAGCAAACATGTTTGCACTCCGTCTGGTATGACTCACGCTGACATTTGTCTTAAGTGTGGCAATTGTTTTAGCCCTCTGCTTGGTGCACGATGAATGAAAGGGCTGAGCTCCCCTGTTGCAGATTTACTACGTGCAGCTACCCTGGTAAATCGCAGGCTCAGCTGTAGAGTATTTCCTGTGACATGCGCGCGCGCACACACACATATGCACAAACATACACGTGCGCACCCCCCCAGTAATACTTTACTTTTAAATACTAGAATCATAGAAAGGAAATGCATAATTACAGTGCTGGCTTTTGCACCACATAAAGCAGCCCACATCAAAAGATGTTTGTCATTAATGTTTCAACAGGTAATCTCTGGATTTACTGCCAAGCCGTGTTCCTGTTACTTAGTGCTCGGTGTAGAAATCATTGAAATCTTTGTTGTAAGCCAGCATAGTCATCTTAATCCTGCAAAAAAGTTAGTCAATAGTGCCTTTGTTTTCCAGCACTGTGTTTCACATTGCATCAGCAGCGCAGAAGACGTGGCCGCACTGGAAGCAGGGGGAAGGAAGGTTAAGGGTGGGTTCTGGGCTGGTTTCCTAAAGAAGCGAAGCTCACATGGTGCATTGTTTGTGCCTGCACCTGCATGTGCCCCCCCAGCCTGGCAGCTCATGTTATCTGGGTTCTTCTCAACCCAATGTGCTGCACAGGTAGAGGATACAGGGAAGCTGTTGCCTGAAAACTTTGTGTAAGCAGGCAAATAGCTGTGAGAACCTGTGGCTGAACCCACTGAGGCAAAGGCTGTGGCCCAAACTCAAATCTTACTGGCATCAGGGAGTTGGTATGGTGAGAATCTGCTGGGATTACTGCTGCCACCAGAGATCAAACTTTTTTGCTGGTATTAGTTCTGTGCTTTTATCTTTGACTAGTTAAAACACTGCAAATAAACAGAATCTCAGCCATCCGTTTTGGTGTTGCTATGCTTTGCAACTCTCAGCATTTGGATTCTCCTTTCCACATTGTCTGTTTGCAGGAGAGATGTGGTCATCATATGAGAGGTGTCTGTATGTTTAATGAAGGCGGAGCCCGTGAGATTGTTCTCATCTGTAACAAGTTAATAGGTGCTACAGTTCTTCAAATATGCAGGAAGCTCATTGTCTCCACTCAGGGCTGAACTGCATTTTTTGCAAAATAGCTTCCATAAAAGAAAAAGAGAAATATTTATGTCATGTAGCAGAAGTATGCAGAGTGGTTATTTTTGTTGCTTATATCTGTTCAACATTACTGGCTCTGAACCTGAATTATTATGGACCATTTATATTCTTTTCCCAATCTCTTTCACTCAGAAGACCTGTAGGAATGAATGTGTTACAAACATGCAGGCAGAAGAGTTGTTTTTACATTAAACTTCTGCATGAGAATGAAGAAAGCTGGCATCCTAAGAGAAATGTAAAGAGAACTGTAAATCTGTGTTGAAATTCCCCCTCCTTCCTCCCACTATTTCATAGCTTTGATAGCCATGAAAAAGTGGCAAATATGGGGCGGTGATGTAAATGGGGTGTTGGATTTTTATTAACAATTACATCATTGACATCTGGTAGGAGGTATTTGTGAGCTATTTTTCTTCTTCCAGATGTACTGTTGCTTTTTAGACAAAACAACCTGGACATGCTCCTGTTAGTTTTCTTTTCACCTGGTGGCATTGTGTGTTGCACCCACTGCCTAACTCTTTACTTACTCTTTTAATACCTTATGCTGCACTGTTTTTCTGGGGAAAATCATGTAGAACTTGGAAACCAAGCACAGTAAGTGAAGTACAGGGCTAAGCACAGTCTAACCTCAAGTCTTTTTTGAAAAATTGGGTACTACTGAAGTACAAATGCTTGTGATTGCTGTTATTTGTGTAAAGGTGATGTCTCAGAGGTCCTAGTCATATTTGTGCTTGTATTATTGTTAGACATCATGTAAACGGAGAATGTGAGTTTGAGCTGCCATGCGTTTTTTCACGTGTACAACTGCCCGTGTGGTGATGAACTTTCATCTGTTTTCTGATCACTTTTTCAAAGGTATTGGGGTCAGGGAATGGGTAACAAGAGCAGTGGGGACCACTCTGGAACAAAGTTGCTTCCATGGTTTCCTAATAAGGATCTGGAAGGACGGATGTCCAGTGAGTAGGACTGAAAAATCCCATAGGTTGATCCTAAAATGAAGGGTGGTTTACCTGAGCCTTAATTTGTGAAAAATACCTGCTGTGGATGAAACGATGGTGAGTAATGGTTTTTAGATTAAATCTTGGGACACTGATTTCTAGATGACGTTAGCGTTGCAGGATCAGTGGTCATCTTAAGTAGTGGCTCATGCGCTGGAGGGTATGAGCTGCAGCCTTACCGTTTCAGCCCCATGTGCTGGTCCTGTCTGTGTGCAGTTTACAGATAGATGTTCCCATCCTGCAGCAGTTCATTTTCCTGCTGAGTAAGCCCTTGTGTTGGAAATGCTTTTCACACAGGAAAGATGTGCTGGGCTGAGATGTCCCATGGATGTGTTCATAGAGCTGAGAAAGATGTCTTCTTCCCTTTGGTACAAATTTCAGGGCAGGATGTATTGCTTCCTTACCTGAGCCCCAAGATCTGCATGCTGTTTTTCTAGTTTAGGACCTGCAGGATATGCAAAGTGCTGACAACTTGATTTACTGTTCCCTTGCACCCAGATACAGTTATTTGCCCTGCACAAAGTGGGTGTAACACCTTGTGAAGTTGGGCATTTTACTGTGGACCACATGCAAACCCATGGGAAATGCTTGTTTACATTATAAAGCTGTGGAGCATCAAGCTTCACATGAGGAATGGATGCTAAACAGAAATCAGAGTTATGCCTGCCTGTTTTATGCAAATGAAACCTCTTTTGTCATAAGGTGATGTTGCTTCACCAGAGCGTTAAAGTAGGCATAATTGGAATTTAAGTAATTTTTACACTAGCAGAACAATTAGTGTAGGGATGACTCAGCCCCATCAGGAGCAGCCTTTGTACACTAGACAAAGTGTCACAAGATTTTCAGATGGGTAAAGCTTGTATGGCTGCTGTAGAGAAGCTTTTATTAAAGTACAATCTAAAAGATAGTAAATTCTTGGGTTTTTTGTGGTTTGATTAATTTAGTTTGGTTTGTTTTTTTGTTTGGTTTGTTGGTTGGTTGGTTGGTTTTCATTATCCATTAGAATCTTTTCTGTCTGTGTAAAGTACCTAAAACTTTTGAAAATAATTTAGAAGTTTTTTCCTGACATCATAGATGATATACACATTAGGTAATTGACATCATGCATGCTTCAGGAAGATAAAACCTCGCCTTTCCCATTTGTGGTGAGGCAGGATTGAACCTGTCTAAGAGGGAAAATAAAGGAGGAAATGAGTTATGGTTTTATTTGAGTTGAAGGATTAGTTGTGGGATAATAGAGAACAACGAAACAACTTGGGCACAACACTGCCATCTCTTAAACAGTTTTATTAGCTTATGCTGATTTGTGAATTAGGAAAACCAAATTATGTCATGCAAGAGAGCAAGAAATGACAAAAACATGCAGGAAAGGACTAGTAAAACCGTAATCTCTCACTGCCTGATCTTCAAAGCAAGATGGAGAGCATGACCTTCTCTTGGAATGAATACAGGATATGGCACATAGCCAACTTCTGGTTTTCAGTTTTTGCCAATTTGCAATTGCTCACTTTTACTATAGTCCTTATTTGCTGATTACCCTGGGGCCCAGTTTTAGTTTTCAAATATTCCTTTGATTTGAGGTCTGTTCACATCTCAATTGCACTTCTAATCTGTCTACTGAAAGTCCTTAGCACTCAAAGACAGGTCTATGCTGTGATATTTGAGTAACTATAATGCAGTGGGACCATCAAAACCAGCTTCCTTGGTAATGCTTCCCATTTATAGCAGAGATGTGATCAGCAACTGTGTATGTGATAATGGTTTGTTGATCATGTTGACACTTCAGTTCCAAAGCCTGGTTAAAACCTAATTGTACTGCAAACCAGCCTTCCTTGATGGTCCCTCCAAGTTGTGACTGTTTCACATGTTCCAAGAGGAACATGTCATCACAGCCCATCAGATCTGCATAGCAGAAAGATTATCCCAATTAGGGATGGAGTGCTCTGGTCTTCAGATGAGGACTGTGCTTCAAGAAGCAGCATATTTCTCTGCTGAATTTTGTGCTATGCCATCTTAATCATAAAGCTGCCTGGGAACATTTTCAGGCAAACGTGCCTTGCCCCTCACAGAATGAAGTGCCTACGGGTAAGGTGAAGTGAGCAAGTTGTAGCAGATTAAACTAGTTTGTGAATTTATAGCATGTCATCTGCTCCATAATAACTGGCTGTGTCCACGGTACAAAGGCACTCTGTGGTAAATACAAGGTCTCTTGCCCCTTTTTTTGCCTGAGGTGTAGGGTACCTTGCCTCATGTCATCTTTCCTGTGAAATCAGAGTATATGGAGAAGGGTATCTGCCCCAGAACACCACCACTTCTCTGTATCTCACAGATGCTGCTTGTGACCTGTTCCCGTGTCCATGCACTGTCAGGGCTCTGCAAGACAAATTCCAGGCTGACAGCAAGAGAGCTGCATAGCTAGCAAGCAGCACTAGCTCCGGTTTCAGTGATCAAAACCCTGGTACAGGCAATTGGAGCCTTGTTTAACTTGAACTAGAATCAAAATTCTAATCCTGCTTGTTGAAGTTAGTGGAAGGACTTTCCATGAGTGGGGTACGTGTCATCCCAGCACTTACACACAGCTGACTCTCCTGGGAGTCCATGCAAGCAGGAGCTTGCAAGGAGTAAACTTCCCTGCTTTTAGTAAAAATAATTGGAAGCCGTATGTTTTTGGCAGAAATGTTAAATATTTTCTCATAGTCCTTTGGACTCCATTTTCAGGTTTCCCTGAATGTTGAATGACATGAGATAAAGATTAAGAAATACCATTTTTAGGATATTTTGGGGTTGCCAAATTATTGGGGAAAAAACTCAGAAATTATTTTTAAAATGCTGAAATGCTTCATTTTAACACTGAGAAACAAAGTGGTTTGAGTATTTTGAGCTTGGGTGGAGTTTTTTCAGTCATGAGGTTCACATAATTTGAAGAAAAAATAAATGCCTTGAAAATAAATTGGCTTGGGTTTAAGTAAAATTTCTAGGGTTTTCTTAAAAATAGATCTGGGTTGTTTTTCTCTCTTTGGTCTGCTTTCTGAAGTTAAAAATCTTGTGAGATCATGTCTGATGGTGTGCTTCTCTGTTAGATAAGCAGTGAAGTTCCACTTTAGTAGAGGAGAGATGCTGTTGTCCAAAGCCTTGGAAGTGTAGCCAGCGCCTGGATATCTAAAGGCTCTTGAGGTAGCAGTGCCTCTGTCACAGGAGCTGCAGTTCTTAAATGGGAAGATTTTTGTAACAGCTATCTTGCATTGCCACAATCCGTCAGAGAGGGGACAAAGACGCATGTAACTGAGACTAGTGGTTGTCATGATCGTCATCATCATCATTGCCAGGTGCCTTGGAGAGTCCCAACCAGCTGGATGCTGGTTTACGGGCTTAGCCTCAGCCAGTAAATCCAGGAGTAGTCTTACACCAAAGCTGGATCAGCTGGGCAGATATTAGTTTGGGCTTTGGAAGGTTTTATTGCTGTTGCTTTGTATGTTAAATGAAAACAAACTGTCTCAGAGGTGTAAACTTCTTTTGAAGAGCAACTTTTTTATCATTGAATTGCCTTCCCTCTGCTCTTCACCCATGAACTGCATTTGTCCATCTGTCTGACTTGTTTCCTGCCTTCACATAGGATGAGATTCATCTGTATTCATCTGTAGCCATCTAATCTGAGCTCAGTGTCTAGACTCACTTTATGGAGAGAGCCAGACCTTTCTAGAGAGTGATTCATTCTGTCCTAAAGCAGATGCTTAAGATAGGTCAAATTAATAATTTTCTAGTTTGCCTAGTTTTCTCCACTGAAAGTGAAGAGAGCTTGCACTGTCTAAGGTGAAGGCTTTTGTCCTGCACATGTTTTTGGTTCGAGGACATGGATTCCACTGTAAGGCTGATAGGATGGGATTCATGTGCACGAATCCTGAAATTACATGTGAAGTGTTTGAGGAACCTTACATCGAGGAGATAGGAAAGGTTTGTGGCACAAAGCGGAACTAAGAATTTAGGAAGCACAAGTAGACCACGGGAACCTGGCTGAAGGAAAAAATGTTCAATTTGGGGCTTGTGGAAATACACACTCTATTTTAAGTATTCTATATTGGGTTCACAAAAAAATTAAGCCCAGCAGTTTTCCCAGATCCCAGTAAAAAGGCTGAGGATAGTCTGATACCTTGTATAGTAGATAAAAAAAATTAAGAGTTGGTCCACAAAGAAATTCTGTCAAAAAAAAAAGAACCGCACAATATTAAAAATCTCAGATATAAAAAATACATCCTATCGAGGAACAGCAAGTATGTGTGTGTATTTTTGGTTTCAGTACTCCTCTGTTGCAATATTACAGATAACCACAGAAATAGATAGGTGTTTGCATTCCTTTAGAGGAGTTCATTGAGAACAAAAATCTTCATGGATCTCTCGGCATGCCGCAGACTTTGTTTGCAGACTCTTTTCTAAACAGCAACAGCTCCAAGTAGTTTTTTTCGTCCTCTTGTTATGGCAACAGAAGTATCCAAGAATTATTTTAATTATGTATCTGCTTTAGCAACTCTGAACTGGGTTTTAATTGTTGGTAATGAGAAGTACAATGCAAATGACTCTTCCTATCCTAGATCAGTGTTTGCTACACACTCACTCTGTACTGGAATCTCTGTCCTGGGAGCTCATTAAAAATGCATTTGCTTTAAGGAGATGTAGGAATCAATTGTTCATTTGCTAAACAGTTCTATGGATTTTCCTCTTTGTATTCCTTGCTTTCCTTTCTCACTTGGTTTTGCTTTTGTTTTACAGCTCTATCTTACTTTATTTGAAAGAGAAAAGCCAGTGAGGATCTGTGATTTCTGAAAAATCTCCATGCAAAAGGATAATCCAGAATTCCCTGAAGAAGAACATAGTGAATGTTGTGAGTTCCTACTAATGATAACAAATACTTCCAATTGTGTCTTTTGGGAGGTGGTATCTGCCCTAGTGTTTGCTCGCTTTCCTGTGATGCACTGAGCATCTTTTTTCTCTGCTGAAACAAAATGCAGGTGTGTTTTGGTTGGGCTGCAAAGCCAGACTTGAATTTCTCTCCCTCTTACTTTTTCTTTTTTCTTTTAATGTATTCAAGGGCAGAGTAGTGTTATCTAAGGAAAGATGCTGGGTTTCTTTTCCTTATACTGCTACAGTTATTGAACACATTACTGTCACTTTTTATTTAAGTACGTAAGTCTGCATTGAAAGGCCGTGTGACTCTGTAGTCTAACAAGAATGAAAAATATTATGTGTAACAGTTCAGCAATCTACAGGTCCTATTCAGTTCAGGTCCTATTCAGGAGTTTTATACATGCTTATACAATGGTTGAAATTAATTTGACCACTTTCAGATTAGAGGAATGCAAATGTAGTTATTTGCGTCTGCTATTCATCAGTTTGTCATATTAGTTTGAGTATTTTCAGAAAAAATGCTCCTCTCAGAGGTTTGTGTTCATGGGAATTGGAGTAGCACACCTTTCAGAAGGAAACACAGTCACTCAACTAAGATCTTGATCCAGCTGTGGTAGTTAATAAAAGAAAATGTTCCCGTGAGGGATGACTAAAGAGAAGGTATACATATTTTTTATGTTCATTGTTTTTCTCTTGAAGCCCACTGCTTTTCTGGGTGGAAATGAACAAACGTGCAGCTCAAATGTAAACATCCTCACAAAAAGAGAAAAATAAGAATGCTCTGCCTGCCAGGTTTTACAATAATCCTCGGTTTTGTCTTAAGAAGGAACTGTGGGGATTTCAAAGTTAGGCAAGTTAGTTTTTAAATCCTTAGTTAGTAGTTAGTAGTGATAAAACAAGCTGCAGATTCTTCTAGTTTTAACAAATTAGGTTTTGCACTTTTCATAAATGTAGTAGATATAAATATATTTTCTTACTGTTGGGCATGCCTTCCAGCTCCCTGAAAGTTGGATGCCCTCCTTTGCTCTGCTTTTCCCTTTGGGTTCAGGCTTTGGGAAGCAGATTAAAACAGAGTCTAAGTGGTGCTGCTTTCCCAAGAACTACTTGCAAAATAAATATTAGAGAAGACACTGAAAAATTTTCATCATCTTTTGCCTTTCCTGCATGCTTTGATCTACAGTGAAATAGTTAACAAGGCTGATATTTGAAATTGTTACTTACTAGTACCACTAAGCTGCCAAGTTGGTAGCTCATTAAGATGAATAAGGGGCCTCTGAGACCTGGAGCTTCTTACTGTCTATGTATCCAAGCAGACATGGCCATATCAGCCTATTCCCACACTTTGAAAGACTTCTTTGAAATCACAAGATCTTACTTTGCATGCTGGCATCCTAGAACAGAAGAGGACAGCCTTAAATAATAATAATAACAATAATAATAATAATAATAATAATAATAATAATAATAAACTGTCCTAGCATGCAGAACTGTTGGGATAACAGGAGATGTTTGTTCAAGATGTTGCAATCACCTCCACTGATTGCAACAGCATCACCACCTCATGTGGAGAAGAGCATTCCCCAGGTCCTCTAAGGTATGTGGTGTGCCAGATCAGCCAGACAAACTGCATGAGAGAAGGAGGCAATCATCAGCCATTACAGGGGATGGAATATCTGTTGAAGATGCTGTCAGTGTGATCATTACCTTCTGCCCTGTCCTAAGTGGTTTAAAATGATCCCACTTAAAGCACAGCATGATGTTCTGCTATTGCCATGCCAAAACCCTGAATTGCATTCGCAAGGCCTGGTTCTGTGCAGCAAAAGCAGCACTCTTCTCACCAGGTATGGATGGGAAAAAGTGTTCTTGAGAGTGGCTCTTACCCTGGCATCCAAGACTGGTTCCTTTTTGGGGAGTCATTTGTAGGTGATGGAGAGCTTTTTAGAAGTTCCTTGAGAGTGTATTCTGTCACCTGACTTCTGCTCGGAGGACACTGCTGCAAGAACGAGGCAGTTGGCCAGGCTCCTCCTCTCCCCTCTCCTCTTTCCTTTATCCTTTCAGGGAGACAAGAATACCAGAAAGAAGGAGGGATGGTGTTTATCCTGAAAGGAAATGCCAGTATATAGTGATTTTACTGAAAAATACTGCTCTCTCTTCCCAGGGTGTTGTCATGTTAAGATGTGTAGAAAGCAATCAAACCTTTCCCACTGCAAGTGGTAGCTGTTCTCTTCCCTTCTGCTGCCTCCTCCTGCCACCCAGGCAAATTTCAGAGAAAGTGGGGTGTGAGAAGGCAGGGGTGCAGTAAATTGGGACCAGTGTGTTGTATCCACCTAGAAACTGCCTGTTTACTAAACAGTACTAATTTCTCGCTTCCTTTTTACTGCTCTCTTCATTTGAATGAAGTGCATTTCTGGAATAGCAGAGCTTGTTCAAATCAAGTCCATATTCCACTTCTTGAGAGAGCAAAAGGGATGTCAGGAGGGCTTGTTAAGGAGGAACGTTTATTTCGCTTAGCAAGGGGTGAAAATGAAGCAAGGCAAGGCTCCTTTGCTCTCACAGGAGGGGACCTTGTGAATTCCAGCATACAGTTTTGTAATTTTCTGGTAGGATTTAGGTATCCTGAGGTTTTTTTTTTCTATCCTGAAAACATATGCCACAGCTTTTTTGGAGTGCTAGCCACACAAGCACAAACACATTTTAACAGGAGCAATGAATAAACTCTTCATGTTCCTCACTCTCAGACATTTCTTCGCAATATTTTTGTTTTTGCACTTATGCGAAAACCTCTGGCATGATTTGTGGGAAATGGAAAATAAATCTCTAAATCCAGAATGTGTAAAAAAAAAAGAAATGTGGTTAGTTGATCTCATATCTATAATTTATTTCGGGCAAACTGCAGATGGTAGGATAGTAAACATCCCTGCTTCTCGCTGGGACAGGCTTTCTATGCCCCACCTTCAGTGGGAAGCTGCTGCTGTAAGGGATGATCCCAGAGAGGATCCTGGAGACTGTGGCTGCACATGGCTTAGCCCAGGTTCCATCCCATTTTTGAGCTGCTGCCTCTTTTCTCCACTCTTTGGCTCTCCTTGCTCCCTTTCCCCTGGTCCTATCTCATCCATACTCCCGCTCTGGCTGCGGACTGTTTTTCCTGGCATGTGGACCTGTGGCGGGTCTGGGAGCGACATAGCTCCTGGAGCTGATGTCAGTGCTGCTTCCTGAGCTGCCTGGCCAGGCTGGCAGCAGCCCAGGCACACCCTCTCCCCAGAGCATCACCTTCTGCTGCCTGTGCTGCCGCTGCGGCAGCCCCTCAGGGAGGAGGCATGTACAAGTGATGAAAATTGAAGGTTGGTGGGCATTTTACAGTGGTTTTCTGAGAGTGGCCATCTTCCATGCCCGGAGCCTCAATGCCAGGTTTGTGCCATGATTGGAAGTGATGGCCGGTGTCTGTTCTGGGCTGTACACACCTTGGAAGAGTGATGGGAAGCTTTGACACATGCAGACTTAATGTTTCTGGATGTCTTTGTTTTTGTGTCACTTCGGTACCCGTATGCTAAACCACTTCATGGTTTTCTATGGAAATTACGAGGCTGCTGATAAAAGAGCAGAGCTGCGTGTGTCCGTTCTTTCCAACAACTGCCCAGTACATGCCACTTGGTATTTATAGTGAGAGGGAAGAAGGGAAGAATCACTTTAATTTGAGAAATGTCTCTCAGAAATGGCAGTAATTTATTCCTAGGCATTATTCTGCAGTAAGAGCTACAGACAGCTGCAGCTTCCCTTTAAATAGAAATTGCTCTCTGCATGCATGCTATACATAGGGCTTCAGGTTTCTGCCATTTCTCTGCCAAAAAATCAGAAGTATTTCTCACCAAATAAATGTTTATTCAGAAAGTCATATTTCCTGCCTTTTATTTCATGTCACAGGCTTCCGCCAGCCAGGCAAGAATGGCTCAAGGCTGATGTTTGGGAGAGGAAGCTGAGAGTCTCTTGCGGGGTTTCAAAAAAAAGTCTCTGACCGTAACTCTGGGCCTTCAGTTTGGCAGTTTGTTTTCACTGAGGAACACTGGATTAAAATGGATGTTGCAGAAATACAGCAGACCAGCTGTGTCTGTGGAGATGTGAAGCGGGTGGTGGTATATGTTTCTGTGCATCAGGTCGGCTCACCTCTTCTCCTGGCCCCGAAGCCCCCATCCTCAGACTGCATGGGCGGCAAACTTGCCTTGGCAGTGTGCAGCAGCCAAGCTGTTTTGGCAGTGGGGGATCGCCCGTACAGTCAGTGTATGGGCACCTAGGGACAGCAGGTGAGAGGTGGACTGTGCCTGCTGGTGCCTGTCACCCAGCAGAGAGGTGGCCAGGATGGCTTCAAGTCCTGCAGAAGGATATGCAGCAATGAAGCTGTAAGCCTCCAGCGTTCAGGGACTGCCACAGGGCCAAATGCCTTTTTATTTGCCTCTCTCTTCTCCACATTCCTGCTGGCTGGCTCCTCAACTCATGACTTCTAAGCTGTCTTTTCCCCACTGTCTTTTCCAGCCTGAACTGCTGAACTTCCTCCTTTGTTTCCAGGGCTTATCTGCTGGACCCATACTTTGCATTCGGTGTGTCAGCCCCTACCACTCCAGTAGATGACTTTCCTATCATAGCAGCCCTAGCTGATTGTCTTTGTCATCTGTGGCTATGGTGTTCCTGTCAATACAAGATTTTTTTCTTCCTCCACATCTTCTCCCAGTTCTCTCTGCACTTCTAAGTTTATGGCTTAGAGTTTGCAATCTGTGTATTAAAATAATTTTTAGTTAGGTCATTCATTACTTTTTGCTTTCTCCTCGGACAGTACAGCTTCCAGAGTACTGAGAGGCTGTAATTTCTCCAGGGCTAAAATCCAAGTCTTTGATAGGCAGGCATGACGCCTGGGGCCACTACATGTTGCTACTGGTTGTCAGCTTTGTAAAACTTACCCTGCAAAGCAAAGAAATCTGGGCACAAAGATTGTTCTCTTCTCTACCGTGGCAAGCTGTAGTTTCCCAGTCTGTTCTGCCTTCCCTTCATTGTCTTCCAAGCAAATGGCTGTAAGATTATGACTCCCATGTTTGGACTGAGAACAGCTTTTGCCTGAGCAAACAGATTTCTCTTTGGCAGTCACTTTAACTGCTGCCCCAGCTTTTTGCTGTCAGCTTTGTTTCATGATTTGGCATTAGAGAAGTCCAGGCGGTACTAGTGCATTGGAGCGAGTAAACACAGCAAGGCAGGCAGGTGAATGCGCTTGTTAATGATTACAATACCAGTGTGGTTGCGGTGTGGTCCATGAGAGCAAAGCATCTCCTGTAGTTCAGCAGTGTAGTTCATGGCTGCTCTTATTTTTAACTTGGTGCTGTCAACTGGAGAAATTTCTGGTCCTTGCTTGCAGCACTGCTTGGTCCAAGAGACTTCCAGTGAAACCAAGAAGAAGCATTGGGATCCAAGCCCAGCTGTCACAGGTTTATAGCACGGCGAGAAAGCTGCTCTGCTATTTGTAGGTTGTGTCTGGGGTGAAGCTGATCAAAACACAGGTGTCTCACGCCTGTGAGAACGTTTCTTCTGCTTCTTTTATGCTCTCCTGTGTTTCACTGCTGCTTTCTTGTGCTGCTGTGATAGTTAGCATCACTGGTGAGCTGGTTTGCTGCGCCCACAATGACCCTAACAGTATCTCGTAGCCTGCCAATGCTTCTCTCAAAGCTGATAATGTCTGTGGCAGCAGCAGCAGGAAGAGAATATAAATTAAGCTCTCCTAGAGAGGAGGGTTTTTTCCGTTTTCTGTTTGGGGTGTGCATTCAAAAGGAAATGCTGCTGATACTGGTAGGTTAGTTAAAAGGGATCATTAGCCCTTTGTAGCAAAATACTGTTCTTAACAACTTGTTCATTCATATTTATTCCAGGTTTGCTTGCAGTCTGCCAGGCATGTTGACCCTGGATGCATATGTTGGGAAGGAATTTTAGATACTCTTATTGAAACTGGCAGTATTGATGCTATCAGTGTTCCTTCTCAGTGAGTTTTATGTTTCTCATTGTTAATCAGCTTTGGTGTTTCCAGCTACAGACACTGATGAATGTTTCAGAGGCACCTGATGGCACAAAGGTCAAGAGGAAGAAGATAAGCAAGTTGCCAGGATTGCTCTTAGCTTCTTTTCCTGTTGAGGTGTCAGAACTAGAGACAGACTAAGGACACCTGAAATGCTGGGTTTTTTTATTTATTTCTAATCCGTTTTCCCGGCAGCTCTTTAAATAATAGAAAAACCCTCCCCACTATGGCAAATAAAGTTTATGGCACTATTGCAACTTATAACCAAGTTATTGCCCTAGTAATAGAAGAAATCTGTTTGGGAAGTGAGGGCTGCATTAGATGAGGCGAGGAAGGTTATTTGTGGTTTTCTGTACCAGGCAACCTTCAGTCAGAATCGGGGTAGTGATTTATAAATTGCCTTGGTCTCACTTCCAACGTTTGGGCTGCAGTGAATCCTGCTGAAGTGTTACTAAAGCTGTGCCAGTTGAAGGAACCCAGGCAAAATGTGAGTTGGCTTCCTGGACAGGTGGGCATTTGTGAACAGAGCTATGGAAATTCCTTGCAACAGAGGTATCCTTAATGGAGACAGTGGGCAAATTGTGCTTTAAGCTTTCAGCTGCCAGGAGTTTGTCTCTCTGGAAGATAAAACGTCTTCTCGACAGCTTGATTTAGCATTTCTGATGCAAATAGTTGACAAAAATAAACTTCAGGTAACATGAACCTCTGGTGAAGTAAAAGGGAGTTTGACACTCAGGGTGGAGCAACAGGGAGAGCGGTGGAGGAGCTAACACTTTTCGTGTTCACGGTTAATGTGATTTGGGTCTATTCTACGTTTTTTGAAAGGCGTGGTTTTTGTTTTCTTGTAAAGCTGTGCTCTGCAAGCGACTTTGTTAAAGAATCAGCTTCTTACGGGGAAAAGAGGCAAAATAATGTCTCTTTGTCATTCAGTCACGTACTGCTGCCGTTTGAAGTGGGAAGGTCCTCAGAACATATTTCTGAGTTAAGACATGTCTGTTAATTCCACAGTGCAAATTACCAGAATCCTTTTTACTTTTACCAGAACCATTAAAATGTTTGTATAACTGTCTTTATTCAACCTGAGGGATAGCCTGCAGAGCAATCAAGGAAATGTAAGTACAAGTACTTCCTTCTTGTTATCATTGACCAGTCAAACCAGTTCAACTGAAGGGATTTGGCTTAGTGAGCAGTCCTGCTACTCCTGATGACATTCGTAGAAAGGGTGAGTGAGCTGTAGAGCTTTATATGTCTTCATTATAGGATGAAGTCTCTTCTTAAATTAAATGAAGCAGACAGTCTTCATTAGCTTCGGGTTTTCTTGTTGTTATTATTATTCTAATTTAATTATCACTTTTCTTCAGTCAGCCTTCTGCTTGCCTACTTACAAATAAACTCTTTCCATCTGGAGAGTATTTTGAGGTGGGGAAGGTACAGTGAAGTAGCAAAACTATTCTCAGCATTGTTTTCTTCCTTTCCTCTTCAACTACCTAGAATGCTATACAAGGAAATAGAAAAAAACCCAAATACATGACAAACACAATAGGATCCTCATCCCTCAAAAAAGATTATGCAAAGGAAGACTGTTGAGTATCTGTCTAAGCACATGCAATGGGAGAAAGCATCATACATTGTATGTAAGACCCCTGCAGCTCTTTGCTTCAAAAAAGCAACATTAAGAACTAAGGAATCGCACCACTCTGCTGTCACATGACAAGACACGTTGCTTCAGCAGTAAGTAGTTCTTGGGCATAATGAAATACCTGCTGACTGCAGGGAGTAAGAAAGGCTCAGTCAGGATGACTACATCTGTTTGTGCATCTGAGCCCCGTGCAGAGATTCCCCAGCTGACAACGTGCTTTGCTCAGGCTAATTAGCCCTGCTTCTCTTCTTACATCTTTGATTATGCTAATCAGACTGAGCAGGGTGCTGCCTGACACTGGTAGGAGTCAAACAAGTGTGTCTGTGCAGCCCTGCCCTGCAGTGTACCCTGTAAATGCCTAAGCCTGCTTGGCACAAGCCCCCAAGTCTGTGCCACGTGGCTCTGTTACCAGCCCAGGTATTGCCTGGAGTTCTATTGCATGTGTTATCAAGAGTCACTCAGCCTTGAGTGGCTTGCTGGGACTGCAGGAAAGGTACTAAGCATTAGGGAAGATCTTGAACAACTAACTGCCTGTAGCCTCCTTGCTTGCAGAAAAACACATGCTGCTGGGTGTCTTCTGTCCTGTTTGCTTTGTTGGATGTGAGTGACTTCCCTGGTTCTGGAGGTAGTGGTCTGGAGCCCCGAGGGGGTTGAGTGTGCTGTGTTAGGGGACAGAGGTACCCAGGCAGACAATCAGAAATGGTGAAACTGAAGAATAGAAGTGTGAAAAACTTGGACTTTCTGCTTTTCATCCTATTTATGTGTGCAGGACTGGCAGAAAAATAGGTTGGCAGGTTGAATAAGATTGTGAAACCGTACTAATTAGTTGTGCATTCCCCACTCCACCTCTCCCTTCTTCCTTCCCAGATGGGATTCTTGCAGAATGAAATGAGTGCAGGGATAGATGACTTTCATAATTTAGTATTTTAACATTCAATTCTAACTGTAACTCTTGCAATATAGCTAGTTTTACTATCAAATATTGTTTCAAAGACACTGAGTGAGCTTACGGAAGACAGGTTTTAGAAGAAAGAATCAAAAAAGCCCTTGACAACCCCAAAATGACAACAAATAAAACTATTTTTGCTCATTGTAGTAGAAATGGCTTTTTACTCTCCTCACTGTTCTTCCTTCTACTGGCACCTTCCTGGGAAATGCAGTTGAGAACAAATGCATATGTATACACACGTACACACATGCCTATCTATCTATATATATTGATCTTAGTGAGCCTGGGAAAGTAAAAACAAGTGCACAAACGTATGCTGGTTTTGGCAAGTTGGTCATTTTAGTTGCACAGTTTCCTGATTTTCTTCGTTTAGAAGGTGCATTAATGTTCTGTGTATGATGTTCTGAAGTGTGATACTTACACCTCTTGTCAAAAGATGATGTTCATGTTTCATTACATATTTTGAAACAGTAGTCCTGAAAATATCACGCCAAGCCAGTACCATGAATAAATAACCACGCTGTATTATTTTTGGGAGTAGCAGTTTTCAAGACAGTCAGTATGATCGCAACCATTAAGTGAGTAGAAAGTGTTTTGAAAGAGTAGAGAGCTTTGTTGACTGAAATGGCTGGGTCAGAGCTGAAAAGGAAGAGTTTGCTGTTTTAAAACATAGCAGACATTTTAGACATTCTTATCAGGATGCTTCAGTAACGCAGTTGTGTGAAAGACTGATAAGGGAATGTGCAATAGCAGCCCTCATAATTTAAAGTGCCCGAACTTGGCATGTTCTATGGTAATGTAAAATAGCAATAAATATAAATCTTGTGTTCTGGAATTCCCGGGTCTCCTTATTAGCAGATCAGTGTGTAAACACTGGCTCAGTGTGTCTAGTACTAGAGGGATGTGTTTTGTTCTTGCAAGCAGATGTGTGCTGGCTCTGCACCCCCTGGAGCATGTGTAAGATAGGCTAGATGCAGAATGAGCTGTATTCCACATTTTCTAGAGGAAGTCTGTTTTGTATAAACCATACATGAAAACAATAAGTAGACAATTTTTCACTGTAATGCAGGTATTTCACCAGCTTTAAATCATGACTTAGTTATTGGTTTCAGTCAAGCTGCCTAGTAAGATCTTTCTAGGAGCATCATAACAGGAGAACTCAATCAGAATTGCAGATTTAATGCAGCTCCTTGGTCAGATTGGGACTGGCAGTTCCTGTTTTGCTCCCAATTAAATGCATAAAAGTGGTTTGAAAGAGCAGGAAAGGTTTATTCACTGACATGACTGCATTTGAAAGTGGGGAGTGGCAGGTGAAAGAGCACTGGACCACTAGTGGCAGGGTGCAAATCCCAGTGTTTGCACCCCAAGGCCCCCATAGGCCTGTAATAGCTGTTTTTTCTCTTATGAACTTGAGCCCTGAGACTGCTTGCTGAACCTGTGCAAGCTCTGAAGGCTGTCTGATATGTCAGGGCTGGAGCCTCGAAGCAGTAAGGAATGGTGTTTATCTGTGGTCAGAGGGAAACCACCATGCTAATACAAAGCCTGTTGTCTGATGAGACCAGTGCTAACGGTAACGTGTAAAGTAGTGGTGACTGCTTCTTCGGGAAAGCAAATGGAAGTAGGATAAATGGTCCATAATTAAGTTATGATTGGCATTTTAAGGCTTATGACATAATGCATTTAAGCTCAGTGAAGGCATTTCCATTTACATGTTCCTTCAGGACTACAAAATGCTGCAAAGAGCACAACAAACTATTTGATTGTGGTTGTGCAAAGCTGGTATGGTATCGGTGTAGCTGAAACTGAAATTGCATTCAGATGAGTTCAGTCTCAGTGTGAGTATTGTGCTGGAAAGCCCAAGTGACTTGGTTTAGAAGAGATTTGCAATATTAAAGCATCTCTTTTTGGTTCTGTGGGGGGGGTTTTTTGTACTTTCCATTTCTATTTTGGCGAAGGTGGTGTGGGGGACGAGGAGCTGCATATTGATGATTGTTTGTCTGTAAACTATCTTACTAGAACAGAGACTGTAGGAGGAGGCTTTCTCATGGCTCTTAGTCAGACCAGTGCCTTATCTAAACAGTATGTGACCCTTGAAGATGCTACTGCTCTAGTCCCAGTCTACCTGCCTGGTCAGAGCAGACGACATGGACATGCTTGTAGCAGAGTGAAAGGAGCACCCATCTGGGGAAGTGTTCCCGTGTATCAAACTACTGTGTTCTTAAAAGCCTTTCCTTTCTGATAGCATCCTTTCACTTGGTTTATTAATGTAGTTCAAAGGTAGTCCAGGAAATAAGATTTGATACTTTGATGAAGGAGATCACAAAATGAGGTCAAGGCTCTGTCCTGACATCAGCACATGGTACTTTTTGACATTGCATTAATATGCAATAACTTGTGTATTGAATAGCAATGCAGCAACTCAAAACAAATATTGGTCCTTGTCACTAGAAATATAGTTACCTGTGGTGGCCATTAGTTTTAAGAGTAGTAATAATAGCAGCAGTGTGAGACAGCTTATGGTATCCAGTTAGAGGCATTTTCACCCTGCTGATGTCAAACAGGCTGATAGCAGGTAGGAGACTGATGGCAGAGGTCAGGACTTGCTGGGCTCATTACTTACTTTCTGTTTTATGGTGGAGTAGGGAAGAAATTGTATTCTTGATCTTTACCTGAAAACAGTAAGAAAGGAGATACAGAGGAAGATATGCAATTAGAGGCATAAAAAACCAATTCGCGCTGCACTTTCATACCATTTCTTGCATTAAAAAATAAATTCAATAATTCCTGTCTTATTTTCTAATTTTTTTATATTCAATTTATAATGATAAGAACATTCTTCCCTTATAAGAAGTAATTGTGATGTGAAGAACTTGAAACCTAAGGAATAATATAAGGGAAATTGCATTTTTTTAATAAACAAGGAATCATTTAAATTATTCGTGACCAATTACCAATTACTTTATCCTTTCCCATGCAAAGGGAACAAAGGAAAATGGTTAAAATTCAACCTTGGTAAGGTTTGGCTGAATAATGCTAGCATGGCTGGATTTGAAGTGCAGTGGAAACATTATGGGTTTCTTAGAGTGGGTCTCCCAGGAGTTTGAATCAGAAAACTGGAGCTCATATCCCACCTTCTCTCTTGCTCAGTCACTGGATTTCTGCTTTGGTTCTTAATTTAAGCAAACACCCAGTCATTCCTGTCCTGTGTTGTCTTTTCATTAAATGCATCTGCAATGCCAAGTGCACTGAACCTGTTAGAGGCAGGTCTTGCCTTTTGAAAGGAGAATTACATTTCTCAGTTTTTATAATAACTTTATAATTCTTCCTTCTCTGTCCTCTCTGCAAAGGTAATAGCTAATGTTTAGATATTAACTTCAGCAACCCTTTCCTCTCGTACAGCCTGCGGTTTGGGATGACTCCATTAGTAGGGCACTGACTTGCAGTCAGGAGAAACAGTGGCAGAGTCAGAAGGAACGGCTATCTGATGGGTGACTTGAGGCATGTCATGACCAGTCAGTGCTGCAGCCATAAAATGCAGATAATGATACTGATATCACTCCTTGGTAAAGCATTATGAAATGCTTTCATGAGTATTTCTGCTCCAGAGCCTGGGTGTTTTTAGCCTGGATTCCAAGGATGTGAGGTATGTGTGGTGGCGATGATGTCTGTTTGTCCATCCCCATTTCCCCCTTCCCATAACACTGTCTTGGCTAATTCCCACCAGATCCTGCAGGAAGTAGAAGTCTCAAAGACAATTAAATTCCTACAATTTTTTTGATTGTTGCTAAATTCAGAAGTCAAGAGAGGTGAGAGGCATGAGCTGATGCTGACATCGAGGGGAAAGAGACACAAACTCCGCCCTTGCTAACTCTCTTTAGCAGGGACTGGCAGTGAGCATCCAGTGGGCTCTGGCAGCCCTTGCCCAAGTGCAAGAGGATACCAGAGGGAAGATGATGCAGACATGGGTGAATGCAGAGAGATGGCAGAGCACAAATCCTGCTCTCTCTGTTCTTTGGTAGAATGGGACGTGTTAGTAGAAGGGCCCTGGCTGAATTTGTTGTTTGAAGCCCTGGTAGTGGTGTTCTTGTTTCTGGCTGCTCTAAACATGCCTTTCTCATGTTCCTGGGATGTTTTTACTCCTCTTCTGTGCAGACTTGGGTTCCTCTGCCACAAGGAGCTCTGAATCTTCCCTGGCATGTTTAGCAAAGCTCTTGTGCTCCTTCCCCTTCATGGTGCTCACATTTTACTTCTGTAGTGCATGAAGTAAAGAGCTGCCTTATTTCCCTGTAATTCTGGGGCTTCTCCCCATATACACCAAGTGAGAGAGCCTTCCTGTTTTCATGAAGAAATTCTATCTTTGTCCTCATTATACCCATTTAATGTCTGACAGGCCCTGTTTTCAGTGACTGCTGAATTTCTCCCTTGCACAGCTCTGTTTGTGCCTCCAGAGCACTGGCGTTTTTCTGCGCAAGGCCTCTCACTTACTTGGCATAGCGCTCTGGTTTTGTACGGTTCTGTACATTGCAGACAGCTACCACGGTAGTAGTAAATTCACCGGGATGCAAATTTATTATCTGGTATTTAATAACTCAGTGGGGCACATGTCTATCTTGTACGCTCGAGTGCTGTTTTTAAATAGTACTGTATATACAATAGATAGATTTAAAGTTGACTAACCAAGAAAACATCCTTGAGGCTGAAAGAATAAGCATGAAAGATATGCAAGAATTGCAGCCTGGCTTTTAGCACTGCTTTGTGTCTGGTGGGCTGACGTACATGGCTGTAGCAGTTATATGTATATTTACACACCTAGATAAAGCCAAGATAGTTTAAAGCAATCAGATTAATCTTGTGTCCTGGAAGAACAAGTTTATCCTTTGCTAGAGAGAAGAGATTTTCAAATTGTTTTTTTTCTGCTTTTGTTTTGGTTTTGTTTTTTAAGGAATATTTATATAAGCATCCTTTCACTGGGAAGAAGGGACAGGTAAACAAGTATCCAGCTGACCACAGGCTCTATAGCTTCTGCAAAGGCAGAAGACCAAGACTCTTAAGCTACCTTCAGGTCAGTTGTTTTTTACTATGTTAGTTTAGGTAGGTTAAAAGTTCAGTTGCTTTGAAATGGAGAAGCCGTGACCAGGAAGGAATATGACTGCAAAAGCATCAGTCATGGAAAAATACTGTAGCCTAAAGTCAGCTTTGAAGACTCCAAGTCTTTTGATTGAGTTGATAGACTTCAGGTTAGGCTTTCAGTACAGAAAGTCAAGGCCAGACATGTCTCTGAAATAACTTTCAGGGATTATTTATATGTGTGATGTATACTTCTCTGCCATTTTAATAGGAATCTCTCCTTTTGAACTTATTACTATTTTGGCATTAGGTTCGTAGTCAAAGCCTAGTTTGGCTGGGCATTTAAATACATAAATGGTAACAAAAGGATTCTCCAAACCATAAAAGTCATGATGTGCCTGTGTATGTGTGTGTGGAGAAGGGAGGTTTTAGACAGTGTGTACCTTGGCTTTCAAATCCACCTACCTTTGCAGTCATTTTGTGGATGGTATCATGGATTGTTGTACAGTGAATGGACTAACTAGTCCAGGAAGATCTCCTCTAGCTTCTGCCTGAAAATCCCATCTTAGAAACAAACGGAATTTGCAGCCTGCAAATTGTGTCTGAGTCTGTTTCAGATCTTTGTCTTTAGCTTGTACTTTATTATTATTTTTGTTTTATTTTCATGTACCTCCTTTTTGCACTGAAGTAAGATGTGCAGAAGACCTATGTATGTAGATCATGCATGGCTGTTTTCCTGACGGGATGGTACAGGTCTTTGCGATGCATTTTATGTGGTTTGCCCTATTAAGTTCCCAGTGTCCAGATCTCATGGCTTCCTGCACTTCCCTTAAGGAGTTGTTAATAAGTCTTGTATCATATTCAGCCTAATTTTCACTTTTAAAAAATTTCCATTAGTCTTAAGTAACCCAAGACAGCATCTGATATAATTCTATCTAACTCGTTTATGATGTTGGATATAACACTAGGGGTGGAATCAGCAGTAATGGGATACTGCAAATTGACTGTCCCTTCAGTACATGCTCAGAGATGCTTCTGCGATGCTGTCCACGTGATACGTCAAGTGCCAAAGGAAAGGAAATGTGCTCGGGACAGGCACTGAAACAGGTTTATCTGAAGCACTGTGACTGAGTCTTTTTAGTACTGGCTGACTGAAGTGGTGTTCCTGCACTTCAAAATTTCTGAAGGCCTCATTTCATCGCTCTGCCTTTAATTTCCTTCTACTGCTCTCAGTTCTTTCTGTCAGTCCTATATGCTCTCGCAACACTTAAATTTTCATTTCTTCCTTTTTATTTCCACTGTAGATGGTGAAGTCACATCCCACATGGCTCTGCCATCTGGAACAACTTCCCTGACTCATATTCCTTTCAAGTTTCAACTTTATCCTTGGCCTCTATGTGATAATCTTCCTTCTAATAAAACAATCACATCTTATGCCCAGAGGCTTTCAGTTCTTCTCTGTTCAGTCTTCCTCCTCAAGACATGTAGCTTTTGCTACTCTTTGATACACAAGGTATATTGTGATCTGTACTTATTATTAGACATGAAAGACCTATTTTAGAGACACCTAATACATACTTGTGTCTAATTCTTGTTCAGGACAACACTTCAGGGCACACTTAACTTTTAACACCCCCTTATCCTTTTGATTGCAGTTGTCTTCACTGATTTAAAGTTAGATACGTGTCTAAGTACTGTGAATATGATAAAGCCTCAACTGTGAAACATGTTTTTTTATTTTAATTTTTTAAATACAACTAAAACATATTGCGCAGTCTGAAAATAATAAATGATTCAACAGAGATTTCAAATCTTAAGTCTTACCTTGAAAACATCAAACATGCTGTACAATCAAACAAAAATCCACTTTTCAGTCTGTTGACTCAAAACATTTTCTGCTACACACCAAGATTTTCAGTAGTTGACATAGTATGTAGTTGTTCTAAATTAAGAAACTCTCATACTTTCTGGGATTCCATAGTACAGCTGCTGAGTTGCAATACTTGCATAAAAAATAGATGTTAGTTTATTGAGTGGGTGGACAGAACTTGCAGTGCTACTGCTTTTCTCCTAGTGGCTCCATTAAAGCTTCCATGAGATGAGGGGAAAATACAGCAAATAGCAGCTGTGCCTGGGCACCAGACAGTCCTGGCTTTGTGCAGAGCACAGCTTTGGCTTCTGGAGTGGGAGCACAGTGCATATTAGCAGCAGTGCATTCATTGACATAAATCACTGTCATAGCAATGGAGGAGTGCGGCTGTGTATTTTGTGAGTGCTGGATGTGGTCTATTTCAGACTCACCGTAAGATCATGGAAGATCTGCTCAAATTTGTGTCTCAGACTGTAAGCCTTGGGTGTTGGGTGCACCGCGGATGGATAACCACTCACTCACTCCTGAAATAAATGCAAGCTCACTTGCAGGGTCCTACACGTTTTTTCCCATCCTCGACCCTTTCTTGCTGTTTCTTTCTTCCTTCCAGGCAGAAGGTCTATCCATATGGGATACGTAGGAACACACATCCTTCCTAATTAGTAAAAAGTGAGGAATGGGGAACAATGACTGACTTAAGAGTGGCCCTTTAAAGGAGGCTCATTTAGGGTCCGGCTGGTAATGAAATCATCAGTTCTTGGGGAGAATGCCTCACCTTTCATATCTCCCACCAAAATCAAGAAGGGGAAATGCACTCCCATTCATCCCCAGGAGTAAAGCTGCCCTGGTGTGTCTAAGCTGCACTGTAGGAAGTCAAAGTGCTGCTGAGGAGAAGGAGCAGGGGAGGTACAAATCAAAGTGGCTTAGACTGCTCTTGCAACCCACAAAAGCAAAGCTACCAATTAATTTATTACAGAAACCTGAATGGTGCTGCTGTGGCCCAACTCTGGGCAAATCAGTACAAAGAAGAGAGTAATACCATAGCCTGCAGAGTGTTTTCATAGGCTTCTCAAGGTTTTTTTGTTTGTTTTCATTTGGTTTAGGTTTTTTTTACTTGGTTTGCTGTCCCTACCTAAGCATACAGTTAAAGTTCTTACTGTCAGGACAATCCTCTCCTTGCTCTGCATCACTGGGAAGTTATGCAGTGACTTCTCATTTGCTTCTGGAGTGATGACACAGGCAGTGTTGTAGCATGAGGATATTTTTGAAGCCTGAGTGTGGACATACGATTGTTGGAGTCAAGGGGTTTTTATTATAGAATTTGAGCCATACTGCTTCATTAACAAGAGATTTGCCTTTGTCCCCCTTAAAATGAGGACAGTAACCGAAGCCTGTATAATGCTTGGTGCCTTGTGAATAATGGGGATTGCACAGCTAAAAATGTATTTGCTGAAGTCCTTTTAAAATGCATTGCTTTTGTGCTATTCATATAGTTCCCTGTCCAGACTCGCATGAATCTGTACCTTCTTTACCTCTCTTAAATGCTCAGTGGATGTGAAAAACCTTCCTCTGTGTGGCAGTGGAGATGCCAATGCAAGCAAAAGAGATTCATGTGTTCCTTTTCCCATTCATCACAGTTCTTGGAGATTTTTGTGGAAAATTCACCCCTGAGAACCAAATTAAACCTCCTTCTTCATAACCTACTATGACTAGACTGTGGGATTAAGCCAACCTGAAGTACTGTTTTGGGGAATTTCTGAGAAGTCTGTTGTCCCGAGTGAAACATCTTTTTTACTCTGCTTCCCATTCTGTAGAAAGCATATTCCTCACACCAGCGCTGCCACGCTCATCAGTTCAGCAAATGTTTCCTTGGCATTACACTTGCTGTTTTTGAACCACAAAATACTTTTAGGTAAAGTTATCATAATATAAACTGAAAATTGACAGGCTGAATAGCTGTGGTTAGTATGTGCTATAGTGGTGATGACATGGGAAAATATGTTGTTTTTCTCCAGATGACTGTTTGAGGTTAGTTCTAGACCATTTTGTTCGTGATGTGCCAGCTAAAATTATGAGAGCATGGCTTTGAAGTAAGCAGGTTAATTTGATTTTTTTTTTCCAAACCTGATAAAGGCTCATTGTCAAAGAATGGCTGTTATTGTTGTTTTGGGAATTAAAAAGTACAGAACCAACCATTAAAAGGAGTAAAAGGTTAAAAAGACTAAATTCCCGCTTCCAAGAAGTTCATCTCGTTGCATTATCTAACCAAAGGTGTCTCACTCACAGTTCTAGCAAGGGCACAGCATGGCCTGCAGGGCAAAAACCGACAGAGTTCAGAAGCCTCTTCTTCAGCAGACAGTGGTAGTGTGAAAAGGAGATGGGTAGCAGCAAGCAAAGTCGGTACTTTCTGCTGGTGGCAGAAACAATATTTCATAGAACTATTCCTTATGTACCTTTCTGGTATGAGCAGAGTGGTACAGCATCCTGCCAGGATGGCAGCTCAGCAGAGCCATGGGTGACATCTCACACATTTCATCAGTATGGGGCAATATACATGCACCACAAAGTGTCACAGTGCTAAGTCAAGCAGACAGTGCTCTAAAGGACCACAGAAATATGTACCCTTATAAGAAGTAAGAAAAGGAGGCATTAGGTAGGAGGTGATGTTTGATGTCTTCATATCTAATGAGAAAAACAAAGGTGACTCAAATGTCACTTTCTTCCCAAACAGAACTCTTTTTGGTGTGGGCTGCCAGTCAGTTTCAGGAGTGATATGCAAAATATCCAGAATTTATGTGTGGCTAAATCATAAATTCTTTTTCTTTCATCTGCCTCCATGTTGCTTTGTGCTGCAAGATTGCAGTTGCATGTAAAAGGCTTGACATATTTAATTGAACCTTGAAACAGCTCCAGTGAACTGCAGCAGTAAGAGAAGCAGAGGAAGGTAGAAGGATAGCAGAAGATACATTAATCACACTTACTCTCTGAAATAAACCACTGCATTTCTGGAGAAGACCTAACTCTACTCGCTACACCAGTGTATGAGTTTGGTTTAAATTTGCTCCAAGGTCTTTGTAGTGTTTGGGCATGGAGAGACAAGTTAGCTGTGGAGGAGCAGCCTTAAAGGTCAGTGTGCTTGCTTTCACCCCATCTGAAATGCTGGGCTGAAATAAGGCTGTTAGGACAGTCCACTCAAGTGAGTATTTTTCTGATGTTTCTATTTTTTCTTTGATTGAACAGGCTAATCTCAACTCTTTTTGGGATGTGGGGAAGATCGGGAAGTAGAGCGTGTTTGCTGACATCTCCCTTGCCCCTGAGTTGAGGAGCCTCTGAAGCTTCTTGAAAGTTAGACCATGCTGACTTCTGTGTGGTCCCCTTTAGCCCCAGCAAACACTAAGGGTGTACAGTATGGATGGCTTGTTTCTAAAACACTGTCAAAGAGCCAGAGGAAGAGACAATCTTCTAATGTCAATATTCTCCTAATTCTGACGGTCTTCTAATGACTCCTGAAGGCACCATTCCCTTTCTCAGCAATTTGTTTTTCACTCCTTTATGTACCTCATGTCAGTACAGCCAGTACTCTTGAGTAGTTTAACACCCTAACCCAGAAAAGCTCCCATTTTCCCTACTTCTGATGAAAATACTTGAACCTGTTTCAATTAAAATAATGATACCATATTGATTAATATTGTAGTATTGTCTAACCAGTACAGTTGTTTAATAAGGTTAAGCATATTGAATATAAATAAAAAGACCAATTTAGTCAAGGACAGTCAATGGTTATGATCATCCAAATGGTGACCTTTTGGGCTTGGCATTTGTACATCCACATATAAAGGCAGATGGAACAGCTAGCTACTTTTCTCAGACAGATATGCTTCAAAGGATATTTCAAAGTTCACTGCAAGGAAAAAATACATTGTAACGCATTGTGTATCTGAAATAAAAGGTGATATTTTGGTAGTTCCCTGGATCAGTTTCTGATATGTATCTTTTTTATGGGGCCTTTCCCTCCACATGTGATTTTTTCGTTCACTGGATGATGGTCCTGTTTATAAGATAGAAGCAAGAAAACAGAGCAGTAGATAAGAGAGGATGTTTGTGTCTATGTGTTAAATAGTAAAAACCAAAGTGACTCACCTGTCACTTCTGAAATAGGAATGTTTTTGGTGTGGGCTGCCAGTGCATGGTAGGATGTGGTGGCTTAATGCATCTACTTCGCTTGTGCCTTTTATTTCGCTCCCAGTCTTCAGGGCAAGCACTTCCATAACAATGTGCATGGATGGGGCCTTTGCCTTGAAATTATGCTGTGAGGACATGAACGCACACACAGTGGGATGCTGAGCACAGTGGGATTCCAATCCTGACTGGGGCCTCTGGGCACAATGCTGTCATAAGTTTTAAGTAATAATAATACTGTAAAAAGTTAAATAAATGTGCCAAGTTAATTTTATGCTCCCCTCCCCTCAGGCAAATAAGCATAAATTGAATTTTCTAATAATTAGTCCAAGCAGTTATCACCGAATAGATATACCTGATTTCTATGAATTGTGGTAATACATGGGGGACAGATCCTGCAAGGAGCTCAGAGGCTCCCAGAGTGACCTGGCAGGATCAGTTCCAGTTGTACAGTTACTGTATGACTGCATTTGCCATTAATTGGGTTAGTTGTAAGTTATACGTGTATTGCCATACAGTTCAGATTTTGGTCACTTACATTTACAGCCTTACAAAATAAGGCACTGAACTCCGTGCACTGGGCTTATTAAACTGTCATAATAAACCATTTTGCAATTCCAGGCAGCCCTTCCCAAACGTATTGTAGAACCTATTAACAAACACCTGTCAAGTTCAATTGAAATGTCTAAGTGGTCTGATCTACAGTGTCTGCTGCTGTGCCAGAGAAAGCAGCACTCGCACAGCACGCCAGTCGCGTCAAATAGCGCACTCAGAGATGGGGTGTTTGGGAGCTCAAAAGGGGGGCTCCGAGGAGCTCTTGACTTGCCTTTTGACCTAGTGGATTTTGGTAGTAAGTAGTGAGGAAAAAAGAAGGAAAAAATAGGTACATGTAAGGCAAAGAACCTTTCCTTTCCCTGTCACTTGGCTGTGACATCTGTCTCAGAACATTTTAAGCTTTTAATTCTCTTTTTTTTTTCCTCCATTTTTTCAAGTGAAGATGCGGAAGCATAAACAGATCTTTTTCTCTGCTGCTGACTTTAATGAGGGCTGGCCCCTGGCACACGTGTGAAAATTGCTTGGCTAGGAAGAATCTAATGTTCTTTGTATCGCAGCTTTGGAGATAAAGTCTAAACTCCCAAGTTGCTTCTTTTGACAGAGAGAGCTACTTGTATGTGCTTGCTTCCAGAGACTGAGCTTACAAAAGAGGAGAGGGGGAAAATTAGCCAAGTAGCATCCTAGAAATGTTTGTGGAGTGTTATTTATTTCGTGGTCAGGGATTTTTTTCCTTCTCTTTTTTTTTTTTTTTTTTAAATCATGAACTGGGAATCCAAGGAGGCTCAGCAATCAACGTGTTTGAATGCCAGCCAAGACACTAAACTGGCAGCCATCCATTCTGATATCAGTATGAGTGAAATGTGTACTCAGTAACTGGATTCAGGCCCTTCATAGTTTGCAAGCAAATATTTCTGCTTATGCAGATCAGATAAAAAACCAAAAAGGCTGTGCAGCTCTCGATCACATTAGAGAGGAGGGTCTGCACCTTTAAAAAGGGGCATTAACCTTTCTGTATCCCAGTCAAAGTCCTGTGCCTTATGTCATCATGTTGAAGGCTATGTTCTATTTCCAAAAGGCATTTGATTATCTCTTTTAATGTTTTAAGTACTAAATCTGCCATGCATAAAAGCTGTAAGTACCACACACTGGTAATAAGCTGTAGGAAAGTGGAGTAAATTGGCATTTTGCAGAAAGGTTGTACAAACCCAATGCAAATCAGCTGTGATACAGCCAAATTTGCATTTTGTCTTGAGTTTAGTGATGATATGCACAGCATGACTTTGGCAGGCTTGCCTCTTGGGATGATGCATGCACTGGTGGTATGGCCCTGTAGGGTCAATTTAACAAGCATAAGGTTGTGATTTTCCATGCAGTTTCTCAGAACCACCAAGCAATGTGCAGCAATAAATACTGTCAGAGGAAATCGATTTTTAAGAGTAAATACATTCAGTAGGAGGAAAAAGTGTTATACAAATCTCTTGCTTTGCCAAAAGAACATTAGCAGTTTTGTTTGGTGCTGCTCAGCTTTCCAAAGTAACTCCCTTCTGCCGTATTACTTTTTTCTTTGTTACTCTTTGCTTTAGGAAATGTCAGGACCTGGAGGTGATATAGAGTTCTTGCTGGCTGAGCGCTCAGATCATTAAAGGAATACACAGAGTGGGGCGACATGTTGCAAGCAGCTGGCAGTGCAGTTTCACAGCCTTTGAGTTCATGGAACTAATAGTAGCTCTTAAGACTTGTTGTTTTGCCCAGCTGAGAAGGAAGGTGGGAGCATACTTGAGGTTTTTGATGATGCTAATGCTATTGTAGGGAGGACAAGGTGCAAGTGGACTCTCAGAGCCCTTTGCAGCCTGTTTTATGTTGAAGAGACACGCATGCTTTTTAAGTGTTGCCATAAGGTACTTCTGAAATTACCTTACCTGCCTTTTTCCTCACGTAAGTTTTGTTTCATTTCAGGAATTCATTTCATATGTTAAACTGGGGGAAAAAAATTAAAAAAAAGCCCAACCAAAACCCTAAATCAAATTAATTGGATTTTTTTGGCACCGACCTTCACATGCTGTGTGTTCTCTCCAGCCAGCTATTTGAACACAATTTTTTAATCTTTTCTGCTGTGAAAATGGACCAAATAAAAAATTCTGTACCTGCTTTACTTGTCACAAGAGTGAATTTGCTGCAGCATCCCTTCCTAGTTAATCGGAGCTGTGTTACAGCTCCATCCTGTGGGGTGCTGGGCACCCAGAAGAAAGTGCTGGGTGTTTTCATTTCCTGTGCCATGACCCTGCATCCCTTGAAGTGAATGAAATGTCAGCTGCTAACCTGCAGTAGGTTTTGGGATGGAGTACTACAAGGGCTGCTCAAGAGCAGCCTGAGGGAAGTATTTCTCTTTAAGGTGGTAGTTAAGCAGCATCTCTCCTTAAGGCAGGGTTTAAGCAGGAGTTCAGTACGTTTTGGACAAAGCACCTGGTAGAAGGCTGTCCCGAATTCAAGCACAACCTTAAGTACTCTCTTCCTGTGACCTCAGTGCTCAGTTAGTTTGCCTTAAAGAAGCAGAAAGGAGTTTGGCTGCTTTCAAATGAAGTCTGCCAAAAAAAAAAAAAAACACAACCAAAAAAACCAACAGCCCAGCAATCATCATCTTTTTTTTTTTTCCTTGCCTTCTCTATAAATAGTCAAAACGTTTTTCAGAGCAAGTTTAGTTAATGTTTTGCAGTGGTGAGTGAACATTGTGATGCGCCACTATGTTTCGTGCTCCTGAATCTCCTAAGATTCTTGAGTGTAATTTAATTTGGGTTTTTAAATTAGAGGAAAAAAGAGTGCTGTGAAGTCTTTTCTGAATTTTGTCATTGACTTCATGAAGAGTCCTTTGAGTGCATTTGGGAACAGTTTGGCTTCACTGAATACATGTTAAAAGTTTTCCTTTCTTATCCTTACCACACAAACAATCACGTCATTCTTGAAATTAATGCTCCTTCTGCTGTCCACATGCAAGAAATTATGCGAACATCTGTGTAAGTTGCAACGTTCAAGAGACAAATTCTTGGTAGCAGGCTGCAGAGCCTGCCTTTCATACCCTTGTCTGCAGAGGGTCTCTGCACAGCCGTCAGCTTTGTTCTCGCACCACACACTGTCAGTTTCATGTTCCACCACTTTGCTACTAATTACAACTAGTAGGGTTTTTTCTTTTTGGGTTTTTTTTCCCCTCCTCTTTTTCAAGCACCGAATGCATAGTTTCATTTTGGCATCTGGTTTTATCAAGCAAATGGTATCAGACTTGTGTGGGATTTTGTGAGTCATTACCAGAAATACTGCAGTGGGTGGACTAACCCTTCAAAGAGTATTTCCGGGGTGGTAAGGTGCAGAGAAAATAGGGTCGTGCCTTTGATTTTTTTTGCATGTACCCTTGAGAATACCCTCCACAAGGGTGATACCCTTGTTCTGTCGGCAGCTCTCTGCTGTTTTCTACTGACACCAGAAGATGAGTGATGCTCAGTCTCCGTGCAAACAGAGTATTTCTCACGGCTGTCCCTGCGTGACAGGATACTGTAGCACAAAACGCACGTGTTTTGATTGCAGGGCTGTGTGACACAAGCCTGTGGTGTGAAAAACCAGGGCACCAGCACTTGCAGAGGCTCCCAGAAGAGCACATTTAGTTGTCTGTGCTTTAGGTGTCAAGGCTTTCAAATTAGCATTGCTAGCTTGTAGCTGGGTTTATTTCAGTTTCAGATATCAACGCTTCTTCCTAAAGTGTTACCGCCTCTCCACCTACAAAATGCAGTCCTGTTTCCACCCCAAACCTTGTTGGAGAACACTTTCCCTAAAGTAAATCAAACCCAAATGCTGTCTCCTCACTTTTAATGGCACGACCCAGCCCCATGTATCTGGGCTCTCGTCATCAGCCTGGTCTCACAGGAGCAACACATCTTCCCAGTAACAGCCCATTAGTGGGACACTTGTAGGGATGTTTGTTGGTCTCATCACATGTGTAGACTTCTCGTCAAGGAAACCATTCAGGAATAACATGCAAGACTTTCTTAGAGTGCTGCTGCCTTCCTGATAGAATTACAGGTCTTCAGAGGCCAGCACTAGGAGATGCAGCTCTGAGCCCATGCTGCCGGGACCCAAAGCACATGGATTTGCATTTGCACATCCCACTGCCAATGTGTTTTCTCTCTGAGGAGAGACTGAGGAGGTATACACATGTTTGATCTTGTGTGCTTCATCCAAGATTTAGCAGGGAAGTTTCTTACCAGAAACACATTTGTTTTGGGTAGAGCCTTTCCTGTTAAGTCCTATGGTGTCATACTGTCCTGTGTAGTAAAAAAAATATTTTCCATTCCAAGAAATAACCAAATCAATGTGAGAAGAATGTTTTGATGGAGTGGGGGTGAAGAGTAGGAGCAGCAGAGACCCCTCTCTTGCCACTGTCCAGTTAATGTTTCTAATGAAGTGTAGTGCAGTGCTCTGATTGCAGCAGAAACCTGCTTCCATGAGTGATGATTTATTTGGTCTAATGCTCTCTTAAGCATAATTTATGACAAATAAATATGCAATGACTTTTCCTAGTTATTCCTATTTTTTGACTGCTTTTTCTGTTTCCTCAGTTTGGGAATGTCAAAGAAAAACAAATAGTGTTGTCGTTTCTGGCCAGCTCACAGAGCCTGGGGGAGCTATGGTGGGTATGTGGCTGCTCTCCTGCCTTCCTACATGTATCCAGAGTGCAGCTTCCTCCCCCAAAAGTCACTCAGGTGGGTACAGCCCCTCGGCTAGTCTCTCTGGACAGAGCTGCGCTGAAGGCTGCAGAGCTGTGTATGAGGAGTGACTTGGCTCTCGATGGTGGAGATGAGCCAGGGCAGAGCAGTTGTCCAGCATCTCAGCTACCTCCTCCTGAGCAAGGTGGGCAATCTGCAGCCCTTTGCCTGGCACATGGGCATGCCCATAGAGAGATTATTTGGTAAGGTTGCAGAGTATCTGATTGTGCTATACTGCAGTCCCCATGAAGCATCAAGAGCTGTAGCTGTAGGTCCAAACCAAAGTAACAGAAGGAGGCATCCCTTGTGGTGAGGTGGATTCCCTCCTCCATGCATGGGCAGACATCATCCCACGCACAACCCTTGGGTGTGCACCATGTCAAGCAGTTTCTTGGTGTATCAAGGAAAGACCAGTCTCTCTTACCACTAAACCACCTCTGTAGCTCCTTTATGCTTTAGACAGGTAACTTGTGCTGTGGGAAGGGTGGGGCGGGACAGCAAGGCAGATCCTGTTGCAGCGTGCAGAGGAAGCATGGAAAATACACTTTGTATCTGGTTCCCGTTCCTGCATACACCACAAGAGGAACCGAGATGTGGCATGAGGAGGTACAGAAGGAGCATCTGCTCATTGTGCTGCTGGAGCTTGATGGCTTTGGCTGCCTCAACAAGTCAGGTTTCTGTGCAGCTGCACCCAGTGGCAGTGTCTAGGCAGCAGCTCTGGCATTTCTTCCCTGCCTTGATGCGAGTGGCAGCAAGATGTGACTGAAGCCTGATGGAACTCCTGTGGGTGAGGAGGTGGTGGTGATCCCCTGCATGCCTGTGGGTGTGCTGTGCATAAGATTTGAGAATGCTGTTTGTAAACTGAAGACTGATGGGATGAGTCCTCCAGTGTCATCCTGGCTGTGGAGAGAGCGCACGCCGAGTCCTGTGAGCACCAGCTCTGAATGCGGCGTGGCAGAGAAGTGGTGGCACACGTGGTCACTGTGCCAGTGGGGCTTGCAACAGCCAAAGTTTTGAAATTACAGCAATGGTAACAGCTCACCTGATGTAGCAAATTGCGGCTTCTTCGGGATGCTGTAGGTAGGGCAGGGCCAGGTGTCATCGTGGTCCTGGAGGAAACTAGACCTTTGTGAAGGAGTGTGCTATACCTTGTTGTTATATAAGGCTTATGTAGAACTTGCATAAATATATTTCTGGATTTCCCTGGACATATTTTCCTTCCCCCTCCCTTTCCTACCTAGAGGTTGAACCTGCTTGGAATCTGAGACTTGTTTTTAGAAAATAAAATACTAAGAATAACAATAATTTTTTTTCTTTGTTCTGAGAATTTAGTGCCTCTGGTGGCTCAGTTCAGGACATAGTACAGTGTCTGAAACCATGTGAATTCGGATGTGGCAGTACCAGCCTTTCCTCCTCACAGGTACAGACTAACTACATGTTGTGTATATACCCTAGGCCGGGTTTGTTCCATTTTTTTAAATCCAAAGCATAGACGTGATCCTGCATGCTCACAAGGAAAGCGCATACATGCATACACTTACTTGGCATGTCCCGATTAGAAACAGGGAAGCCCCAGAGCAGTGAACCTTTTCATTGACTCCAACAGTACTCCTTTCCAGAGCCAGGAGCTTCTTTGGTCGGCTCCAAGGAGAACATCTCTGGGTCTTGCAGCATGACGTTCAGGGTCCCTGATGCATAATAGCATTTTAAGTACAGGCAGACATGCATTGTCATGTTGCCTTTTGAGTCAGTGCCCTGTTGTAGGGTGGAATATTGCCGCTGTGTTTCAATATTATTCTTAACAGGGTAGTCAGTTGCTTCGTGCTCAGATACTCAAATGCACATGCGAAAGATTTGCAGAGGCAGGTGGTAGCCTGTATTTTTCTTCCGTTTGCAGTTTTTGAATAAAAAAAATCTTTTCAAGTTCTACACTGTCAAGAATGTGGGTGTCTGGCTGAATGAAAGAAAAATAAACTAAACTTGCATAATAAATACACTAGTAAATTTGCAATTTCCCTAAACTTTTAGCGTAAATATAACCACTTTGGGGGGTTGGTTTACTTGGTTGCTTATCCAAGGAAGAAGAGCAGCTTTTGAAGATTGTTTCCCAGAATGTCTTTCCTTACTATAATTATGTTAATTACTAGCACTGTACATACTCCAGTCACAGCATAAAGTGCTACTTTCTGACAAAGTCAACTCTGCTTTCTTTTACATTACATCATATGTCAAGTATGGAACAAGACTCCAAAGGTCTTGAGAATGTCTGTGCGTGAGGTTTTTAAGAATTTATTATTTATTTAATAATGCTATTGGTTTTGCTTTTTCAGCATTTTACAAGTTGACTGCCTAGAGGTAGGCACCTGGGTTTATATTTAGGGACTGAAGTAAGTGGGATGGCTTTCAAAGGTCCTGCGTACCTGCAGCTCTCAGAATAAATTAAAGACAGATGTTCTTTTTGGCAAGTTTGACAGAAACAAGTAGGAGATGCTGGGTGCCCAGCACCTTTGAAACACTAGCAGCTTATTCAGATGCCTAAAGATGGAGTTAGGCATTTATATTTAGGCACCCAAGTTGGAAAGGTTTTGGCCCTGTAATTATAACAATCACTGTCCCCTCTGTCCTGAAGTGCTGTAACAGAGATTCATCCAAGAAGCCGGAGGTTAGCATGTGGGAGTGAGCAGGGACAAAGTATGTGCCTCACTGCGGTAGAAGCAAGCTCGGCTGCCTGCCTTATAGCACATGCAAATGAGGGTCAGATGGCTTGACAGTTGGTTATGAAACTAAATAGAAATTATGCAAAATGAGATTGATTTTGCACATATTTTTAGGTTTTGTCTTTTAGGAGCTTGAATCTTTAATTAAAATACCGAAGAGGAAAGAAGTATAGGCGGCAACTGTTATGTTTCACATATATACTGGATGTAAAGTAATAGCCTGCTATGCTCTTTTTAGGGATCATTTTTATCCCATTGCAACTGAGAATATAAAGCCATCTTACAACTTGCCAGAAGTGACACCTGCTTTCATACTTCCTAATAATTACTTTAGCTTTGACAGAAAGTACTTGGCAGGGTACATACAAATTATGACTTGCTGCAGGGTACAAATAATGTCATAATGACTTTAAAGAGTTTCTCTTTATGCTCAGGATATTGGCATGTACACGTTTTGTTGGTATGAAGTGAGTGAGTAGAGCAGAGTTTTGGGTGTTGTCTTTAACTTCTAAACAAAAATGTGTATTGAATAGTGTAAGCCTACCAATAGACTAGAAAAGTGAAATAGGTTTTCAGTGCCTATTTGAGCATTTTTTTTTCTTTTTCTTTTTCAACTCTCTGTTGTGAGAATGGCCTAGACATTTGCAGGAAATAAAATTACTTCTAATGCTAAATAGTCACAGTTGTCTTGCTAGAGGAAAGAACTTGCCTGTGGGTTAAGTGGCATCAATGTGAAAAGACTTCCCTCTTCCCTGCCTTGCAGTAGATGAATGTTCGTTTTTAAAGTGCATTTGGATATTGTATGCACTCTTACCCAGTTTATTTGAATTCTTACTGCAATTAAGTAGAAATTGAAGTCATGTGAAGTCACATCTGTCTGAAAAATTGAAGTCTTTATTGTATATCTGATCCCCAACTGTAGATAGGTAGTTAATCTTCTGCAATGGTTAGTAGTTACTGAATAGCCTTTAAAGTATTTGGGGTTAAATGCATTAAAGTGTATATTCTATATAAAAGCCCATTTTGGGAGAAGGTAACAGATGCACAGAGGTCAGTGGTATAGTTGCCCAAAATCAGTTCCGGATCTCTGATGGAGCAAAGATGCACTTCTGCATCAGGATCGCAGGAGTTTTACCCTGGGCCCCAAAGGAAATTCTGCCTTCTCTGCATTGTTTTGCTCTTCATAAGCAAGATGAAGTTCTAAAATCATAAGGAATGGTTAATTGGATTTCACTGTTCATATCTGTGACCTGTCTCCCTGAATGGTTCCTATAGCAAAAAGGGAGGCAAAGGAGAGAGCAAGGCATGGGTACAGGTTACTTTTCAGCAGCTCACTGAACTGTTCCTTGAAGGCAAGACAAACAATTTCTGAAAACCAGAACATGACATTTTAATGTGAGCTTCCTTAAAGAACTGGAAGAGGAAGGCATCGATAAATACACTGCTTTTGCAAAGCAGAATGAGCAATTGTAGAAAGCAGTTGGGAGTCAGGCAGTTTCTTATCTGAAAAAAAAAATTACAGTGTGTTACTTTTCCACCTCTGTTAGGCCTTTTGCATCCTGCCTGAAAAAAGTTAAACTCTTTCCATAAAAAGAATGAATTTGGAAAATGTCTGCTGTGTTTCTGTGTGTGTGCGTATTAGTCCGTGTCTTTTATCAGACAGCGCTTTAAGAGATACAAAGTTCATATGTATGTGGGTCTTTCATTACCAGAAAGACTTTGGCAAATTGCAGGGAATTCAGACAGCTGCAACAAAAGTGATTAATGGAGTAGACAGGAGAAGAAAGATTAAGAATTAAATACATAGAGTTTGTCTGAAGGAGAGACAGAGGGTGAAGGAACAGGGTGATGTTAGAACTACTAGTGCTGCATCTGAGGGGTTATAAATAGCCAAATTTGAGGAATTGTTTTGGGTGGTCCAAGCAGTATGACTGGGAGTAACAGGATAAATTTTAGTGCAGAAAATGTAGGCTGAAATCCAGAAACACTTCCAGCTAGTAAGATCTATTAGACTGTGGAATAGTCCCCAGTGGGAAGGGGTGGAAGCCACATCACTCTTGTCATTTGATGTACACCGAACAAAGGCAGAGCTCTCTAATATGGCACAGGAGAGGTTCTGTGTTGGGCAGGGGTCTGAGGATCACCTTTGAGACATGTCTCCTTCCTCCCTGTGCTATCTGGGGGCAGTGCCAACAGTGACCATGTCTGGAAATCACAGGGGGATTTCTAAGAACACTGTATTTTAGCATATATTTGAATAGGGATTTCCATGCAGAAACACAAAAATCCCTCTCTGTTCAGCTTTCTGCCCTGCAGCTGTCTCTGCTTGTTGTACTAAACCCCAAAAAACTAATGAAAGAGAGCAGAAGTTGCTTTACTGTAAAACTACCTAGTGATAAACTTTTTTAAACTTCACTTGGAATAGGCTCATCAGGCTGTTCTCCAAGGCTGAGGAAGAGCTGTTGGCAAGCTGCATAGAGCCATTACAAGTGAGAATGACTGAGCAGAACAGGCCTGTTTTACTCATTCACTTTTCTGCTGTATCCAAGCAAGTCATAAGTTCTTAAATTCCATTTTTCATGTAGGGGCTTGGTCTCCATAGTTATGTCTCTTGTTTTTTTGGTCACGAAGTTAATTTTCCAGTGCGTGGCCAGAAAGCCACAATGTGTATGATGAAAACTAGGTGTTGTTTGGTTTTTTTTTAATAAGCCTACAGTGTTTTTTCTGTCACTTATGCTTGCAGCACCATATCCTCCACAGTTTTTGCTTGCTCCTCCCCAGACTGCTGTGATAGTGGGACTTTGTATTGCTGATTCTTTACTCTCTTTGCCACTCCATGGATAATCTAAGGAGAAAAACCTTTCACTTCCTTCAGATCAAGTCCCTGCTATGAAATTTTACAGAGAGAAAAGTCTGTTGCTGAAATGGCTGTTCATCTGAAGCTTGCACAGGTTGCATCTTCAGATGGTCTGTGTTGAGCAGGTAGGGGAACGGATGCACACTCCTGCATGGTGTTCCCGATGCAGAACTCTGTTGCGGCATGTGGACCAGGCTCTCAGCATCCTGCATCTGTAGCTGCCTGGTGCTTCAGTACTGTATGTTCTCTTTCTGAGAGTCCCTGAGAGAAGAAGAGGAATTGTGTGGCTTCATACAGACTTATATGTTACAGCTGGCTTTTGTACTTTTCTGAGTCTCAGAAAAGCAAGGTTAATGATTTCCCGCTGCCACCTAAGTTCCAGAACACGGATGGGGTTTGAGAGAGAAATATATATCAAGGTGTTGTCAAAATATTTATTTCCTTAGCAGGAAGCATTGATCCTGCAAACCCTATTCCATTACAATGGCTTTATTTCTCCTATATTAAGTGACTGATACAGACTATATTTAATCAATTTTGTGATGGATGTTGGCGAACCACCATAACAGTTGGTCACTGTGCACATCATCTGCTGCTGCTGGCTGATTGGCTGCTTTCAACAACCCAAAAATAGGGTTTAGCTTGCAAATCAAGGTTTTAAAGGTTTATTTTGTCACTTAGTAATACACTGGGCTTTGATTGCCCGACTTACTCATTTTTTTGTCAGCGTTTATCAACACTGAGTAATGCCTACAAATAATGAACCATGCTTCTGCTTGTTAATGTGCTTTTGTTGTTTTCATTGTTTGTAAGCCTGTTTCAAAGGAGCAGTCGGGGTCATCTCCCAGACAGCATTGTATCTTCCTAAATGTGTGCTTGTAGAAAACAAAGATGGTTCAAAAATGGTTGTGAACCTTTTGAATTAAAGCCCATCTTCCAGATCTGTGAGGAAAGTAGTGATTTTTTTGGCCATGTTTGTGAAGTGTTATTTGCTTCTTGTTTATTTTTTTAATTTCATAGTATGGTCAAGAAGCAGCTGAATCACAGCAGTAGTAAGACAGAAGCTATGTTTTTGGTAAGTCCTGTAGAATTCAACAAAAACTGTGATCCTCCTTATATAATCTTGAGTTTTTCTGTAAGCAGACCTGCTATACTCAGATTCTGAGATATTTTTTAAGTGGACCTGTCTATCATTACAGTTAGATCTCAAAAGAATTCTGGTGGTTTTGACTGGAATAGAGTCAATTTTCTTCACAGTAGCTCATATGGAGTTATGTTTCAGATTTGTCCTGAAAACAGGGTTGATAACACAGGGATGTTTTCATTACTGCTGAGAAGGGCTTACACAGCATCAAGGCCTTTTCTCTCCTCACACCATCCCACTGGTGAGTTGGCTAGGGTTGCCCAAGTAGCTGGGAGGTGACACAGCCAGGAGAGCTGTCCCCAGCTTACTCAAGGGATATTCCAGATGATGTGGTGTCATAGTCAGCAATAAAGCTAGGGGAAGAAGAAGGAAGGGGAGGACATTAAGAGTGTGGTGGCTTTTGTCTTCCCAAGTCAGTGTGTGATGAAGCCCCGCTTTCCTGACTGAACACCTGCATGCTGATGGTGGTGAATGAGTTCCTTTTTTTGCTGTCCTTGTGTGTGTGGCTTTTGTTTTAGCTATTAAACTGTCTTTATCTCAATCCACAAGTTTTCTCACTTTTATCCTTCCAATTTTCTTTCCTATCCACGGAGGGGGGGGAAGTGAGTGAGCGGCTGCGTGGTGCTTAGTTGCCAGCTGGGGTTAAACCATGACAGAATAGTCTATGAAATGCCTGTCTTCTCCATCCTTGGTGAACTAATTTTAACCTAATGACTTAATTGCATTGCTGCCTTCCTCAGCAGCCATTTCTGTGGCCCATGCCTAACTTTCTCTTTGGAAGCCAGCCTGTTTGTTTCTTAAAAAGTGATTTTTTTAGGGTATGGCAATATTTTATTTGCTCAGTGAAACTAATTCCTCAGGTGGAGAAATTAGTTAACTGGAAAGAGTGGTTTTGGAAGGTTGTAAGGTAGTAGCTGCCTGCTAGTGCTGCTCTTCTCACTCCTTTAGTGCCACTTTCTTCTTTCTAAGGAATTAGATCAGGATTTTGGCATTCAGCATTGCTGACAGCAGAACTAGAAGGCCAAATCCTGATTTTTCCCATTTCAGGGCTAAACAGAGAGTCTTGTCCTCCTCCAGAGAGGGAGTGAGAAGTGAGATGCTCACTCTCACCAGCTGTCTTGGCTGTGTGGGCACAGTTCAGCCAGGGATCTTCTGCTGGTGTGACTACTTGGACTGGCAGCTGGGAAGGCTCCACTTGGCCCTGGCCAGGACCAGAAGACTTTGTATTTCCAGGCTCCCTATGGCTCTCTGCTGAAACCTTCCTGTACATGCACATTGTCTGGGACTGCCTCTGTCTATTGTCTGTGGAGGTATGGGACTGTATAGAAGTAGAGAGCAACTCCTTCACCAGTATAACTCGTCTTGCTTAGTTTAGGGATTTGAGTCCTGGTCCTTCCAAGGGATTTGTGTGGACAGGTTTGGTCTTGCACCTGCCCAGCAGTACATCAGTTTGGTGAACGGGGACTTTTCAAAAACTAAGGCAGACTGAAAGAGGATGCAATTTCTTACGGAACAGTGAAGAGGAGAGAGAGTTTACCTTTAAATTTTGATAGAGGAATGGAGTTGTGCTTGGCTCCTCTCCCTGAAATACCTTGGTCTCCAGAGCTGTCAGTGTGACATAGCTCTCAGCGGAAAGTTACTTGAAATGGAGAGGAATAAAGGAGCGAGAAAGATGCTTGGAGAAAAATTGCTTATGTTTTGCTAACAAACCATAATATGCAAAGTATTGTTTTAGAGATCAGGGTAAGCACACAAAAATTAAGAAGCACCAGAAAAATTGCAGCAGGTCAGCAGAATATTCAGAGATTCCCTTGCAGATCTGAGAGGCAGAGGAAGTGAGCAACAGAGAACTCCGAGCTCAGCCTGACATTTTGCAAACTGTGTATCGGTGGGTCTGGGTTGTAACTGTAAAGGTAAATGAGACACCGATACGGATGAGGTGGCACTAAGTGTAGAGCGAATCAGCTTCTCACGGCAGCAGCTCCCTTTAGGGCTCATCAGGTGTGCCAAGTGTGAGACAAGCATCTTGGATGAGATATAAATGATTCAGCAGTAACTGTATTTCAAGAGTAAAGAGCAGGCACCAAAAGGTTATAGGAGAATCAGGCAGAAATGTAAGAAGCTGAGGGATGATCATGAGGGATAGAATTATGCAGCAGGGGGGAGAACCCACTCACCAGTCTTGAGATGAATAAAAACACGTGTTTCTGTGTATCACAAACAATCTTTGCCTTTTACACACACACACATCAACACATCTGTAATTACCAGCAGACACCTCAAAGAAGACGGTGTTACTCTTACTTTCCCATCACATTTAGATATTCCTATTTGTGAGAAGAGCTGGGGAGTTCTTCTGCATTTCCTGGCACAACTGTGTACTGAAGACTGCTTTAGCCAGTCTCCCTGTCCTTTAACCTTCCAGACTGGGATTTCTGTGCACACCTGGGGACAGACTTCTTTCCCTGTCTGAAAGACTTTTCTAATAGAAAAATTTGCATGTGTTCTTATGTAAGGGTTGTATGTGTGCGGGAAGAATTGTCAAATCTGAAAATTACACTTCCTTTTCATCTTTTCTATTGAGTTTCAGAATTAATTTCTAAAGCTTCAGTGGACATTGGAAAGTTGTTAAAATAAAAAGTTTAAAAATTGTAGATTTCAGATGTGGTTTTCCTTGTTTTTTTCTTTTTGCATTAAAACAGTTGAAAAAACAACTGCATCATATTTTTCTGTAGGAAAGAAAATAATTCAGTTCCTGTATTTACTTCCAGGAAAGAAACAAATGCTTTTGAACATGGCACATGCAGTTCCTTTTTTCATAGTGAGAGGGGGCTTTTTCAAGCATTTAAAAAGCTGGAGGTGAAATGATTAATGTAGGCACTATCTTGTAGCTGTGGCATCAGCAGATTTCCACTCCCCTTTTAGTATCACTAGGAGCTTGTTTGATGCAATATGAAGAGAAAAGTAGAATTGTGCTAGTGATTTTCATAAGAAAGTAGATGATCTTTGTAGTTCATCTCAGCTCAGTCCTGCCTGAGTTCACCAGCAGCAGAAATCAGCAGAGTTTGATGTCTGTTCCTGGGTGTCTGATCCTGGCTTTATTTCCAGATGGTTTATGCTGGTCTGAATATTACTGGAGTTGCTTCTCAATATGGAAGGGGAAAGACAAGGAGCATGCCCACCTTCATATGTGCTGTCAAAGTGAGGAGAAGTGTCAGGCTTTTGGTATATTGTGATAGACTAAGCCGGATCAGCATCTCTGGTTTCCCACCCGTGACAGCACAGCAAAAGAGTAATAAAGAATCTGTCCCAATCTATTCTCTCATAGGAGCACAGTCCACAGCCTCCAGATAGAAAAAGAAAAAATAATTACCTGGTTGAACAGAGCAGTGCCAGCGTGACCTATCCACATGGTTGGGAAAAGTGCCTCAGGACTGAGAGGAGGGAACATGACTGGAGTTTAAAATCTTTTATCTTTGACTCAAATGTAAACTGAGTAATCCTCATGGTTTGGCCACCTGTGCATGTGTGTTGGAGCAAGGAGGGTGGAAACTTCTGTGTTTAATGGAGCTGCTTGGGAGACATCTATTTGCTTGCTGCACAACAGAAGGTTGGTGCCTGGTGCTGTGTGTGCAGCCTGCATGGTGGTATCAAGCTGGCACCACTGCCCTGTGCACCCCTTTGTTGCATGGCCTTTTGTGGTAGACTGGGAAAGGGAGCAGGGAGAAGATATGTGCAAATCCACATCTGTTTCAAAACAAAACCCACTATTTGATTGCATTTCCTGACAGGTTGTATTCTGGGCGGTTTCATATATTGCATGATGTGGAGGTAGTGTTCCCTTCAGGCGTGTTGGACTGAGTTGCACTCTTCCCCTTTGTGCAGTGTTGCTGGTTTGTTAGCTGCAGATTAGAGACAAAAGCTTTTACAATTAGTTTTTTAATGGGAGAGAAGAGGAGTGACATTGTGACCCACTAACAAATGTGGCTGAGATCGTCTGGATTTCAGCCCACATTGGGGAGAGTGAGGTCCTGTTTCCTGGGGATTAGTCCAGAAAACCACCCCTTGTTATCAGTTCTCACCATTTCACAAGCCCAAGTGAGAATATTCTGGTGTTTCCAGGTATTCAAGAGGCATATGCCTTCCAGTTGTCCAACTAAAAAAATTCCAGATAGTGCGGGGATCATTTCAGAGTCTGCTGAAGCTGAGATTTCCTAAGCGCAGTATTTACAAGCCCTCCTGCTAGGGAAGTGGAGGAAGGAGCTTCTTTCCAAGAAAAATGTAGGCTGGGTAATCTGACATCACTCAGAGTCACATCACCCTACACCCACCAGAATTCAAAGATAGAATGGAAATGGCATAATCTGTTCTCACGGTAACACTAATAGTACTGCTCCCGCAGTTCATTGTGCGTTGTCCCCATCCGCCATAGCCACAATTAACATTTCTTGCAGTGACTTTGAAAAGTGTTGCCATAACAAGGTTGCTGATCAGCAACTACAAAAATCTTAACAAGGTACCTAATGGAGCTTTTTGTTTCCATTGTTTCTGCTTAATATATTCTGAAAAAGTCAGGAGGTTTTAACCTTGCCTTCAGCTGCAGTACCCTGGCATGTTTAATAGAATACCACTTCATTTGTACTGAAGCTAGTGTTCTTTAAAAGGGTTTGGAGACCCCTCTAATGTAGTCAGTCAAATTGGTGCCTGGAGCCAAAGAAAACGTATATCCGAACACATGTTTTCGGTCTTGAGCTAAAAAAAATGCACTTCATGTTGAATAGTCTCCTCCAAGTGCCGCAGTTAATAAGCCATGTTGTGTTTTTACTGGAAAAGTATGCTTCTAGCCAAGCATTCTTTGCATTTTTCCCAGGATTTAGTCATAAAATCACTTTAGACATATTGCAAGTATGAAATGTGTGCGCATCAGATAAAGGGCAGCAATTCTTGTTTTGCTGTAAAGCTCCATGGAAACATTTTTGTCACCATCAAATGCATTATCCCAAGAAGTCTGGCCCCTTTCTTTACTGTTAACATTTAGCTGTATAAGAATGCTGAACGACAGAGACCATGCTAACAAACTGCTTGGTGATCGAACGGACAGCACCATCTCTATGAGTTCAATGCCATCAGAATCCAACTGCTTTTACAGAGTCTTAGACAGAGGCATCCACTGCTAATAGCTGGCCAGCGTGCAGATCTGCATCTTCAATCCTGACTGCCTAATTCTGCATGCATAAAAAAGCAAGAAACCTGAAAACTTTCTGCACTATTTTAAGCATTATTATTTCAAGAAATGGTTTACGCAAGCGAGAAAAGCCTCTAGCACAGTCAGCAGCCTCAGCCCTTCGAGGCTGTTGCATCTCACAACACACTCTCGCAGCCCCCTCTGGCTGATGCTCGCAGCATCGTTGCTCTGCTCTGGAGCCAGTCCCCAAGTCCTGCTGATGGCTGGAGGAAAACCTTCCCGGGGGCGAGTGGGGCAGAGGGGAGTGAGATTCCTGGAGGGAACCTCTGCGAAGGTCAGCAGCAGCAATGTTTTAAAAGAACAAGTGTATACGCGGTTTTATGTATTGGAATAGAGTGATCTAGCTATCAAACATATGTTCACACATACAGAGTATACAGAGTAATGTGTATATACCACCTCAACGAGCCAATCTGTGTTCTGAAGAGAAGAGATATTTAAAGCAACTCTGCAAACTTTATAGCTCTGGGAGAGACTAGCTGGGCTTGTCTCTGCAGGAACTTGCAGTAAAGCTGGTCCGATCTGCATTTCTTTGTGTATGCAATTTGAGTATCTCTTCATGGGTAGCTATATATATGCTAAGAAACAGGCACGTGGATTAGGAGTACAGATGAAGGGGAAAAGTCCAAGGGACAAAAGAGGGTTACCCAGCCCAAAATCTGACTTGAACCCCATGAAGGTGTCATGGAGCAATGAAATGTGGAAGGAGGTCATCTAAAAGCCATCATACAGGCTAAGAGAGCACTGGGGGCACTGAATCGTCACCATCTCATAACTTCCTTGGGACCAGCATCTTTTTCTTCACTTCCTGTGGCAGGCACCTACCTACTCAATTTGAAGAGCAAGCAGGAGCCAGGAGAAAGGCAGGACTAACTATGCTTGGCCTTTGCACAGAGACGTAGAGTGGAAGTAACAGAGTGACATGTACTCGTTTGGAGTTAGAAAGCCCTGCTGTGCACCAGTTGTGGTGTACGGTGCTCACCACCTGCCCACGGTGAGTCAAACTTTTTGACAGATGATTAAAACTTTAGTGCTGTGTTATTCGTTCTTAATCATCTTGGGAAAAGATTAGCTGATAGGTTTGGGGCCTTTTGCAACTAGCACATTTGTGGGTGAAATTTTTACTACAGTGTAATATATCAAGGTAAATTTTACAGACATCTGTGGATCCAGGTTAGATATCACCTTGTGCAGAGGTCTGTGATGGGAAAGTCCACAAGATGTTTTTGAGTGTGCAGTATTCGCATATACAGTGTACAACAGAAATGTTGATCCTAACCCATTCCTTCTGCCACGGGAGCACCCCGTGAAGGAGCTGTCTCTGTGGTTTTCAGTTGGCCAACAAGACTGCTCCCCTCTACTCCTGTCTTCCTGGGAAAAAGCTGTATCCCAAGCCTAGATCCCCTGAAGGGGAAGAGATGGGACATAGGATCATCAGAGAGGAAGCTGGTTCACTGCAATCATCTCTGCTCCCTGGCATCCTAGCCATGATGTGTCTGTTGCAGCCTTCTGAAGGAGGGCAGCTCTCCAGGGAACATCTCTTTCTGCTGGCCAGCCTCCACCAACTGGAGCGAAATACTAGCAGAAGTCAGAATAAGATCTTGAAGGCAACTGTCACAACAATAGTGAGAGTAGTTGGATTTTCCTTCACGGGGTGATGCATTGGAGATTCAGTTGCAGGTTTGTATGTGGTTCACCAGAGATATCACACTGCATGCATTCTGGATCAGACAGGGCTGAGTTTTCTCCATTATAAACAAACCTCTGAATCTCCTTACTAGTTGAGTATCTGAAATATTTGAGCACTTTGCCTTTTTTTTTGACAACTTGGCATTTTTTGCTTGCATGCACTGTAGCAGCTTTCATAGAGCAGGAACTTTATTTCACCACTATCTTTCTAAATACCCTTTTCTTTTTTTTACTGTACCTAATCAATCTTGCTGTGTTACTAAGAGCAACATCCCTGTCGGCCAGTCAAAGAGCTGGAAGTCTTACATGGCCTGGTGTGTAGCCGGGCACAAAGCTCCCTTTCATGGCTTCGGCTGGCTGCATTACCAGCCGTACCGAGATCACAGTCCCGATAAAATGGTGTTGAAAGCACTGAGAGTTTCAGGCTTTGTGCTCTCTGCTGAAGGGATAATTTTAGAATGTTCTTCCCCTTGATAATAGTAATTCTACAGCAATGTAACTGTTGAATTTTAGAGTTAGATCAGTGTAAATGAAGGCAGAATCAGATCATTTTTTCTGAGGCAAAGAAAACTGCAGATATAAATGTATTAAAAAATCCAAATGTGCATACACACACAAAAATCTACATCTTCTTAAGGCAAGACTGTAAATAATTAATATAATAACCCTCTTACAAATTCAATCTAGGTATATTAAGTTAGTCAAGACATTTCAGATTAGTCCTCTTCTTTTTTATCTTGTTTTGCTTTCTGTAGCTACATGAATGCAGGTAACTTCCACCTGCATGAACAACAAGAAAGCATTTTTCCTTCTGGTTTGAGGGCTGCATTTTCAAAAGGATCTTATACCTCTCTTCCAGGTTTCCAAGCATGTTTTTCTATGGGGTTTTTTGTTCATATTTTTCAGTGTTTCCAAAAAAAAATGCGACACCTTATATACACATTCTTAGGGGCAATTTTTGTAGCTCTTTGCAAATAAAGCATTTTAAGGCTTCTTGCAAGGTGATTGTACTAAACAAATGTAGTAAATAATCTTGAAATTGCAATGTGCCTCATTTACACTTGAATGGAATTACTTAGATGTGGGATGTCGCTGGTACAAGTGGCTCCAAGTATGCTGTTCAGTTTTGTGTTCACTAATACAGGCAGCTTTATCTCTTGCTTGTATAAAAAGCATGACACTTTCAAAAGGATTCAAATCTCACTTGGCTCTGCTCTTCTATGGACGATTGAAGTTAGGGACCTAAATAAAGCTGGTCCAATACTCAAAGGTGCTGAACAACTGCATCTTCTGTTTAAGTAACAAGTAGATGCAGCTGCTTGGCACAGATAAAAATCAAGTTTTTTTCAGGTTCCTAAAAAAGGATTTAGAAGCCTAATTAAAGTATACGAGGTTCAAAAATGCTGGTCCACACAAAGACCGTGTTTGGCAATGAACTGAGTGGGGACACAGATGTGCTCTAATGTTTGTGCAGAGCTACCTGCAGGCCCTTTATGGAGTAGTGCAGGACAGAAAAGGCCTTCTTCAAACTGCTGAATTCACAAAGTTATGGAAATTCATCAGGGAATTTGAGGACCTGCAGTAGCCAAAATCATTTTGCCTCTTGCAAACAGAGATCATGAGTTAGAATCCGCAAGTTTGGTCATGGAAGACTAAAAAAGTGAGTTTTGCTTCTCCAGAATGTACTGACTGCCTCTTACAAACACCCTTTTGCATTCTGGCTTGCTTGTGGGTACTGTGGGTCATCTTATCAGAGGTGTACAGAAAGAACATAGCTAGTTCCAGCTGTGGTCCAGGTGAAGAAACCAGGTTAAAATTTGGCCTTCTGTACCAAACGGCCATCCTACCTGGATACAGGATCTAAAAAATCCTTGCCACAGTTTCTCTATTTGTAAAGGCTTAGCAATTTTGCAATAGCTGACTTTTTTTCTTTTCCTTCTTTTTTTTTTCAGTAGATGAAGGTACAGTGATACAGTACCCTAAAATTTCCCTCGCATGGGCAATTCAATGAGTGTCTCAGAAGGCACTATATGTATTTGCATATGAGCTGTGGAAGTAACACGTTTGCCAGAAACAAGGTGAGCCAGCTGTTGTTCTGTCTTCATGATCTAGAAATGTGTTGTTAGATCTGGTAGTGCAATGGCAAAACCTTCTGCTGTGTTGGTGATGTCCACCTAGTTCCCTGCTACTGCCAGAGGCTTGCCCCAGGCTGGGGACTGTTCCATATGCATTAAGGCAAGATCGCTGAGTCCTCCAAAAAGTAAGTTTACATTTATGTTTAAAGGGAATAGAACAGTGATTCCTGTATGCAGCTTGTCAGCCAGCCCTCTGAACTTGTGTTAGATTTATTGCACTTATCTAATCTCTGAGCAAACCCTATGCACCAGTGACAGCAGCATTTAGATGTCATTTGCACAGCAGTGAAGTCTGAGACAACATGACATTTAAATTAGCGTTCTGCTCATTGATAGGTAAGGACAGATGCTGTAGAATGTAGTAAACCCTTCCTGCATCTGCTGCATTGTAGGATTCTGTGTGTAGTGTTGTGATATGGCTAAGGGACCTGCTAAGTCATACCGGATAAATTTGGTTAATAAGCAGTGGCTTAGCCCACCATTCCTTTGGGTGTGTGTCATGTTAGACAGTATTTCCAGAGGCAGGTCAGCAGGCAAACATCCAGTGGGTGCAGAGATGGACGTTGGGGATGAGTGTATGACACTGATTGATTTCAGGGGAAAGGTCCTCTGGGGATTGTACAACTCATCATATGCTAAAGAGATTACTGCTATCACCTGTGTGTTTCTGAATAATGGAAGAGAAGTCCTCTTGGCCACGCAGCTGAACAGGTTCTTGAGCACCTACTGCCAATGTGTTGACATGGGTAAGTTATTCTGGTGGGACTGACATTGACTTATGACCTTGTATTATGGCAGAAGTCTTTTTGCCTCAGTGTTACCAGAGATACTGCTTATCTCCCTGTTTTTGCCCTTATTATGTCCTTTTTTGAAATTTGTGCCTGCTCACACAGCTGGGTTTAGACAGGGTATAATGTCCTCAGATCATAGTTAGATTACGAGGAAAAAATAAACACAAAGTTGCATACACAGCTTCATTTTAATTTTAGGAGAAGAGTTTGGAAGATCTGAGAGTAAAATTTAGCACAGAATTTTTAGATTAAAAAAAAATATATATTCCTCACTTGACTTGCCTTTGAGCATTTTGTTAAAAGTACTAAAAGAACTCTTTTAATGAAGCATAGAAATTGATTGTTTCTTGCCAGGAGGGATTGTCTTCAATCTTCAGATACTAAAGACTTCGTGAGAACCACAAGAAGAATATCTTCTTGAATCATTTACATTTTTCCCCTTTTGCAGGCTTATGTAACCATGCAGAAAATCTAATAATAAGTGTGCTATTAGTATCCAGTGTGGCACCTTCTGCAAAGTGAGGTGTCATGTTATTACAAATAATGGTGCTGAAATGTTGTAGATGTGGAGAACTTCCGTATGTGGCTTATTTGAGTAATCTTTATCAAAAAAGATCTTGCCCTAATTGAATCCATCTTTGCCTCTGTTTTACTATTCTGTTTTATTGTTCGAGGGAGGAAGAGCCGGGCTGCTTGCTTTTGTTTCTGTGAAGTCTGGCATGCTATTAGTGGTGTTGGAAGGAATAGGCTAGTAGCAGTACTGAGAAACCAGGTGTCTTGTGGTCTTTTATTTTTACATACGTGCCCACCCCTTCTTTGTTCACCCACCCACAGTCTCAAGGTTTAAATCTGACCTACAAGCATCCCTTTTTGTTCTGATCTCAAGTGCCTTCAGCAGGGATTGTCAGCCTTGTGATGAACACTGTCACAGGCAAGGCTACCAGGCTGATCTGTGTGTATAACCTTAATGCCAATGAGTTCAAACTCAACTTGGCTTCACAGTTCTGATGGGACTGCAGGCTTAGCTTTAATATGGGCAGACTACTGAGCAGCAGCAAGCAACCTGCAGGGTCTTTTCTTCTATTAAGACTGTCTTTTTTTTTTTTTCTTTTTTCTTTCTTTTTTTTTTCCTGTTCCTGTCACCCTCATATTCTGCCAACAGCAATACCCACACCTAGAGCATCACTCCCCTTTGCAGTGACTACAGTGTGATCAATCCATAGGCAGTTCCCTACATCCTGGCATCTCTTCTGCTGATTTTGTGCAAGTTGTGCACTCAGTTGTTTCTCCAGGTGAATATTTGGAGCATAAGTCCTTTCCTTTGTGGTTACTACTGTGTGCCTTGAAGACACCATTAAAAAACTATAGTAACGAAAAATGTGATGCTACTTTTGTGTAAATCACCTCTCTAACCTGACCCCTGAAAGAAGGGAGAGCATGATAATGCCATTGATGGCATCTCCCTCCTCCTGGAGTACTGATGTGCTTTTCTTACCAAAATGATTGAAATGCTGTTCCCCTGGTTGAGTTTTGCCAGTGAAAGAGCCCTGCTGTGGTCATACCACAGCCTGTCTCACTCAGTGACAAGCATTTATTCTTAAGAAGCTGACAGTCCCAAGTTTAACAATGAGTTTAAATCTGAGTGTGGCCCAAGGAACAAAGAATGTAACCATAACCTTGCCAGTCGCACCCCCCAGCAGTTAGGAGTAACCTACACTTTGGACTTGAAGGCTTTTCAAGGTGGTGATTGATAAAGAATGGTTTGGGATAAGAGGTAACCCAACTGTTGCCATCAATTGCTTTCATAAGCAATAAGTCACTGAAAAAAAGAGTAACGCCCCCACCCCAAAGCACACAAGAAAGAGCCCAGTTGTTTGCTGTAATCTAGCATGAAACAGCTAAGGAAAACAGTGCATTTTCCAAAAGCGTTCAGTACCCTGCATAGGAGTTCCAACTTGGGATATTGAATGTGTCTGTTATTGTAACAACTGATACCGTTCAGTAATATGTAAAAGATTGTACACAGTGTAACTCTCTGGGGTTGTTTTACTGTTGTTTCCTCCTGTGTGTTTTCCTAGACAATTTAGCACTTTGTGGTAGGGACCTAATCCTGCAAGTTACTGAGCACCATGAAATCTCATTAAAGCCAGTGCATTCAGCTCCTTGACGAATTGTAGCTTTATTTGATGCAGGTTGTGGAGGTGCTTTGGCAATAGAAATAAAGCTATTTTTAAAGGTCGCTGTGTTGTAAGCTTTTATAAAGCTGTACTCGAACAATGGATCGTTCTTAAATCTGTACTTCCCCCTGCTAATCCTAGAGACTTATTTCTTTCCCATTTGGTGTTCTTGCTTTGATTCTTTTTTCCTTTTTCCTTAATAATGTATTTTCTTTCATGACTTCTCCTATTTCCTTAGCTTTACAGCCCTTCTCCTACTTGGGTGGGTCTTTTTATGTCTTTGTTAGCTTGGAATTGTTTTCCAGCAGTGGTAACTATGGAACTCCTGAGGTCTCTGTCACTTGAAATGCTCATTCAGAACCATATTGGATAATTTCCTGGCCCATTTCCCTTCTGTTTTACTTTTAAACAGGCGATAAGTTTGTTTACAGAAGCTAGGGCGGTTGATGCCAACCTGAAGGAGGGCTGTATTCACAGGCCAGTAACACGGTGGGAGGGCTGAGCTGAGTGACCGTGATGCTCTGTGCTTACACTAATGAAGAGGGAAGCTATTACAGTCTTCAGATCTAGAGCTCAGTACAATCTTGAGCCCTTTTTGGGAAAGCTTGGATTTTTCTGCTTTGGAGTCATTTAGCATAAGGTATTTGTACTGTTGTCATATGTTTCCTTTCAATTTGTTTTTATAATAAGGATAGCAGTTTACCTCAAAACTATTATTCAGGAGTCATTTAGAGGCTTTTCCAGGCCCCTTCTTTGAGAAGAAAACCGATTGTGAAACCTAGGCAATAGAAATTGTTCAGCTGAACTGGCAAAGCCATTCTCCAGTGTCCAGTTCTTGTAAAACTGTCTTTTTGGAGGAACCTCTAGGGACAGCAGTGCAACTCTTCCCTGTAGTTGTGAGGTACAGGCCTTTATATTGCAGATGTGTGGCTGTGCATCTGTTTGTGTCATGGAAAGCTCGGTGGTGGAAGTGTATGGTAGCATTTCTTCAGGGGAAGAGCCAGCCCCTTGAATGCTGGAGGGAGAAGATTGCACTCTCTTACATTTCTTCTGTGCTTGGGTTTTTGTCCTTTTTGCTCCCTGATTAGGCTTTATTGGCAAGAGGAGTGTGAGGTCAAGACTGCGCTGTTTATTTTTGCTTCTCAGTGAACTGAAAGATACAGCCTTGCCTTGCTGCAGCCTGCCAGGGACCACACTTAATGGTCAGTGCTTTAATTTAAGCGACACCAGCCGGGAGGTGACCGGCGTAAAGGGTACGGTTGGTCAGCCCTTCCTTCCAGCGGTTTGCTGTACATCCAAGGCTATCGACCCCGTGCTCACAGACGGCACATGTTTGTCTGGTGGCCAGAGGGGAGCTGCTGTGCCAGGAGACCTCAGACTTGGCTGAGCACCCACGCCCGCTGCAGAATCCTCTCATTGTGGGAGATGTGCTGCTCTGTGGTGGTGCGGGGACCATATTTTGTGTTTTCTGAGAATATGAAAGCTTGTCTGTGTGGCTCTGAGGAAGGCTGGTGGCACTGGTTTAAATTCAAGGCTGCTTTTCAGAAGACAAAAGCATAAGGACTTTGGTCATAAATCAGAAACAGAGTCATCTGAAAGAAAAGACTATCAGAAAGCTTTTGTCTTTTAACCTAGTTGTGTTTCTGCATTGAGAAGATGGCGTGAGACTTGCCATGTGATGGTGAGATGAGTGACATTGTGCTCCAGGAGCTCACGATCACCGCTAGGAAGCTGTGGGGAGGAGCAGCAGGCTCCTTCCCTTCATGGGTTTCACAAATGAGAGCTTTTTTGGTACTTGGTGATCATCACATTCCCTCTCCCGTGACAGGGAAGGAGGCTGCTCCCCTTTCAGCCTCTCCCACTCGTAAGCTGTTTATTCACATTAAGTGGTGAGGAGGCTGCATCAGCCATACTTCTCTGGTGTCCTTAGTTAACACAAGGCTCTGACAATTGTATCTCTGATTATTCTCTCACCATCCATACCTTTTAAAAATATTTCTCTTTATTTGCTGCTTTGTCAGCTATGTAATACTGTACTGAGATCCAAAGGTGTGTTTTAAATAAGGGATTTAAGGCTGCGGGGGATTGAGCTGATCATTATGAGTCTGAGAATGGGACCTGTGAAGCATGTTATCTGAGGCCTCTGTGGATAGTTAAATTAAATGAATGCTTTTGTGATAAACTTTTTTTCAAATTAATCAATTGTGTGAAAGCAGGGAGTAAGCTGTAGAAGCTGGATGATGAGGGCTAGAGAAACACAGCTGTTGCCTCTTTCCATTGCAATGCCATTAATGAACAGTTAATGACTGACTATATCTCAGTCCAGTGTTTCTAGATTCTTTCCTTTTTTTTATTGTCCTTGTTGAAAGGTGGCTCAGAAAAGAGGCTAATAGGCAGAAGGCATCAGGAAAACGCAGCAGGGAAGCAATGCTGTGCAGCCATCCCAAGATGTCATGGGACTGCCATCAGCCCATTGCTTGCTTAGTGGAGGTGGTCTGTGAGAGAAAGGAGCTGCAAGAAAGGGGTGGAGAGTGACAAGGCTGCAGTATGAACTGCAGCTCGTGCCAAAAAGTGGTGTAACAGCTGTTGTGCCTGCAAAAGACCGTTTGCTTTGACGTTTCTTTCCTCTTCTGTAGGGGATGGATCGATTGATAAGCGTTGATACAGTGCTCTAGGATATTGTTTGGGCCCATCGGATCTTGCCTTCCCTGCAAATTACACTCTGGATCTTCTTGTGGGAAGCAGGTACAGCTCATGGTTGTGAATCAACCTGCCAATGGATGCCATGCAGAGTCAAATGGTAACTCTGGGGCTTGTAGACCACACTGTTTCCATGGGAGACCCAGCTAAGAAGGCAGGTAGAGAAGCAGGGAGCCCTACCCCCACAACGTCAAGTCCCTGCCTTGTTTGATCTAATAGTTACTTTTCCAAATACATATTAAAAATTGAGTTCTGTTTTATTTTTGCTTGATAATTATCTGTGCTTTAGAAAAGAAAAAATTGGTTTTGTGCCACCAATTTAGGTGAGTAGCAGCTTGAGCTGTGACCTCCTAGGCTCACCTTGGCCTGTACAGCCACAAGAGGGATGGCGTTAGGCAATTGTAGCTCCAAGCAGCAGGGTGGGCACATCCATAGATCTGCCTTCTGCTGGACTTTGGAAGGTAAGTTTTTGATAGGAAACGTGAGAGGGAGGCAAATCTGGAAGAGGTCTGGTGCAGCAGAAGATAGCAGAGGTTTTCCTTGATCTGCTTCACAGACATCAGGTGCAGTCTGCATGAGCCGAAGAGGAAGGGACCTAGCTAGGGGACACAGAAGGTGAGATGGGATATATAGTAGTGCCTTGAGAGTATGAAGGTGGTCTCATCAGCCAAGGGCCAGTTGGCTGCACAGAGAACTAATTTCACTGACTCCTTACATCAGGGCCAATAGTATTTGCATCGTCTCACTGGTGGGAGGTTATGGTCAAGGCTGATTCTTGCCTTGTTTTCCTGAAGTGGTGTGAACTATCCCTTTGCAAAGGGAGGGGGAAGAATGGGCAGGGGTGTGGGAATGCTTTCCTCAGCAGTGCACTTTGCAGAAAAAAATGTTACTCCTGTGTGAGGTCTGGACTCCCCAGTGTCTGCAAAGGATGTCATGGGTGAAAACACTACCTACATCTACCCTCTGTTGCTAATTGCCACGGGTTCATCATTCACAGGCATGACCCCTGTGGGGCAATAAAAAGCTAGTCTTCCATCCCTTTAGCTGTCAGCAGTGTTAGCTTTTTTTTGTTTGTTTTATCATGAATGTAGAGGATGCAGGCTTTCTCCACTCTAGTCTGTGTACACTTGGTGTGTGGGGTGTGTATGTATGTTGTCTGGTTCTCTTTCTCTTGCATCAGTGATTTAGAGCAGGGACAGGTTTGTAGCACAACTATGTGAATTCAGGGGGGAAAAAAATAGTGCTACCTGCCTCACGTTGTCCATTTTCATTCTGCACTGCTCAGTCAAGGCTTTCATGTGGACGGAGTGGTGGAGTTTGATCAATGAAAATATGTGTGGATAAAATCTCAACAAAGTTTGAGTCAATGCCTTTCTCACCATCTAAAGATCTTCCAGCCATAAGGGAAAAGTTTCAGGGGCACAGTTTCCTCTATCTGTACATAAAACTGGGAGATCCTGAGATAAGTGAGCATAGAGCATTTTACTTCCATCATCTCTCCCCTTTTCTCACTTTGTATGACTTGGAAGTGACAGCTGTGGTCAGGCTATGAGATGAAAGGTTTTGTGCCTTGTGCATGTAGCCTGATTTCTGCTCATGAGTTCATGATCTGTGCTCCTTTTAACTTACTACAAAAGTAGACCTTATTTTTCTGCTATGTATAGCTCCAGAGCTATCCAGAGGAAATATACAGTTGTTGGGACATGTCACCCCACGGCTGTTATCTCTACAGGGTATGTGTTTGCTACTCATCACTTGATGAGGAGTAGAGGGACTATTTGACAGTACTTCTCCTCACTTCCCAGGAAATCAATTTGACTTGCCATTTTGAATCCTTAAATCTGAAACAATAAACAGCTCCTGCCTTGTACTTAACAGTGTGGGGGGCGAGCAGCTTGTCTGTGTGGTGATGAGGGAGGCCATCGACAGAGGGATGACTTCAGCCAGGCAGTCTGGAGGCAGCGTGATTAATTTATTTTCTTCCCTGATCTGTGAACCCTCTCAGTCACCAGAGCATTGAGACCTTCAGCTGTACAGCGTGCTTGGTCTGCCCTTGCACACTCCCCATGACTGCCTGACCTGTGGGGCTTCGCTCTGCACTTAACTGTGGTCCTGTGCCTAGGCTGTTCCCAGGAGCAGCTCTGTAGATTCAAAAGGTGACGGCTTCAAACCTGGAATCTCCATAATTTATGCTCCCCACGCAAACAAACATGCATATGCCTTTCACACTGCCGGTGTATTAATAGTGACAGAGCAACATGTGTTTTCCACAAGAGCGGGGCACCTGTTGAGGTTGTTCAGGGTCACCAAGCGCTGCAGTGATGCTTTACTCCTTTTCTGCAGGCTCTAGCATGTGTTAAAGGAGGAGGGGATTGGTTTTTATTAGGCCAAAAGGGGCTGTGGGTGGGGAACCATCCAGACATTGCAAGTCCTCTCACTAGATTCATATGCCCAGCCCAAGAAGGAGGTCAAATCAGGGAGCTGAGGTTGTTACCTGTTTTAGTCTAAATCTGGCATTTGTGATAAGGTAAATGGAAAGTCTCCTAGCAACTGAGGTCAGCATTTGTCCTGTGGCGTGTATGGCACTCCCCTGCGAGATGCACTGATAAATACGTTTTGTTCCATAGGTCTCTGTATCTGCAAGTCTGAAGCCACTGTTGTAGTCATTCTTACCCATTTTAAAGGCTAGAAATGGATTTTAATTAAAGCTCCTCTGATATCACTTAAAAATGATCAGATCCTCAGTCACTGGACAGGTAGCTCAAGGGCACGAAGGCTGCCCTTGTTTTACATCATGTAGGACAACATGAAACAAACTTTGCCCGATATTAAGAGGTGCTGGAAGAAACCCTTAGTACGTCTAAGCAATTTACATGTCCCCCTTCAGTGGCATTTGGGCCACAGGATCCCTTGGATCTCAGGTGCTCTTAAATGCAGGTTTCACATACAGTATCTTTCATAGATTCCCTTTTTGCAGAGCAGAATGTAGAGCCCTTAGAGAAACAGCTGTGGGTTGACCTTGCAGAAAAGAAGAGGAACAATTTCCTGGGTGTTTAACCTGGGCACCTTAGAGAAACAGTAGCTGTAAATTGGAAAGCCATTTCTATCTGAAACATGATAGCTGAGAAGGAACCTCATACATGCTTCCTGAATGTGATGCACCCTCTAAAGGGGACAAAACAATTGTAAAGGGCTGGATAGAAAAGGGAGAACAGGATATGTAGCCAACCTCTTTCCACAGGACAGCAATATTTGGAGCTCTGTCTATTTAGGGTACTAGATAAGTTGTGAAGAAACAGAACAAGTTGTTTGGTGTGGTGTGCTCCACCTGCTAATGCATACAGAGTTTTGGAGAATTTAACACTGAAATTTATGGTGATCCTATTGGCAGTGTCATCAGTGGTACCCTGGTCCTTGCAGGTGTGCACAGAGGGAAAGGCATGGCCAGTGGAAGACAGGCAACAGGCTGAGAGAGTGGAAATTTTCTTCAGGATCTGCAAATTTCCTGAGAGACCCAAGCTTACACTTGTACTTAGGGGCTTCTCCTGAAGAGCTGAGAGCTCTCAGGCTCCTGAATAATCTCTCCTAGCTGTTTGTTTGTTTTTCCTTAATTTTATTTTACTGGGAGGGATAAGATTTGACCTACAGGAATTCCATTGTTTTAAGGTAGTCATCCAAGCTCTGCAGTCATCTTTTAGTTCTCCACAGACCAAATTATACAGATTAAAACTTTGCCGCTAAACTAAAGGGAAACTAACCAGGTAAACCCAAGAGAAAGCATTAAGAAATCAGATTAAGAACATTATATTCTTTGTAATTTCTATTCTTAACTCATTTAGAATGGACACAGAATGCATCCTTTATATCCCAAAATGTTCCGCCTGGAGTAACTTTGAAAGAATAGCTGTGGGCACAATATATGCTCTGTATTCCTCATTGTAGTTACCATTGTGACAATCCCTGCTGGTGTTTTCTATTCCCGAGTTTCATCAATCTGAGCAAGTCTGTTCCTGAGGCTCAGCTCAAAGTCAAAAGGGTGAAAAAGCGTTATGTCTACGGAAGAGTCAGAAGGATTTCCAACGTGCTGTGGATCATTAATTTGGCTTCAAAGACGTGTTTTATGCTTTGGGATTTTTACAAAGCAGCTACATGGAGGATTTTTTGCTATTGGATAGGGCATGTTCCCCACAAGGTAGCCTTGTAAAGCGTTTTCTCTGCTAACAGGATTGCAGACAAATAGTTTCTTGCCTTTATCCTCTGCTTTTATCTCTGCTCTCTCCAAGAATTCCTCTTAATTCTTTGCTTGCTTTTTTGGGTGACACAAGGACAGTGAACCTGAAGTGTAAGATGAGAAAAACACAGCGTTAAAACAAGCCAAAGCTGGAATGATTTGCCAGGACTAGGGAGATAACCCTTGCGATTGGGGTAATTTCACAAACATCAGGGGACAAGGTTCAGGAGTAAATCTGTTGCTAACAAATCTGAAAGACAGATTTGCCCTGAAAGTACTGAGTCAGTCAGAAACTGCTAGAGTTTTCTACTGACTGACATCACCACCAGTATTATTACGAGAAAACAGAATGTCAGAAAATATTCTTCAATTTGAGGGGTTTAAAATACCTCATTTCCCTGTTAAAGTCAATTGAAAAATGACATAGAATGATGTGCAAAGGGACACTTTCTTTCTAAAATAAATGATGATTTTTGATGATGGATGAAACTTAACTCTTTCTGTTAGTTGGCTTGAAGGTGAGTTTTGGGTTTTTTGTGGTTTGGAGGTGGTTCTGTTTCTTTTTTTTCTGGATGGGTCATGCCAGTGCACTGAAAAGCTTGCAAGAGTAGTGATAAGGGCATTGACTTCAGTGCTGGTAACTGAAATGGTAGCAGCTGCCAGGTGTCCACACCCAAACTCCTTCCCATTCCCTCAGCCCATTTTGCTGGTGTTTCAAAGAGGATACATGTCTTTTCCCCAACACCACAGTTTTCATCATGACCTCTTAATGCATGTGCCAGTGCTGCTAGTGCCAGTTTGCAGCATCCCCTGAAGAACTGAACACATTTCCCATATGTGAAGGGAAAGTCATAAAAAAGAGTTCTTACTCTGCTGGGATGCAATGAGGTTGCATCATTAAAATTTGGAATAGGTTCCTTGTGATTTAAAGATAACTATACATGTTGTTACCCTGTGAGCAAATGGAGAGTTGGAAACAGGATTTGGGAGTCCAGAGTCTAACCACTGAGTCATTCCTTCCAAAGAGAAATTATTTCAAGTGCAGCAATTAAATTAAAGAAAAACCGACACATGGGTGATCAGATAAATATCAATAGCAAATAGCAGCAAATAAAGCAAAAACTATCCCCTAGATCTACCGAGGTTCTGTAAACTTTTTTGTTAATTTCTGCCCTTTCTCTGGAAAAGTTGGTTTTCTCTTAAAACCCAGTCTGCAGTACTGCATTGTATGAAGTAGTGTTAAGGAAAAGAAGCATTTGTTACGTATGTTTGTTCACATAAAAAAACCTAACCAAAGTATACTCTTTCCAGCAAGTTTACAGCATGTATCAGTCACAATCTCACTTGCTTCCCAGGAAATGGGTCTGTCATTTTGTTGCTGTAGTAGTAATGCACAGTGCGCCTAACTTGGGCTCCAGCTTAAATAAAATTGCTTGGTTGCACAAAGATCAGTTAGCGCAGTTCATTGCATTCAACCTACTCGCCGTGCAGAGCACTGGATTCACAGTCTCTGTCTGTTTAAATGCAATTTATGCCTCTACTCTCCCTCAGATAGCTGTGGCTTGGCACAGCGGCAAATATGTCTGGAGTCTCAGTGGCCCAGTTCAGCAGAGAATGTAAGCCTACCTTTCCAGCAAAGTCACTAAATGTTCTCAGTGACTGGACTTTAAGCAGACTGGTTCCCCATCGTTTCACATTAAAAGACACTCAAGTGGATTTTTAGGTCCAGACCTAGAGAAACACTGGCTTTGATCACTAGTCAGTGAGTTAAAGTCACTTGGTCAATTATTTTGTGCACAGAGATATCCAGTGACTGGATCTGTATTAGAAACCTCATGTTTAGGCACAGGCAAAGGTTTGTACTAGGGAAAAAAAATCATTACTAGATAAGGAAATATGTAAAAATTAAAATTGAGTGTTTATACACTTAAGGCTGCTATTTACTTTTATAGATTTGTTTATACAAGTTTTGAGGACAACTGCATTTTTATCATATGAATCTACCCAACTCTTGACGAACTCCCCTAGAAAAATTCCTAGCAGTTTTTCTTAGGGCTGTTAAAAAGAGAAATAATAATTTTAAAAAAGGATGGGGTGGAGCAGTTTAAGAGGTGGAATAGCTGTGGAAAATTGTGTGTGCTTTTCCACCAAAGTTTAAGTAGTGGTAAATTATGCCATATATATGGAACAAGCATAACCAGTGCTAAGAAACAGGGATATAACCATGTTTTGAACAGTTTTAAAGATGCACAGAATTACTATCCCCTGCATGTGCTATTAACACCCAGATTTTCCTCCTTGTACAGTTGTTTCTCACACAGAAGTTAAAGTTTCTCTCTATAAGATACCATATTCCACGCAGTTTCCTCTTGGACCGTGGGTTTCCATCTGTTATATTATTCCTAGGACTAACATAAATGGCATCCTGATCATAAGATAGAGAGATGTAGTTTATGTGTAAAAACTGTTACGCTCTTCTGGAAAACCACATCAGTGGCCTGGCAGTTGGTAATGTCTTAATACGGTGCCTAAAAAAGCTTTTTCTGAGGGGAGAACCTCCCAGGATACCAGCAGACGTCTTCCAGTTGCATAGCAGTATTGGTGGCAGTAGCCAGATGGCATGTAGTAAAATCCTGAACCAGAGAAATTTCACAGAGGTTTTTACCTTTCCTTCCTCTGGGGGCAGGATTTCATATATGTTTCCAAATCCCTCAAAGCTGTGCAGCTCTGGGGAGGATAGAAGCTTGCTTATGGAAGGTGACTGACTGCAACTTCTGGTTTTCTAGTGTGTGTCTCCCCTAACTGCAAACAGGGATAACTAGAAAAAAAGTTTGAACTTGGTTCTCCATCCCACTGCTCACAAGTGTTTTGCTTTCAGTAGCATAAGGCAAATGATTCCACAAAAACGACAGTCATATAAAGCAGGTTGTAAGCAAGAATGAGTTCCTTGCCCTCAGCAAGAGTTGTGTGTACATTACACACCTCACCCTCACTGTGTTCATGCATGGATCTTAAGTGGTGCTGATCAGCTCTCACTCATGCCAGCAGTGCAACTCAGCAGTCATGAGTAGAAAGTGCAGAGGTCAGATGAAGTCTGCTTTTCTGTTGCTTTATACTGTTTATGGGTGCCTGGTTGCATTATTATGACTGCTTTCACAGTTTTTGGCTTTCTGCGAGGTACTGGGTGTTGCCCACTGCCAGCAGCCTGGGAAGCCAGATGTGGTGTCCTAGTGGGAGCACTTAATGAAGTGACCAAGAATTCATTCACTTTGTTTTGCTAGAGGTGTTGTGCAGAGCGACTGCCAGATCATTTCACCACATGCTTACGGTCTGAAGGGATAGAACAATAAAAGGAAACCAAACCTGATACACATAAAGATGCTGGGAAAATATGCTGGGTTCATAAACTTGTGGCCCAGCGTCTCCTTCCATCTTCAAAGAAAGCTATTTATAGAATCAGCAAAAAAGCTGTTTGTCTCAGTAGTTCTTCATTTAAAATCAGAAAGTGGAAATAGATACATGACAGCTACTAAGGATTTCTTCACTGCATGCATCAATATTCCTTCATTTGTTTCTTACTGCATCTCTTTGTGTTTAAAAATTTAGACAAAAAAGGGTAGTTAATGCTACTATCTCATGATCACAGCAAGTATTTAATCATGTTTCTGCGATTGCTGAAGAACTGAATTAATCTCTGCAAAGATGTTTCAGGAAAAAAAGTGGTTGGTCAATGGTACATTGTTAGGACATGTTTAAACAGTAACTACAGTGAGATCATGATGATCTGAAAAGAAATATCCTTAGGAATCCAAATACACTGTCTAAATCAAATGTAGGTAGAATTGGCAAGAAAAGATAGAATTGGCTTATCTAGTTGTATTGTTTCTAATGCTCTCCTAACTCATGAGAGAGAGGGAAGCGTAAAGATGAGTGCATTGTGCTCAGCCAGCTGCGGCAACAGGACTTGTTAAAGCCTGGAGGCCTAGGACAAGGCCAGCCTGAGCTCTTTTTTTCTAGATCAGTCTTTGATCTTGGCTGCCCTGGAAGAAGACGCACCCCTGGGAGAGGACAATGAGACTTCTGCAGCTCCCACACAGTCAGGCTTAGTGAAGACCTAGAGAGCTTTTAATACAACTAAATAAACAACCTTTTACCGTAAGAGGCTGTTTTGAAACAGTCTTATGGTGGATGTGTTCAGGCCACTAAAGTGGCCAGTTGTATGGGAGTGTGGCTTATTTTCCTGCATTAATTAGATGAGGAAGTTTGTGGTGGGATGTATGCTACATCTGTAGAAGGTAACTATAATTTTTAATCATAATAGTTTACCCTTCCAGTTCCCAGTGGCACACATCCAGGGTCTGAAGGTTGGGAAACACAGTTGTAGCCAAGGACTCCTCTTCAGCACGTCAGAAAGGCTGGCTGCTTGCTCTGCTCTCTGTTTCTCCAAACTGGTTACGTGAGTGATCAGTATGTGTAATGCAGTGACGAAAGTGAGGAGAGGACTTGATGAGGGTGGGACTGGGAGGATGCTGAGTATCAGCATTGCTTGGAGATACCAAAATATTCCCACATAGGGTAAGGAGCTAGGTTAACATCCTGGTGCTGTGTTTAGATCAGGCTTCAGGCCCTGGGCAGGAAGGTAAGTTCCAGCTGGAGGTCACTGTACTTGTCTGCAGTTAAATCTTTGTGATGTTTGAAGCAGTCCTGGAAAGCACTGAGGTAACATCTGGTCGTGCAAATTGCAAAGACTGGTTAGACTGGCCTGGACCTCCTCTAGCTTCCAGGTGCAGGAGTGTGCCTGAGTGTGAGGTCCCTGCATGCTTATCAGCATCCACCATTTGTACATGAAAGAAGGAAGCAAGCCTTTCTGACGTGCTGAAGAGGAGTCAAGTTTGGTTTTCCTTAAACATGCTCCGCTTCCTAGGTTTGACTAAACATTTTGCAGAACAAAATGAATGCCCCATTAGTTGGCCCCTGCTACTGGGGCAGAGCTGGGGAAATGCAGGAACCAGGAGGAGGGGAGACCACACAGTTGCTTAGGCTATGTGGGGAGCCCCCTGCTACTGGGGAGGCATCCAGTCTTCATTTTGTTCTGCAAAATGTTTAGTCAAACCTAGGAAGCGGAGCATGTTTAAGGAAAACCAAACTGCACATACAACCCCCAGCAGTCTTTTCCTGCCTGCCTGCCAGGCATGAGGGAGAGTCACTGATGGGGTGTGGACAGAGCCACAAGTACTGGTCAGCTGGTGACACCCTCACCTCTGGAGCCCAGGGATTGGGGGGAAAGCTGGGGAAGGGAGCGCTCCAGTGTCATGACGTAAGGATGGTAGGGCTGTGAGCAAGGACTGTTGGCTCCATCTCGCCAGCTGGCTCGCTCAGCAGTTTTTGCAGGAAGTGTGAAGAGAACACATTTCATGGGAGATATTTATCATTACCCTGTACTGCTTAAATATAGCCTGTGTAGCAGGTTAGAGCTTGTTAGGCTTTTATCTTCTCAAGTTGGAGAGTGATGTATTAATCTATGAGTGTTGGAGCCTCAAGTGAATTACAGAAAGTCATCCCCAGTGAGTAAAGATAAATGACATTTGGAAATTAACCCATTACATAGTCTTTTCCAATAAAGTGCTTACTGAAATATTAAATTGTAAATGAAGATGCTTCGCATCTCATTTGAAAGTCAGAAAGACACCTATTAGTAATTCCACTACTGGTTTTCTTTTTTTTTCCTCTCGGAGATTTATTTCTCCTGAAAGGTTTGGGGCTGACAGCCCCAGAGGACAGTCTTCATTAATCCACCAAGCCGGCACAGCAGTTACAATGCAAGCTGCTCTGCACTGTTTATGTGCTGCAGCTTTTGCTGAGAAAGGGGCAGTCCAGAGGGATGCGGCATTAGCTTACACTTTGCAGCGTCCAGCCTCCAAAAAAAAAAGAGTTGTTCAGCTCTTTCTTGACCTGCACCTGCATTAATTTAACTGAGTTTAACTGTTCGTTTAACTGTTCATGGATTTAAGGTGGCCTGGTGGGCAACACAGACTCACTATAAGGTTTTCAGACCTTATATAGGTATAGGTCCTGCAGGCTCAGCCTGACCCAGGCTGCACCTTGAAGCTGAGCCTTGGTCAGATATTTAAAAAGTGAGCAGTAATACTACAGAGATGCACACTCAGCCACAAGTGTTACTAGGGGCTTGGCAGACCTCATGGTCCCTAGGTTTGCCACCCCACACCGAAGTAATGGGGTTGCACAGGGGTAAAAACACTCCTGTTATTGCAGGGCAAGTCGTTCTAGTTTTAAAGCAATATAAAATGCATGCAAGTTTCATACAGTCACTGTTGGTGAGGTTTGTTTTGGAGTAAATATTCCTGTATAAATTTCCTCGTTGCAGGCTAGGATCTATTTGCATGCTAACAAGAAGGCAGAGACAAAACATTTTCAAAAATTCCTATCTCCAGCACAGCCATTGCTGTGATGACGGTTTTTATTCTATGAATGTGGAACTGGATCAAGCCTAACAACATCAGCTCACTTCAGAGAGGTGCCCAGCAGGAATGACTTTCACTTCCAACCTGAGCTGGCTCAAAACCAAGGACCCAGAGGGCAGAACCTCCCCTTCTCATTATCAATTGGTATCAGAGCCAGTTTCTCATTTTCTTTTAGTGCTAGCAGCTTGATGATAACAGAGAATTATTAAAGCCATATAATGTTAAATATTATGGTAATTAGATAATCTCCTATAACTGTGATTTTTAAAGACTGTTGTTCTTCACTGGCTTATTCCTTCTGATGTCACAGGACAGACTTTGTCTTATATGTTTTGCAAGCACTGCCACTGCATGAATATAGCCTATGCTCATGGATGGAGTTTGTTTCTGCTAATTTAATTGTGATTTGGCTTATTAATAAATTCCTAGTATACGAAAGACCTGATCTTGTTCTCATTGCTATAAACAGATCCTAGCAGTAAAGGAGCAAAACTTTTGGTATTAACTATCAAAACATGTTCTATTAGTTTTATTATCTGACCAGAATGATCCTGATTGTGTTGCCTCCTCTGCATCCAGTGTCTTCAGGCCACACTCTGCAGGTAGGAAATGAGGAAAACAGAGAGGTTGTCTTACATCAGCTCTTCTCTCTAGAGATTATAGTCTTTGCCATTAAATCCTAAACAAATGGCAATTCACATGCATATTTAACATTGTTTAACTCCTGTTTGAGATCAGTAGTTTGAGGTTTTACAGAAACTTTGTACTCACCTGCCTGTGAAGTCTGGATTCTCTGCAATGAATGTGAACAGAATAAACCCTCTTGCAAGGGTACCAGAAAGCCCCTTCAGGAAGGCTTCTGCACCACTGGTTTATGTTGTTAAAATGGGAGTGATGCAAAAAAACCCAGCCTTAAGAACATGTTGAAGGTACAAATTAATGTGCATATGAGCCTGCCAACCTTCTCAGTGTTTTTTCCTTAGGCTTAAAGTTGGGGAGTGGGAATAGACAGGACAGAGCAAAACTTTTTTATAGAGAGCGACACCATAAATGCTTCATAGCAGTCATATACATTTATAATGACATACTGTACTAGTGCAATTCTTCTGTTCTGGGCATCAGTGAGAGGGGATGTAATTCACAGTACTTTTTTTGGCTTTTAGTAATTATTTCCTAGAGTCAGAAATGAGTGACTGCGCAGTCTCAATTCTGACTCAGTCTCATGCTGTTAGTGATAGTGGCATTTTAACTGATATTGAAACAAGGACAGAAAATAACATTTAAGAGCAAGCAAGAATGACAGAAATGCTAAGATGGTGAGAATAAAGAAGAAAAATGCTAAAATGGTAGTTTAGAAAAGAACAGAGTGTGGGGAGAAATAATTTTACACCAGAACTGTAGAAAGAGTACTTGACCCCAGACTGAAAATTGGGAAAGCTGCTATTTCTTGTCAGACCAGCTTGATTTTCAATCTAAGCTGCTGAACAACAATTTTCCTCTAGTCTGATCCTGTGTCTTTTAATTAACCGGGGTTGTCATCCACATCTTTGAGATTTTGATGTGAGCGGGCGCTCATCTCTGTTGATTTGCTCAACACTCTGCATGCAGAAAGCAGCAGCTGCTGCTGGTGATCCCAGGGCTGATTTGTCAGTGTTCCACTGGAAATATATGCCTAAATGAAGTAAGCTGTGCAAGGAGGCACCTAGTCTAATTGGAACATTAGGTCTGTGCAGTAGGTGGTATGCAGGTGGTTTTTTGCTGGCTTTCTGTCAGCTGATAATTTATCTGTGACACTTACGGGGTTTTGATGGATGTAGGTAGTGCAGTTGCATGGAAGAGCCATTATATGCTGGTACAGTGTGACCATGCGGTGACTTACAGCGTTTTCATAGTGCTTTGCTCCCCTTGGGCTCTCACACATTGTGCACTTTGAATAGCAGCTACCATGGACCTCAGTGGGGATCCTGGGCAAGGTCTCGACCTAAGTGATGCAGATGCCTCAGTTATGTTGCCCCCACCTTTGCAGCTCCTCACTGAAATGGTTTCAGCGCAATTGTGCTGAGTGATGACACAAAGCATAGCTGTCAAAATCACCTGCTAAAATCTTCAAGTTTTGAGAGTCTTCCAATGTGACGCTTCTGCTCCTACATTCCAACATTTTCAGTGGATAGCTGTAACAAGCATATTCCCATCCTTGCCAACGGCCCACTAGTGAACTGAAATCATACAAGGTTTCACTGATAGAGCTGTAGCAATGCAGCCCATGGGAGATTATTATCTCTCATTATTATAAGATTATTATTTAGAGATTATTATAAACTCATTCTGCGATGCCCCTTGTGTTAGCTGTGCAGGCATCATATGTATAAGAGACGTCTCCTTTCTCCTTCCTTCCCCCCAGCAACTCCAGCTTCTGCTGAGATGCTGCAGCTCCTTCAGCCCCAATTCACCAGACAGGCCAGCAGTTCCCTTCTCTCTCTTTCTTTCTTTCCCTGTTATTAATCCAGTGTGGTAGCTGTCACCTTAACCCAGCTGTACATCAGAGAAGAAGACACTGTGCTGTTCTGGCAGCAATTTGAGCTGAAAAGAAAGATTTTGCAGGGAGACTTGGGCCTTTGGATAGTGAATTGAGTGATGCCATCAAAGAAGAGGAAAGACTCTTTTTCCAATGTAGCTCATGGTTTTTGCCAGGCAAGAGCAACCATGTGAATTACCCATACAATTTTCATATGTATGGGTAATCAACCTGGCAATGTTTCAAAATGCTTGGGTAGGTCTTGCCCCAACTAGGAAAGATTTAAATATAATTAGAAATCAATGCTAAGAGGAAATTATATTTCTGCCCATGAAAATTTCCAAGATCTCAAAAACACTTTTCATGCTGTAATGGGAGGAAAATTTAAAAAGCTGAAATACAGTGGAAATCAGGTAATAGGTAAAAATAGTTCACAAAACTGTACAGCAAAGCCTATAGCTCTGTATTCTGGATAGAGGATGGTTTCATTTTAAACCAGATTTCTCTTGTAGTTACAGCATTTTTTAACTACACCTTCATTAAATGTTTAAAACATTTTATTTTGGAACCAGCAAATAGGTTTTATTTTTTTTTAATATTACTGGGAAAATATTTACAAAGAAGTTCCAGAAGTTTTCCCCAACTGTAAATATATTCAAACATTTTTGCCTCCAACAGATTCAGGTTTCAAAACAAATGTTTCTCAATGAAATTTTTCCTTGAAGAATTAATGACATGTCTATTAGACACCATTAGTTCTTACTTAATTTTAGCCCAAGGGCAACAGTGACTGTGCACCTTATTTCAGTTTTAGTTTCACTAGCCTTATAGCAGCGTTGTCAAGGTTTTTCTTCCTTAGGAGCTGAATAAATTCTGACCAATTATGTTGTTGTTTTAGTCATCCTGGTTGTATGATCTCATGATTATTCCATGTTTTCCCAACATATCCATTGTACCAAAGTGATTATGTATCATCCATTGCAGCAGTTATTTCATGTTTCTAAGAAAATGTAACATTCATACATAAATACAAGAACAAAAGGCAGAAGAAACATTTTATTTCAGATTTACCATAAGGAGTGTGCAAATTACTAACCACGTATGAAAAAGAAACCAAACCAGATTAACAGATGTAAAATCATTATACATTCAGGAAAAAAACTCAGAGTAGGCAAAGAGAGAGAGTGGTAAACAGATTAGTTGCTGGAGAATCACTTGGTCCAGAACTAAACAAGTATAAATAAAACTAAGAAAAAATCCCTTTTCCTTTTTGCCGTATGAATGATGATGGTGGGTGATGCCATTGCAGCTGTAGGGGAAGCTGTGGAGTGGTGGGATGCATCACACCTATCACACTACTGCCTCTGAAGTTCACAAATCAGACACAGGGTGCCTCTGTGAGCAGATCAGACTCACTGTTGGTGTTCCTTGTTTGACCTGGTTGGAGTGGACGTCTTGGTGAGATGAGGCGTTCTTTCACTCAGGTGTGAGGGACTCCCCTGGGAGCTTTCTTCTCCCAGGAAAGTTTCCCTGTTGGGTTCTGCTTTGCAATGGGAGGACCTGAGCCTATTTTGACTACTTTCTTCTCTGGGAGAACAGCACTTAAATGCTGGCTTGAAGAGGAACACACAAAGGTTTCGAGCACTCAGATCCCAGGCTGAGTTTCTTTCCCTTTCCCTAATTCGGTTAGAGAGCTTCTGAAAGGTCCTTAGCTGACGTGGAAACTGAAATCCTATAATTAGTGAGGCATCCTTGGTTAGAGAACAAGCTTTCATGATGGTCTTGGTTTAGCCCCACTTTGAGGGGAGCACTTCAAAGCCTCACAGATAGTACCCACTGAAAACTCATTGGCCAACTGCAATGGGACGTGTGTGTTTCACTACAAAAGGGCTAACACAGTTTTGCTGGGTGCTGTGCAAGAGACTGTCATAGGAGAGCTTTGTCAGTAGAGGACACACAGTCCTGAGCTGGATTCACTGGCGCTGGTCCAAGGAGTGCCAATAAAATCCGGAACTGCACTGTCATTTATTTGTGTATGAAAGGAACTGTACAGCAAGATGTACCAACTGTACAATGTGAAATAATGAATTTAAAAGGTCAACATTGCAGTCCACTAGTGTTTAAAATAAAACTCCAGAAAGGTGAATTTCTGTGCTTAGAAAGTTGTGAAGTCTCCCTTTGTAGCTGAGTTGCAAGATAATAGATTTTAAATGAACCACTAACTTTTGATTGCCTTTGCAACCAGTGGATACAGCTAAAGCCACCAGCTTTTGATGAAAAGGGGAATCAACATTTCTTTCAGGCTGTGTTTGTATAAACAGGCAGCTGCTTGAATATGTTGGTGTGTGAGGAATGTGAGCAGAGAAACAGAAAAAGTGAGTGGAAATCTCTAAGAAATACCACTAATACATTGGACTTCAGTTCAGCATTTTGTTGTGGGCATCATTTATATTTATACTGTCAACATAGGGTGAATGAATGGAGCTACAGTAAATGATATGTACAATTTTAATTTCTTAGTGTGCTCGAGACATGATTCTGTTTCTCTAGCAAAAAAGATGATTTTTTTCCCTGCCCTTTCAGGGATTAGGTAAATCCCCATGAGTGATGACAACAGACAGAACTGGGGCTTGCAGAAATACAGAATGGAAAATATACTTGACACTTGTGAGAAGTGAACTCTGAGCTGGTAGTGTGGTTAGACATGCAAGCCTCATTTCACAGTACTGAAATATTGCCTTCTCATTCTCCTATCTTGAATCATGAAACCCCACATTCTTCTAATGATTCTTTCAGGGAGGGAAATTAAATTATTCATATAAAGAACCAGAATTGCTCAAACCACATCCCTTTTTTTTAACTAGACCAAACTAGAACTTCTGCCCAAGTTTGGATCATTTAGGATAAAATTATCATAGTGTTCCCCGTCTGGTTTTCTTCTCCTGTACCCTTGTGTTCTTCACCTTCTTCCGATAGCCTGCTTTAAAACTCCTGTAGCTACTTCTGGTATCAGAAATCACATCTTACTGGATGTTCCCATGTATGGAGCATGATGTATGGAGGAGGAGGAATTTCAGGGTGATTTGTTGCCCTAATGTCCGGGAAGGGTTTGCTGCCATGAAGAAGGCTTGAGCAGCTGTTCAAGCAAGAGAGGGGAAGTTAGGCACAGGCAGAGAAGGAGGGGTTTGCATTGTGTCCTGAATGAAGTACATGTGTTAGGGATGCAAGAGAGGGGAGGTAGAGCAAAAAGTAAGAGCCTCCAAGCTTTGGACACCATTTAGAGAAGGGTTAGAGATGAGGACAAAGGTAATGAAAGAGGCACAGTGCTTAAGTGCTTGGATAATTGAAAGGCCTTTAGCTCGAGACTGAACTTCTGGTGAAGGAAGCTGACTTCAGTGTAAAGTTCTTCAAGACTGCTTGTCTGATGTCCTATGCGCTTTAGAGTACAGGCAGCCAAGGACTAAGAAACATGTTGCCTTCAGACATCTTTGCATCTTTCTTTTTTTAAATTCTGTTAATGCAGTAAAAACATCTTGAGTAGTTTTTCTTTTCTCAACAAATCCTATGTGCTGTCATGTAACAAAGGAGCAATGTTCAGTCACTGCAATGTGTAATTTTCACTTGTAGCCTTAGATGTGGCAACAGCTGGTTGCCCAGAAGCTGTATGTTTGCTTGTCTGCTAGTTACTTGAGTGCTTTTCAGTACCGTTCACCTACACAGAACTTCAAGAGGGAATCCAGGACTAAACCATGGACTTCTGTGGTATGGTCAGAGGAAGAGTTGGGATCAGAGTAACAGGTGTTTATGTGGGGTATTTTAAATGCTTTTGCTAAGTGCACCTGAACTGCAGACCTTTAGCTAAGTATTGGTTTTATATTAATTCTCTGTCTGATTTGTGATTTGTATCATGGTTTGTGGCAGTGGCTGTAGAAGATTTCAGGGTAGGTTTTTTTTGTCTGAAGAGAAATAGTGACTTGTAGGCTGTCTGGAGAAGAGGCAGTTGAAGTTCCTATGGAAAATATTTGTGTTCTCCATGATAACAGAAGATCTGATTTGCATCACTGGAGAAAGGTAGGGTGTGTGGATGCTCTTGAGGCATGTCAGCCATGTCTTTGGCTGAGGATTTGCACCAGGGTGTATAATTTTCATTATAGAACCATAAACACTATATTGAAAAAATCTTAAATGCTTTGTATTCCATGTTACTTTTACGGACTTGCTCTGAGTAACCTGCCATCTGGTATTTTTTCGCACAGGGCAGAATGAGGTAAGGGGGGAGAAATGCTGACTGCTTCCATGCTGTTGCTCAGCTTCCTCTGTGGGAAATGTAACACCTGTCCCCTTTCCTTAATGCCCAGCCTGGCTCACCGCATGAAATTCTGCACAGTAAAATCAGAGCTGACTCTCAAGGCCTGCTTTTTGGAATAGTCATAAAGCAGATTTTTTTGTAGCATGCTGGAAAAAAAATGCAGTGAAAGTCATTCTGATGACAGCTAGAGGGAAGTAATAATGTTCTTTGCAAACTTACATGTAAAGACCAAGAAAAATAAGTGCAAGAACTGTGTAAGGGAGGGGACTCTGATGCCTGAGTGCTACATGCCTGTAGAAAGTCTTATGTTTATAGATATAGGGGTCCAACAGAGATTTCCATTACCAATTGCTTTTAACATTGGCTGTGTAGTGCTTCCCTTCTTTTTTCTTTTCTTTTTTCCCCCTCTTTCTGTTCTGCTTTGGTCCCTTTTGTGTGGAATAAGCTGTGCAATGTATGTGGTATGTGCAAAAGAAAGGGTAGCAATCTTGCAGCAAAATGAGTTGAGTTGATCCTGCCACAAGTCCTTCCCCCCCCCAAATAATCAATTAATTAATTACTCATTGCTCTGGGGAAGTTCTCTACTCTGCTTCCTGCTGGCTGTGCTCTCTTACAAGGCTGCTCTCGATTCCATGGTCTTCAGCTCCAGTGTCCCAAACCCTTTGTGGTTTTCAGGAGGCTGCGGCAAAGATGCATTTGCACCTGAGCTGCGTGCAAAACTAAAGCCCATCTCAAAGCTTGAGGATTGTTAGATTACGCTTTTTCTTCCAGACCCAGTGACTGATGTGAGCATGCTCCATGCATGCATGGCACTGGCTATTTGCCAGGTTTAGTGTAATTTTTTTTTTTTTGAATGAGTGAGTGAATGAATGAATGAATACCTGATTAAGTTAATGAATCTGAGCCAATGGTGGGAGGGAGCAACTTGGCTGCTGCCTGCTCTGAGAGATCTGGCAGCACATGAGACTTGCATAACGCTTTATAGCTCCATGCTGTGCTCCATATGAGCCACAGGAGAGGGCTGCAATTATTACTCGGCTTTTCGATTGAAACCAGCTGCAGGTAGCTAGTCATCCTTTTGTCCTTTTCACTGGTGTTGGGGAGTCACTTATCTTGCGTCGTGGATTTCCAGTGGCAGATGGGTAAGATGCTTTCACAGAAGTGATCGCAGCGGTCAGAAAGCATGTTCGTGGCTCAGTGGCTTTTACAAAAGGTCCATTCAGATTTCCAAGCTGTGACTCACTGGACCCACAGGTTCAATGCAGGAATGTTTTTAGTTCCCGAGTTCAAAACTCCTGTATAAATAACCTTGATGGGAGCTGCGTGATATTTTTTTCTTGTTCTTTCTTCACTTGGCTGGGAGAAGGGGAGAAAAAGGTTTTCTTGTAACTGGTTTTTTGTAAGGAAAGTAATTTTTAAATCCTCAGAGTTCTTTTTGGTTGTTGTTTAAAGCAAGTTCTTTCTGGCAGTCTTGGATGGTACATACCTTTGTTTCTCACATACTTAAATTAAGAGTATTGGCACTGCCTGTTAGCGCACCGCCTTCATTTGTCAACGTTCCCTGCTTGAGAACAATGATGATGCTTTGCATTCTTAGTTGGAACGGGTGTTTTTTTAATTACAACTGGAGCCTGTGACTGTGGAGCCTGCTCTGTTGTTATAATCCTGCATTATTTAATTTTCTTTTGATTTTTTTTTGTGTTGTCTAGTCAGGTAGAACAGTCAGGGCAATCTCACCCTTGCTATGCTGGCCTCAGTCAAGTGACAGTGGTGATGGATTTGGGCTCTGTCCCCATCTTATCTGCCTGCTATGCTTTCCATTAAGCAGGAGGGAGGCTCTCTACAACGCTGAGTCAGAAAGAGTAACTAGTCACTTGGTTTTGTGGGCTACAGGTCCAGGGCAGGAGAAGGGGTGCAGAAGAGTTGGTCTGGCTTTTTTCTTGCCCGTGTGTATTCATACCTGCATTGACCCAACATGTTGCCTGTCTTAAGGTTGTCAGTTTGAGGGTCTGTTGAGGGTTGTCAGTTTGAGTGGACAGTGCTGCAGGGCACACCCAAACGTAGCTAATAGTAGACAGCTAGTAGACCCTGAATGAAGAAGAAAAAAATTAAAGAATTAGAGGAAAAAGGTGGCTGAGGAGGATGTTGAACTTTCTCTTGGCCCTCTGCAGTGCTGGGGGAATGTGCTACATGCCTCGAGACCAGGGTTAGTTGCTGGTGTTTTGGTTTTGCGACTGGTGATGGTCAGTGATCCTGATTTGGAAGGGCACTGAGTGTGTGCTGAGACTATGAGCCAGGGCTTGTGCAAAATTGCTTCAGTTAAAGCTTTGCTGAATGAAGTCTCAGAGAAGGCAAGGTGTTGGAATCCATTTCAAGGGGAGTTTAACATCAGTTCATGTTTCACACTTTACAGATGGACTAATTATAGTCTAATTTGCTAGCATGTGGAATCTACCAGAGAAGCAGTCAGTGGGGAGGACTTCCAAGGAAAGGCACTGAGCATGCAGCTGACCTTTCCAAATCTGCCCCTAAAGCCGTACTCTCACACTGTCCCCTTATCAGCCAGGCACACTCCTCCCTGTGAGCACCCATGCTTATCTGTAAAATGGCTGCTCCGAGTTGGCTGCTGCTTGCTGGTGTTACTGGCTGGATCTTCAAAGGGGTGAAACACCCCCGGTTTCTGTAATTTTTCGTGGGGATCTTATTCATATCTCCTGGCATCAGAGCCAGGCGTCTGTCTGATTTGTTTTGCAGAAGGAGAGAATGTTAGCGAGTGTTTTCAGACACATGGAAGGAGACCTGTGTGACATATCTGCAGTACAAATGTGTTCATACAGGCATGACAGTTTCTGTCACAAGTTAAAATGAGTGGCGAGTGGGTGTCGCTACGTTTATAGTCACTCGTGTGAAATTTTCAATGGAAAATTGTGTAGGCAACTCCCATTGTAGCCAGGCACATTTTAGATAAATGAAAAACATCAACAAAGTAATTTCGGTATTAGACTTGTTTATAAATGAACTCTCTTCACTCATTTAAGCTGCAGAAGCGCCTCTAGGGGACAGGTAGAGGAGTAAAGGATGTCTCTGAGCACTGTCAGACAAACTGGTCTTGTCAACCTGACCTCCTGCTCTGGCAGCACTCGGTGCAGAGCAGGAGATAAAAGGTTAGATGCTGCACTGGCCACTTGTGAAGTGGCATAGGTGGGATCCACCTTTCTGTCCTGATGTCAGTGGGGTTGGAGGAGCACTGTAATACACGTATTTTTGGTCCACAACCTCCACACTGCCACTGCAGACTCTGGGTATGTGTGGAGGGAGTTGCTGACTTCCCTAGCACCTTGGGTTGGTGGTCCTCATGCTCCTGGCACAGCTGCCTCTGAGGCTTTGGAAGCAGGACTTTGGAGGGGTTTGGCAGACATCTGTCAGGTTGTAAAAGCTTCAGTGCAGCATGGTGATAAATCATCATGCTGCTGGAACGTGCTCCAGCATCACAGCTGGGTCAGCTCTGTGTTTGGGACTACGCACCTTGCAGTCAACCTGAGCTGAAACCCCAGGCCCGAGCAGCCCCAGGACTTTCCTTTGTGGCTTCAGATAGAGGTGCTTCTCATAAAGTTAGCTGAGGTACACTTTCTGCTGTGCAACTGAGAGAGAAAGCCATGCATCAAGCTGTGCACGCTCACATGGCTTTGCCCCAGGGTTTAGGCCCTTACTTAGCAGTTACATCCTTCCCCTTCCTCCATAGAGGCGGAAGGCTCTGGAGTCCAGCGCTTCACCCTCAAAAAAACTTCACTGTAATCAGCACTGTCAACTCTTGCATTTTTATCACTGGTCTGTAGATATCCGGTGCTATTTCACAAAACTCCGGTTCCTGCTGTCAAATGATGAGATGGGAAATTCCACTCTTGGCTAAACTAATAAGTTTCTGATCTTGTGGGTTGCAGGGCAAAGCTAGACACCTTAAGCCTGAAAGGCCTCACGCAGCAGAGGACAAGTTAAAGGAAGCAAGAATAATAATAAAAAAACTCTTTGCCTTTATCATTTTAGTGAATCTTGTATTTGTAAACCAGTATCATGTGTTTCAGAGGCAAGAAGCAAGGTCTGACTCATGGTGTTTGAGCACTCATGTTTGGCACTGCAAGGCAGGGCATTTCTGTGCCGGGGAGTGAGGATTCTGCCCACGGGGTGGACTGGGAGGGTGGCAGGACGGCCAGTACACCCTGCACTCCAATGGCAGCCCTGCCCTGGGGTCAGCTTGTGGCTCTCAGAGGAAATGCTTCCTTGCTTTCAGCCTGCCTGGCATCTTGTACTGCTTCTGTGGTACCACCTCTCTGCAAAGCATGCTGGAAGAGGAGGGATCACCTTTGCTAATAGTTTTTTTTGTGTGTGTAAACAAAGGATGTAGGCAGCTGTGAATCTGTTTAGATCATCCATGATACAGTCCTGCAAGGCTTACTTGCAGCTGCACTGGTATATGTGCACACAGAAAGGTTTACTGCACATCCAGAGCATGACATGACTTCTTCAGATGCTGAAAATCATAGAATCATAGAATCAGCCGGGTTGGAAGGGACCTCTGAGATCATCAAGTCCAACCCTTGATCCACTACCACCGTGGTTACTAGACCATGGCACTAAGTGCCACATCCAGTCTCATCTTAAAAACCTCCAGAGACAGAGAATCCACCACTTCCCTGGGCAGCCCATTCCAATGCCTGATTACCCTCTCTGCAAAGAATTTCTTCCTAATATCTAAACTAAACCTCCCCTGCCACAGCTTAAAACCATGCCCTCTTGTCTTACTGGTAGCTGCCTGGGAGAAGAGACCAACCCCCACCTGGCTACAACCTCCTTTCAGGGAGTTGTACAGAGTGATGAGGTCTCCCCTGAGCCTCCTCTTCTCCAGGCTGAACAACCCCAGCTCCCTCAGCCTCTCCTCATAGGACTTGTGCTTGAGTCCTTTCACCAGCCTTGTTGCTCTTCTCTGGACCTGCTCCAGCACCTCAATATCCTTCCTGAACTGAGGGGCCCAGAACTGGACACAGCACTCAAGGTGTGGCCTCACCAGCGCTGAGTACAGGGGAAGAATCACTTCCCTGGACCTGTTAGCAACACTGTTCCTGATACAGGCCAGGATGCCATTGGCCTTCTTGACCACCTGGGCTGGCTCGTGTTCAGGGCAAATATGGGCATCTATCCTGTTGCAGAACAAGGTGATGGCACCCAGGTGAACTTATGGCAGAAACCTGCAAACTTCTGAAAGTTAATTCCAATTCTTCATTCGGCAGTTAGCTTAACTAAAATGGAAGCTAATTCTAGCACCATATTCCTATGCAGTTCAGGGACACCTACCACACATAATAACTATGTGTCCCTAACCACAGTGTAAACATAGTAAAACAGGAGGCATGTGCCCTGCTTAGGACATGCACATCTCTCCTTATCCTCAAAATTCGGGGGCTAAGTAGCAGAAACAGACATTTATCCACTGGAGTAGCTTTCTGGTAATCAATTTGTATCATCTGCATTTGTGAATGGCTGTCCTGGAACTCCATCATCTGTCTGTCCTTTTGGGAATGTGTCTTACACTATTTTTTCCTCCTAAATCTTCCTCTCTCAGCTCTGGTACCTACATACTTGCACCATAAAATTCCATGGGAAAGTCGAGCCTTTGGGCATCTCATCCCCAGTGATGTGCTTGCTGAGGTTTACTCGTGTCACTTGCTTTTTATATTGCTTGGAGTCTGTCTGATCTGACCAGGGAGAGGAAGGACGTGCAGAATAGTTGCTCACTGTGCCGAAACCTGTAGCAATTTGCTGTGGCAGATTCCCAAAAGTATAATAAGAGCTAACACTGCAGTGGACAATCTATCTTGCAGGCATAGTGCTGATCAGGAATCCTTTCATTTTGGGAGGAGAATTTCAAATTTTATTAGAGGTTTTCATGGTTCTTATTAATGGATCTCTGCAGTTGGCCCTCCTGGGAATTCTGCCAGAGAGCTGTGAAATTGGTCAGATTGGACAATAAACTCCTATAGCTATTGTTGGCGTGCACTGAACTGCACATGGCAAGGGTAATGGAATCTGTAGCAGTTACAACAATGAACATGTAGCTGGCAGCAGGCAGGGTGTAGAGCAGGGGGAGAAAGCTGGCATATAGATCTGAGAGCCAGAATGCGGCTGTGGAGCCCTCTGCAATGTGTCTGTCTTTTCACTTCTCTGAATCTGATCCTACAAGATGCCAGCCTCCTTGGAGGGGAGGAGAGAAGTGGGATGAAATGCCCTTCCCTCTCACTGATTTCCAGTGCTGCTGAAATTACTCAGTCCTCCTGTCATGATAGGATGGGCGGGTGATTTGAGGCAGGAGCGTCAGACTGTGCTGCAGCTTCTGCCCAGTAACTTCTGCCCAGGCATAAAGAGCTGTGTATCAGACTCAACTCTTTGAATACTGCATTAACATCTACATGCCGGGCAGGGTAGCAGTGTCTGAAGGAGGGGAGACACAATTTTTTTATCACGCAGATAAATGTGAGAATTTACTGGTAATACCTGGAGCTGGAAGGTGAAAGTTGAAAAGTCACAGTAATCTGTGTGTTATTAGAACTTGGGATCAAAGGAGCCTTTTGACAGTAAGTGACTGGTTTGATTTGAATATCTCTGAAGTTGGAGACTGACAGCTGCCCCTCCTTGCAATGAGGCAAGCAGGCAGATGGCCCCAGCCCTTCTCCTTGTGGCACATGTTGGTGTGAGCTTGCTGGCAACTGCAGGAAGGTCAGGGGCCAGAGAAGATGGGGGACCAGATTTTTGAAGGAGTTTTAGAGACACAAAAAATTATGTTAGCTGCATCATGGGACTGCAAAAAGCACCTGAGTTTTGGTGGCAGTCAAAGTCCCACTGTTTGCATAGCCAGGTGCTGCTGTGGTTTGCAAGCCTAGCCCAAACTTCTCTGCACCCCAAGACTCAGTCCTGGGTGCACATCACTGGGTGTTTGGAGGCTTGCATTGCTGGTTTTACCGTTGCTACAGTGAACTGCAGATAAATAAAGGAGATCAGCTCCTGAAGCTGTAACCCGGTATCCTCTCCAGAGTTGTAAATGTATTTGATGAAATAAATAGAAAAACACTGTTTGGGGAAACATAGTAAGATTTAAAGTGCCTTACAGAGAGACGCTGGAGTTTTGCATGAAAATGCACATCCTGAGCTCCAGTGAGCAATCCCTCTGGGACCAGAGCAAGCCCAGATGGTGACTCCTCCAAGTGATTATTTTTCTGCCTTAAGCCTTTCCAGGAATTGGAGTGTGGGCAGGCTGCCAGCGGACACTGGCTGTCCAGACACTTTAGCAATGTTCCATGTGTACTCACTGCCAGAGATACCGAAGTCCAGCTGCTCTCCCTGATCTCTTTGTCCCCTTTACCTTCCCAGCCATAATTACACATGCCTGCACGCACGCACACACTTGTGTGACACACACACGTACAAAGCAGAAGCAAAAAATCACCTGGTGTTTGCTGCTTGTTTGCATATCTCGGAAATCGTGATTGACAGCTCTGAAGTTAAAGAGAAGGGATATCTCCAGAGTCGGAAAAATGACTCGAATCCAAAAAAAGAGCGTACAAATAACAAACCTTGCAGCACACCACAGAAGGCAGGCGTTTGTCTTTCTAGGACAGCCAGCAAAAAATTGTTTTACCAGGTCTTGTACCTCTTGCCTTTGAGACACTCTTGTTTGGGTTGTCTCCCTTTCATGCTTCCCAAGCAAAATCAGTCCTGTCTTATCTTTACTGTTGCTGGAACTTGAATTATGCTGAAAAGTTATCATTTTACTTTTAAGTCTTGAAGAAGAAGTAGACTGTTTTATGCTGCACATTTGCATTTTTTGCAAATTCCGTCCTGTGTCTGTTAGGAGTTCAAAGTCTCACTGTGAAGTGCTTGGGCTTGGAAAAGTGGGGCAATATTCACTGCTCTATGGCTGGCTCATCCTTCGTCTCCGTTAAATTTGTTTATTCCTTCTGTGTTCTCCAGGAGGTTTTGGGCAGCCCTTTTGTTACCGGTGATGATGAAGTCAGTCATATGAAAGACTTGCGCCAAAAAAAAAAAAAAAAAACCAAAAGATTTAATATTTGGTATTTTTGAAGGATGCTAGTTTTGACACTGGAGGCCACCCAAAACTCAGTGGTTCAATGCTATTTAGCAGAACAAAACCTTTGCTTCAGCTCCTGCAGAATGAAACTTTGCCACATTTCATTGAGCTTCACTGTAGTACTTTTGATGCGGAGAAGCTGAACCCAGATGCCTCGGACTTTTGGAACCACTAGCTTTGGGAAGCTTGGTTTATCCATCACAGCAAAAGAGACTGGCCCTATTTGGTTCCATGTACAAGCTCTTTGCTCTGTTGCAGGCAGAGAAGCCAGCTCTCTGCTCCCAGCTTTTCCCTGTGGGAGTGTATTTAAATGCTGGGTGTGGAGCTCATGTCCATATCCAGGAGAGACTGGAGGATGGTCCAAGCCCAGCACGAGCTCCCGGTGGCAAGGGGAGCAGGATGAGCACCCCATGTTAAGGATAGCATCCTGGGCAGCCGTCCCGGTCAGGATCTGCTGACTTACCTACCATAGCTGACTGCCCAGGGCAGAAGGCTACAGTGAGCTAAAGTTAACCAAGGATGACTGCGCAAATGTGAGCTCGGTGATTTTATTTTTAGTCAAACTTAAAAAGAAAAATCCGTAAGTCATGTGTAATATAATAATTTTAGCTGTTGCCAAGACACGCTGAGCAACTGCTAGGAGGAGGGGGAAGACCCATGCTGATCTAGCAGGGTCGCTGTCTCCTGGCTGCCCTCATCTGGCTGCGGTCGCAGTGCTGAGGTGGCGGTGCTGACAGATGGAGCAGGTCAGGACAGCGGTGCCCAACCCAGGCACCGCTGCCGCCAGGCTGCCATGCTCAAGGAAGGCATCACTGGCCTTTGCTCATCTGAAGCTGTCCCAAGTCCTTTCATCCTCGCTATTGCCTCAAAGCCAGGGAATCCACCCTGAAACAGAGCTTTACTCCCCTCCCCTGGCTCTGGCTATTGGTGTTTCATTGCTGTTTATCAATATTTAAAGGATGGGATCATTAACTTAAGACTGATTGTATCAAACCATTAGAATGTTTGGACTTTTCCTGCAGGCTTACAGCAGCTTGGAGGACCATAAATGTAAAGAGTGCTCTTAAAGATAGGTTTAATCTTAGTCTAGTGTGTCTTCAAAGTACTTCATACACATATAAACATTAGGCTTATTGTTCATTAGAAGCGAGGCAGCAGGGAAAGAAATCTCCCAAAGGAATATTACTTACCATAAGACAAGTATCATTACTGCTGCTCAGCATTCCCTTTAAAGTGGGCTATATCCTACTTCCATCTTCTTTCACATCCGCTCTTAATTCTTTCTCCATTTTTCTTACATGTAATGCATGCTTTTCTTGTTAAACTGCTGGTCATGTGAGGTTTCTCAGCAGCCATTCTTGCATAACTTTCAAAACAGCCAGAAATGCAGATGACAGGTGGTGGCTGGACAGGGGCTGGGGAGATGTTTCAGTCTCCATGACGTTTGTTATGGGACAAGGCAAGGTAGGTTTCAGGAAGATAGGGAGACACTGACAGCTCCTTTTGCCTTTTTTCAAAGCATGATGTGTTTTAGATACAGTATGTTCTTTAGCAGATACTGGAAGAGTTAGGAAGACTTTGTTGCTTTTGGGTGAATTAGGGGGTGCAGAGCAGAGAAAGCAACTGTTTTGCTCCAATAGCAAAATCAGCCGAATATAAAACTGTGAGCTTTTACAGTGGTGGGGGCTTCTGGTTTGGATCTGGAAACCCAAATATGCTTTTGAGGCAGCCCCAGGGCTGAGTTTGCTCAGTGTTTAGAGCTGTGGCTGTGGCCGTGAGTGTGGTACCCACAGCCTCTCTGGTCCGGCAGTCACTAAGAAAAAGGTGATGGTGCCAGCACCTAGCTCTGGCCAACCTGTGGGTAGCAGGGAGCATCTCCCAACACAGAGTCCTGCCTGGATACCTGGATGTGCGGTGTCAGTAGCAGAGGGAGTTCAAAGCGCTGGGTCAAAAAAAAACCCCACACATCAAAAACCTGGCTCAGAGCCATATCTGGCTCTGTGCTGCTGCTGTAAATAGATCGCAGGGCTGAGGTTCATTGCCAGACTGGTGGATGAAGGGCACGTGTGCCTGTAATGAGCTGTGGTGTGGCAGGGGGACAGGGAGGCAGCTGCTGCCTCCACAGCCCTACGGGGTGTGATGTGAAGTCACCCTGTGGGTGACTCTGGCATTCAAGTGTTTAGAAGTGACCTGCCACCTTCCCTCTGCACCACTAATAGCTACTTGTTGCTAACGTAAATATTTTGTGTGTGGCTGTTCCTCAGGGCTTTCTGCCTCACTCTTGTGTTTTTTAGGACACAGTAGGGTGAAGGCATTGTGCTCATTGCAGGGGAAGGAGAGTCTGGAAGAACAAACCGGGCACCACAGACACATGGAGGGTTCTCCCAGGAAGGAGAAAGGGTCCGGGGAAATAAATGACTGCTGCTAAATGTGGCAGTTATGGCCAGGGAGTTTCTGATCTGCTTAAAGTTTTAAACATTTTCCTGATGCATTAGCAGACATGCCCAGAATTTTTGCTGCTTCTTACCAGGCGGCTGTCAACTGCCCCTTGACGTAAGAGTGGCAATGCCTGACCATTTGATTCTTTTTTTCCGGAGGTTTTTTTCTCATTTGCTCTTTTGGGGTGTCTGCTCATTTGTTTTCATTTCTCAGTGCTGACAATGTGACTCCCCCCTCCCTTGCCCACCCTCTCATTACAGAATCCAGAGGAGCTGTCGGAGGATCGTGCTCACAGGGAGATGATTCCTCATGAAGTCACTGGATCCCTTGCAGAAATCAAATGTGACTTTCCATTTATCAGACTGAAATCAGAGCCAGCCAGACAGTGAAGCAAGCACAGTGGAGGGGGGACGGCGAAAGATGAAATCCAACCAAGAGCGGAGCAATGAATGCCTGCCACCTAAGAAGCGAGAAATCCCTGCCACCAGCCTGCCTTCAGAGGTGAAGCCGGTCCTACCAAACGAAAACCACCGTGCAGATAACCTAGCATGGCTCCCCACAACACCCAGTGGCCAGGGCAGCCTGGGGAACCGGCACCGGCCCGGGGGGATGTCATCAGTGGAGGCAGGCTTGCCGCAGGGTTTGCACAAGTCACTGTCTGCAGGGCTGGACTATTCCCCGCCGAGTGCGCCCAGGTCCGTTCCAGTCTCCACCACTCTTCCCACAGTGTACTCGCCTGCCCTCTCCCAGTCAGGGACCCCTGTTTCCCCTGTGCAGTACACACACCTGCAACACACCTTCCAATTCGTCGGGCCCCAGTACAGTGGATCGTATACTGGATTCATCCCCTCACAGCTGATTTCCCCAACAGCCAATTCTGCGACTGGCGCCGTGGCAGCAGCCACAGCCGTTGCAACCACTCCATCCCAGCGGTCCCAGCTGGAGGCTTATTCCACTTTGCTGGCCAGCATGAGCGGCTTAAGCCAGCAGGGGCACAAAGTTGAGCCGCACCTGGTCAGGACACCTGGACTGATTGCTGCTGGGTCTCCTCCACCCACCCAGCAGAACCAGTATGTCCACATTTCCAGCTCTTCCCAGAGCACTGTCAGAAATGTCTCTCCTCCAACCATCCCGGTCCCCCTGCACCCGCATCAGACAGTGATCCCGCACACCCTCACCCTCGGCCCTTCCTCCCAAGTGGTGGTGCAGTACACAGACTCGGGGGGCCACTTCGTCACCAGGGATACCCCCAAGAAACCCGAGAGCAGCCGGCTGCAGGCGATGCAGGCCAAGGAGGTACTGAACGGCGAGATAGAGAAGAGCCGGAGGTATGGCATTTCGCCTTCTGCCGACCTGGGTCTAGTCAAAGCAGGCAATAAACCAGCTCCCCATCATTACGAGACCAGGCACGTGGTGGTCCACTCGAGCCCTGCTGAGTACGGTGCGCGGGATTCCTCAGGTGTCCGGGCCTCTGTCATGGTGGTCCCCAACAGCAGCACGCCCACGGCAGACATGGAGGTGCAGCAGACCACCAACCGTGAGACCTCTCCTTCAACCCTCAATGACAAGGGAAGCTTGCACTTAGGAAAGCCAACCCACCGGTCCTATGCCTTGTCTCCACAGCAGGCTCTGGGCCACGAGGGGGTGAAGGCAGTGGCCACGCTGTCCCCTCACACCGTCATTCAGACCACCCACAGCGCCTCTGAGCAACTCCCTGTTGGGCTGCCAGCGACGGCTTTCTACGCCGGGACCCAGCCGCCGGTGATTGGCTACCTGAGCGGTCAGCAGCAAGCCATTGGGTACCCCAGCAGCCTGCCGCAGCACCTGGTGATCCCTGGCACACAGTCCCTGCTGATACCGGTTGGTAGTGCGGACGTTGAGCCGTCAGGAGTCACGCCCGCGATCGTCACGTCGTCTCCTCAGTTTGCAGCAGTGCCTCACACGTTCGTCACGACCGCCGTCCCCAAGAGTGAGAACTTCAGCGCAGAGCCCCTCACCACCCAGCCTGCCTACCAGGCCACCATGGTGCAGGCGCAGATCCACCTGCCTGTGGTGCAGTCCATCGCCTCCCCTGCTGCCGCACCTCCCACGCTGCCCCCTTACTTCATGAAGGGGTCAATCATTCAGCTGGCCAACGGGGAGCTGAAGAAAGTAGAGGACTTGAAAACAGAAGACTTCATACAGAGCGCGGAAATTAGCAACGACCTGAAAATAGACTCCAGCACTGTGGAGAGGATTGAAGAGAGCCATAACCCAGGCATTGCCGTGATACAGTTTGCAGTTGGGGAGCATCGAGCACAGGTAATGGCAGCACATGGTGGGGTGGGGGCATTGAACTGGGGTGCATGCTGTGACCCCCTGGGCAACAACACATCTCATTTGCTTTGGATCCACTCAGGGTTGGTTCTTCATCCATCCCTGAGACAAACTGTGGACCAAAAATAATCCCACTCACCCTGCTGGGAGAGCCATCGAAGTCACACTGATGATAAATGTAGTCTTTTGGATATAAAACAGGTCTTTTTTTATATAGCTGGAGAACTCACAGGAATACTTACGTGATTATCATGGGTTTTGATTAAATACAAAATGGTATAAGCAGTATGAGAGGTTACATTTTTAATTTTGGTAGGTGATTTTTACTGTCCAGACCAGAAAGTTCAGGTTAGATTCACCTCAAAACCTACCCTAGAGTGATAGGTAGGGCACAAGGCAGTGAATTTCCATGGCTTGAAAACTTGGAGATGCCTGGGAATGGCTCTCATACATAAGTTACTGAAATGCACTACAGAGCATTACTGAGGCTTTGGTTGCAGGTGGTTTTAACACTGCATGGCTCACATAAGTTCTGTGATCAAGGGAAATTTGGAAAGAAAAACCATCTACGTGTCTGAGTACTCTGTGCTTCTGACCTTTATGTCTCTGTTTGCAATGCAGGAAGAAAACCTGTAACTTTTCAGAGGTTAAGAATGAGTACATTTTGATCTTAAGGCATTATCCCAATGCTGTCTTTTTTCTAAGCAATTTAGACACTGGAAAGTTCAGATATACTATGTGTAGCATTTTGCTTCCTAGAGGTACTCTGTTCAAATAACACTGTTGTAAGTCTTTTTGGTTGGTCGGAGTGCTGGGAACTGCAGCATCTGCACCACTGATGCTGCACCCTCAGCACGGGAGAACCAGAACAAGAGATGGGGAGAGAGGAGCTGGACACGGACATGTAGTAACACACCTCAGGCTGACAGTTTGGAGAAATAAAACAAACAGCGGTGGTACCACAGAGCAGATCACACAGAAGATTTCTTACAGTCGCAGCAGTCTACAGCCTGTCGTTCCCCAGTTGCATAGACATGGTAAATTACTACATATGGCAGGTCCTCTTTCTTATGTCAAACATACAGATTCCCTGTGTGGGTTTGTTCATGTATGTGCTTGCATCTGCACAGCTGATAGAAGTTGGGCCTCTGGTGCTTCAGTAGAAAGACTCAATTTTTTTCCCCACTGCTTGACTGTGTTTTAGCTCTTCTGAGGCTTCAGGATTTGAGGAACTGTCCTTGGATCAGGACCAGTTACTATAATTTGCCCGGTGCCTTGAATAATGAGATTTCAAAAGCAGCAGTCTCTATTCTACAATTTTCATCTTGCTAACATTTCTCTCCCTGCAGCCAGGCCATGGGTCTCTGCGCTAGCAGAAGAGGTACAAATTAACAGGTAGCATTTGTGTCATGTGTCATTCACAGATCTGTCAATGCAGGCAATGTGCTGTAGTCTTGGGCACCAGGAAGAGCTGCGCCTTTGCAGGGGGTGGAGTGCCATCCTCTGGCAGAAAGCAAGCGAGTCTGAGGCTGTACAAATCCAGGGCCTGACACACAGGTCTCACCCAGCAAAGTGTCACCTTAACAGAGAAGCCTATCAGGAGCAGGCTGACATCAATGCAGCCAAAATACTCCCCAGCTGTATTTCCCACTGGGGATGCTTCCAGAATGGAGGGCGAGTCACGTAGAGATATGATTAGAAGGAGGGGTTTAATTTAGGTTTCCTGCTGATTCCAGGACTTGGATCTCTTCCCAGATCAGCTGTGTCCCTGCCTAGCAGGGATGGCTCTGC
>NW_020897695.1:31254057-31362485 GCF_003984885.1 Neopelma chrysocephalum | reverse complement strand
AGAGAGAGAGAGAGAGAGAGAGAGAGAGAGAGAGAGAGAGAGAGTTTCTATGTGCTTGAAGTCTCTGCGACCTCACCCTCAGCCTGCTGTGGCTCTGTGAAAGCATTCAGACTTATTTGCAGGTGTGCAGCAGTCATTACTCATAGAAAATTGCCTTGAGTGAAGAAGGCTTAGTCTGCTCACTGAAAGAACAGTATTTAGTCACGCTGCTCTGAGCAGTGGCACTGTGGTGCTGCTGCACTGAATATACGTCTTGACTCTGGAGTGCTAGGGAGATATATCTGCATGTGTAGTGTAGCTTCACAAAGTATTTTATTACAATTAAGTTTCAGTTGCATACATGCTTTTGGAAGAAGAGAGCTTTTCAAGTGGTATTATCAAGGGAGTGTAAATTGTAAAGAGTAAGTGCCATACAAAAATAGCGTTGTTATCATTAGCTTTGGCTCACTTACTCCTCCCAGGGATCTCTGGGAAGTCATTATAATATTGATGAATCCGTATTTTCAGACTCTGAGCAAACATTAGCTAATTTTCTCACCAATTGAAGGACAGAGGTAGGAGGTTATTTTCAGCTGAGCATATACAACTGTAATGTAAACAGGGAGGCACCATGCAGGTGCTGTTGTATGGTATCAGTGCAAGCCCGCAGCTGCCCCTGCCCAGCACGGCACTGAGGCAGAAAGAGGTCATCCTCCCTCCTTTCCCAGTCCTCCAATCCAACCCTTTCCCGGGTATGAAAACCTAGAGGAAAATTAACCCACCTAAAGGCCTTAATAACTGAACTAACTGGCCCTAACTGGAGGGATGCTAGGTTTCCATTTCACAGCATCCCGGCTCTGGATCAGGAAGAAGTCAAGTAAGTATCAGCTGGCCAGAACCTAAAGTTCAGCTGTTAGTCCTCTGCATTTAAACTGCCTAAAAGAGAAGACCGGTGGATCTACATCTCTTTGCAATTCCACATATTATTATTGTAATAAGACTTTCATCATTATTACCTGTCCTTTCTTTGGCTGCCAGGAGCAAGCAGAAGCTGGTAATTCACCCCCATTGATATTAAGGTCAAAACACACAAGCAATGAAAAATAAGTTCTCTGAAATGCTGCATTTCAGTTCCTAATCATTCCTGAAATATAGTCTAAAACGAAAATATGAACATGCAGTTCTTAATTTTCCTTTTTTAAAAAAAACCAGAATCATAACCTCTAGAGATCAAAAACTCCTATTAGAGCATGTAGTAAGTAGCTCTAACTAGTCTAGTTTACTTTAGTGTACATTTTTTTAGACTGTCGTGTAACTGTTAGTTATCCCCTTACATACCCACATGCCCACAAACCAACTACTTTTTCTTTGAGCTCTCTTTTTCATTATCTTTGGCACTGTAACAGACGCAGAAAGAGAGATGTTGACTCAGTTTTCTGGTGCAGATGGAGATCTTTCCCAGCCTTCCCATCATGTGATCTCTGTGTCCCCTGGTCATGGGACAGTAAGTCCTTGTGTCTCCAAGTGATGGAGTGGCTGTGGTCTGTCTTCAGATGCATGTTACTGAATTCTGGGAGTGCAGCAGATGATAAAGCTCATGTGATAAAGTTGACAGCCCATGGCCTTCTGGGCAAGAGGTGGCTTCTCTTGAGAAATGATGGGATTGCGTGACTGTGGAGAGCAGTAGCCCACAACACTGAAGCCCTGACTGCCTTTGTTACAGTAGCAGTGTACTGAAGCAGAGCTAGGTGCAGCTCTGGGGGGATGCTCAGTCGGACCAGGTGTCGTGGCGAGTGGTTCCTGTGGCACGAGGTGCTGCCCACAGCCCCATAAATCTCTCACAGGAAATCCACTCTTGTGAAGGCAGTGGAAGTTTTTTTGGGGATGGGGAGAACATTAGCAGTCCCACAGTTTCTGAATAGGGGAGGCCATGTGGGAGCATGGCACTGCAGAGACTTCTCTCTATGAGAAGGAGAGCTTCTATTCCATGGAACTGCCAGCTGTTTTTTGGGCCCAAGGAGTCTTTCAGCACCCGCAGCAAAGCCTTCAGCAGAGAGCTCTGCTGCTTAATTGCACATTGTTTCCAGAATTGCTTCCTTCTCTTTGTTTCCAACCTGCCACTCCTAGTTTCATCACATTTTAATAATATTATGGAGAAAAACACTTAATTGGAAAATGTATGTTTACATTTATTAAAATACAGTTCACACGAAACACTTTCATTAGGCACCTTTTGCTTTAGTGCTTGTTATTTTGATTGCATCAGTGAGGCCCAAGACTAAAGTTGTTGGTGTTTCTAAATGATGGGAGGGGTATTTTCTGGGCATTAGATGTTACAGCTCCTAGCTGTCTGAATTGCCTGCCTTGTCTACTGAGTTTGGCTGAGAAATAAAATCATAAAAGGTTATAGAAAGTTTCAGATATTCAGTGGCTGCTGTAGAAGAGTTTTAGGTGTTTTCACTAGTCAGTGTTAAAAACTAGAAATATAAATGTAGCTTGCAGTAGAGTGTCAGTGTACTTCAAGAAAGACCAACGTGTTGGTTTCTTGCTTTATCATCTTAGTAGTGGGTAAACAAGTTCCAATTTCTTTCTCTCCTGCAATAACCATGACAAGATACTGGGGAAGGAAGCTTTTAAAATTAATTTTTTGTGTTTTAATGCAGTGGTCAGAAAAAAAATTATGTGGGGGTGTTTTTACTGAAATGTCACACTTAAAAGGTCTTTGACTAGTATAGCTTGTAGAGAATGGTTACCTCAAATCCCTCATTAGCTGAATCCAGAAGCAGCCAGATAAAACAGGACTTGATAATCCATGAGGGAGCTCATTTCAAATGAGTCGTGGTACATGCACACCGTGACCAGATCATGAAGATTCTGGCATTTCACCATTTTTATTTTTTTGTATTATTCATGATCACCACCAATTCTGGCATTTGTTTCAGTGATTGACAGTTCAGGCAAGTGTTTTGGATGTTACATTAAAAAAACCCCAAAGCATGGTGTTACAGTGCGGTGGAAGTGTGTTCACATCAAGAGGATGTCGATGAGGAACATCAAGAGGAACTTGGGTGTCGATGAGGAACATCAAGAGGAACTTGTGTGTTGGTGAGGGTGATGCACACAAGCATGTATGATTGCCACAGATACAAATAGCTTTTAACAAGGACAGGAAAGTAGAAAAAGGAAGAAAAAACAATGCAGCAGGTAGGAGGGAAGGAAGAAAGAAAGAGGAGAGAAATAGCAATATAAAGGAGAAAGCTGTGTCCACCAGATAATCCATACCTGGAGAAAAGCCTACAGCTCTTTTGCAGACAGAAGTTTCCATTTAAGTCCATGTGAGATGCTGGATACTTGCTACTTCTCCAAGTTAGACCCCGGCCAGACTGAGATGCATATATATGAAATAGGATCCCAAACTCTGGCCAAATATTTCTGCAAATCCTGGTGCTCAAGTGTTTCTATCCAGCATTACAAAGAGATGGGGCTTTCAGAGTTACCTCTCCCAATTTCTCCATAATTCAGAGTTTAAACCAGGCCTATAGTCAGGTCTCTTTTCACTGTTGCCACGTGCATAGCTGGTTGTTGTCAAACAGGTCTGGTCAGAAAAGGTTTAATATGCTTAAATTTGATGCAGTGTGGGGAATCTTAGACCTCTGAACTGCTCCTTTTGAAATTCCTTCTACAGTGGCTTACTATTTTGGGCAGGTGGAGTGGTAGGATAATAGATGCACTGTTGTTTGTTGGCCTAGTTGCAGAAGTACATAGCATATATTTATAGACTTGATAAGGTTTTTTCCAACAGAATCAACCATCTCATAAACTGCAGTTGGCTGCTGGTGCATGCTTGGCATGGGCTTAACCAGTCAAAGGCACCATCAACATCCAATGGGAATCATTGATTTCCTAGTTCTGCAGCCTCTGTCTCTGAGCTGTAGGACATCCCTGATCAAGATCTCCTCCCCAAAAGGGCTGTGGAGCTGGTGGGCTGTGAGGGGGCCTACCTCAGGCCCTGCTTGGAGGGCACCTCCGAGGGTAGCAGCACTAGCAGGGAAGTGGCAGGGCTGCTGGGTGATGTACTGTCAGAGTCCAACCTCTTCTGTGAGACAGGCCATGCAACTTCATCCCAAGGTTCACACTTAATATTATGAACAGATGTGTTGGGACACTGGAGTGCAGTGTGCATCTCCAGCTGCTTCTATTCCTTAGTGTTAAAAAGTATTTTTAAAGTAATTTTAAAGATACAAAACCATGCTGGGTGTGACAGCATTACTCGTTTCCAAAGGTAAGAGGTGGTTTCACAAGCCTTGTGTGATGTTCCTTTCAAGTGAGTCCACGATCCTGGAGAGGGAAGGGTCTCCAGGCAGCTGGTATACTACACGCCTCCTGAATGGCTCAGAGATGGGGTATTCAGGTGTTTTTCTGCCCTTTTGCCCCTACCAAATAAGAGTTATAGAATCCAAGTGGCATCCTGCCCCCATGCCTGAGAAGAGCTCCAGAGGACATGAGGCCCTTGGGAGCAGAGCAGGGGATATCTGTTGTCAGCATAAGCCACCCTCTTACGGTTGCAGACCTCATTGGTTACACACAGCAGTTAAAAATGTGCCAAATTTTAAAGAAGTATTAGTCAGAATTTCCTGCCCTCTTTGTGGTGTGCTGAGGGTGTGGGTTCAGCCCTGTGGGTTGTGAATCACATGAGCCCACATCAAGTGTTTGAGCCTATAGATGCAGCACCACACACACGTGAGTGCTGGACTGCTGCCATATGCAAAGATAAGTCAGTATTTAGGTGTTTTATCACATTGGGACCTCAAAGCCCAACACTTGCAAGGTCAGGGAGGAGTAGGCACCTGTTGTTGGTCTGTTTTGGCTATGGCAGCTCCTTGTAAGATGGTTAGATAGGATTCCTAACTGGATGTGTTTTTTAAAGTGGGGAAAAGGGGACACAGTGCAGAAAAGGAGACACAGTGCAGGAACTGGAGGAGGAGGAGAGATGATCCTCTCCCTGAGGGAGTGCAGAAGGTGAACTCAGCTGCAGAGTGGAAGACCAGATGTGAGAAGGGAAGAAACTGGACTGGTAGCAGGACTGCTCAGGGAAGGCAGGTTCACGCTGGCTGCTCTTATGGCTACAACTCTGTCCATACTCACAGCCTTCCCCTGGAACTCAGCGTGTCTTCAGCTATTTCACACTGGTAAGTGTATGCTTTCTCGGGCAGAGGTGAGGATGAAACTCCCGTGATCATTTAGGAAATCATGTGTCAGAACTAAAAGCTTCCCTTGAGCCATCCTCTGGTTGGAAAGGACCTTTAGATTTGGATTACAGGCTCTAGGTACCACAAAGGGATGGTGGGGAACAGTTTGCCAGACACCAAAGCTGTTTTGCCTCTTACACCTCTCTGAGTGTCTGGATAAATGTAAAGCTTGATTCCCACTGAGGTCTCGTGTTAAGAAACGCTGAGCTCAGAGAAACCATTAACACTCGTGTGACAAGGACAGGCCTGAAGTCTGGTGGCCAATGTACTGATTTTGGAGAAACTGAACAGCACCTTTGCAATTCCAGCTTTATCCCTCTCCCCTGTGGCAAGCGCTGCCCGCTGTGCACATGTGTGAGGGCACATAGGTTGATCTCACGCTTTCCCCTCTCTCTCCCTCTGTCTCCCTCTGTTGTCCCCTCTTTTTCTGCAGGTCAGCGTGGAAGTCTTGGTAGAATACCCTTTTTTTGTATTTGGACAAGGCTGGTCATCCTGCTGCCCTGAGAGAACCAGCCAGCTCTTTGATTTGCCATGCTCCAAACTCTCGGTGGGGGACGTCTGCATATCGCTCACGCTCAAGAACCTGAAGAATGGCTCTATTAAAAAGGGCCAGCCCATGGACTCAGCTAGTATCTTGCTGAAGCATTCAAAGAATGACAGTCTAGCTGGAAGTAGACACAGGTATGCGGAGCAGGAAAACGGGATTAATCAGGGAAGCGCACAGATGTTAGCTGAGAATGGTGAACTGAAGTTTCCGGACAAAATAGGATTGCCTGCAGCACCTTTGCTCACCAAAACAGAACCCAGCAAGCCCCCGGCAACGAGGAAGAGGAGGTGGTCAGCCCCCGAAACACGAAAACTAGAGAAATCAGAAGAGGAGCCACCTTTGACTCTTCCCAAGCCTTCTTTTATTCCTCAGGAGGTTAAGATTTGCATTGAAGGTCGATCCAACGTAGGGAAGTAAAAGTTGTTTGGGGAAAGGAAATTAGGCTATCCCTTGTCATTTTTATCCAGATTACTGTACTGTAGACTAAATAACCCAGTATTTACATGTTATCATCTTATTTTAGGTTTATGTTATAACCTTGTTGTTATAGTTGCAGCTGGTATTATGCAGGAGACTGGTGCATATGTTTTTCCACAAGTGTTTGTCAGTGACTAGGTTTATCGAAAGCTACAGAAGGGGCAGTATCTGCTTCACACATCCTTAGTAGAAATGAATGTGTTGTCATGGCTCCTGTTTTCTAACACCTCGTGTAGGACAGGGTCCAGCTGTGATTTTGTTTTCTTTTTGTCGCTGTTTTTTTGTGTTTCGTTTTTTTTTGTTTGTTTGTTTTGTTGTTTTGGTTCCTGTTCTAGTCTTTTTGGGGGGGGTGGGAGGTGAGGAGAAGGGAACTGTAGCAGAGGTGTATGTCACACGTGGGGTGCATGCGTGCGTGTGTGTATGTGTGGGTGTGGGTGCATGCTAACCTCGAGGCGAGACAGCCGCTCTATGGAGGGTTGGTGAAGAGGTTTCCTCACCCCAGGTGGTGAACACAACCCATGGGTGTTACTGAAAAGGATTGGACAGTCTCTGATGTTTTCAACAACAAGCCAACTCTTACTCAAGGCTCTACTATATATATATATATATATATATTTGTGTGTGTGTATATGTATATATATATTTTTCCCCCCATGGGGTCTGACTGCACTGATTTTTATTCCTGAAGCAACTGCCACACCACATTTCCTTTCTGCTTGCTAGTGCAGTTCCATTGCCCAGAGTCAGCAGACGGGGAGGCTGTACGGACTCTTGCACCGGTCGCCCTGCAAGTTTTTCCTTCATGGTGGTGGGGGTGGTGGGTGGGTGCGTGCGTGTGTCGTGGGTGTGCGTGGGTGTGCACGAGGAGGCCTCTGGCTCTGTGGATGTGCCTGGCTCAGGCTCACTCCTGTTTCTGTGCAGTGTTAGACAAATCGACCGGGTTACGCCATTGACATTTGCTTCCACAAGGTAGACGCATACTGCCCCTTTGAGATCACAGGCATCCATCATTTGCAGTTAGGTTGCGAATCTTTGTCTTTAACTCTAGTACTGGTTTTAGTTCATGGTTATGGACGACTGGTGCCACTTTTTTCAAATTGCGGTGTGACACAGGAATCCGCTGTTGAAGATGAACCTAGAATGTCTTTAAGCACTTAAAATGCTGTTCACACTTTATTGCTGAGCATCCTGGTCTAACACTCAGTATGTACTGTATATCACTTTAATCTGCTCGGAAAGCAACGACAACAAACAAACAAATCTCTTCAACACTGTAACTACATGCAACTATGTAAAGTTTTCTCACAGGCAAGATGCTGAAAGTTTTAATGTGGTTTCAAAGGGATGAATGTGAATTATTGAATTAGTATGTGACAGTCATTGTCCACAAAGGACTACTTAATAGGAGGCACTTTTTAAACTTTAATGCTTGAGAAAGAGTTAAAGGCATATGCGAGCTGACATAATAAAAAAAAAATAAGAGAAAGGAAAAAGGAAAGAGGAAAAAAAATCATTGTCCAGTGTTTTTGAAAAAGATGGACTTTAAAGAATCTTGCAATTTGCACATCTTGAGTTTATCATTTGTGTGGTATTCCTGCAGTTTTTACCTAATAATGTTGTGGGGAGGGGGGGGTCTGAAAGAGCATAAACAAATGTAGCAATTACTCACTAACCTGCCTACGCTCTAGGCCATTTCATAGGGTTATGTTCCTTTCAGAGTTCATTTTTGATCTTTCTACCGTATCTGCCACACAGAACCAGGTCCTACCGGGACACCTCTGAGAATTTTTCTTCAGACTTGCTGAGAGAGTTTTCCACAAAAAAACATTTCTATAAGTAAGCAAGGTGTTTGTTTGTTTTGAAAACAAACCTATTGTTATTTTATTATTATTTGTTATTTTAATTGCATCATTTTCCATTGGAAAGGCGACATTTCAAGAGTTTGGTACAAACCAAGTAGGAGGGGGGGATTCATGCTGTTCAGTCTTTTCTTTCCCCAGGTAGGGCCGGATCCTTTGAGGTGCTGTGCACCCAACCTCCTGCACGAACCTCGGGGAGGTGCAAGTATGAAGTACATTGGGGCTGAGCGCTAAAGCCTGTTGCTGCCTCTAGAAAGATCCCGTTGATTTCACTGGGATTGCGCTTGGGCCCTCCGTGAGCAAGCATTTGTGTCGTCGTTTTTGGTTGGCGAGTTCGCATCCTTCAGGTAGTTTTGAAGAAGCTGTACTCATAGGGAGAAAAGGAAATAAAAGTGCAGTAACCTAAACTGAAAAAAAATTATTTAAAATCTTGTTTTCCCTCTCCCCTAAAATACAGTGCTTTTCTTTAAGAGAAGAAATGTTAACCCCAAACCCCAGCTTTGACTCTTGTTACTTGTTACTTGAAATTTAGCTCACACCAGACCTAATTGTTTTTATACCATATTCTGGGGTGCACCAAAAAGTTGAAATACTTTTAAAATAGCTTGAAATGTTTTTTGAATTTCCTTGAATTTTATTAACCTCTCGGCAGGCTACCAAATAGCTGAGTGGGTTTCTTCTCACAATCACACAGCTTAGTTTAGTGCTTATTTGTTAATGTTTCTGCTCAGAGAAGTTGCTTAATCTTCCATATACTCTGCTCAGGGCACTTGCAATTTATTGTTTCGTTTTGTTTCCTGTTTTGTTTTTAAGCTTTGGTGGTAAAGGAAGAAAAAGAATTACAGATTTTAGTTCACAGTTGTACCACTATTTCTGTACTTCACGTGTACTTGGAAAAAAAGAAATCTCAAGAAAACCATACGCATACACATTTGTGTTTAATAAGGAAGCAGGGGCTATTAAACTGACTGGATCTATTCAACTAACACTAAAAAAAAAAATAATAAATACATTTGGAGCAATAGGAATGTATTAGTTCTGTGCTTGTATTTCAGACTGAGGAATTCTGAAATAACTGGTTCTTTCCAAACAATTGTCCCTTTCCATGCTTTGGCTTTTTAGGATGTGCAATACTTTACGTGCCAACTTAGACTCACCCGTGTGGTGTTAGCTAGATCTCATATCAACTTCTGATTTCCCCTGTTTTTCTTCTCTTTTGAATTCTTTTTCTACCTTTTTTTTTTCCTATTAATAACTCCTGTCCTCCCCCCTCAAAAAAAACCCCTAAACATACTAAGGGTAAAAGATCCCTTGCCCCAAGAAACACAAACCCTTTCTGTGTTTGATGTTTAAAAAGATCCAGGAAGAAAAAAAAAGTAAAAAAAAAAGATGTATTCATGTCTACATGACATCCAGGCAGAGAGTAGCACTAAACCATATGGCCGAGTGCCGCCCTCCGCCTGGACAACACGCAGAAAAGAGCTGGCTCCCACCAGGGAGAGAAAAGTCCTCCTGGGGCCCAAGTTCTTTGCAAGGCGGGGCTTTGCCTCTCCCTCCGGCACTGAGCATCCTTTGCACCAAGTCTGCAGGCCCAGGAAGTGCCATCGATCCTTGGGGCAACTGCAAAATACCACCGGCAAGCAAAGGAATGCTGAGGGGAAGCCGAAGGAGGAAGCTCAGCCTCTGCTTCTGCGTGGCAGCCACTTTGCAATAGTAACTAACAGTAGTTTTCTTTTTGTCTGTTTTTTCTATCTTTTTGTAGCAGGCCTGTTTAGTTTACAACAAAACGCATACAATCACCAAGAAATTAGTCAGGGCAAAGAAAAATAAAACAAGAACCTCTTTATAGGGATTTCTAAAAAAATTATCTATCTGTCTTATCTATCTATCTAATCTATCTATCTATATATCTATATATATAAAGTGACTGTTCCTTATAGCGTTTAACTTAGGCATTGTTTCAGTTTGTCTGGGCCACATCATGGGGAATTTGAGTTTGATGTCACTTACCTCAAGTCCTCTGGTCAAGACCCGAATTGGAGTCGCTGTTGACCTGTTTTACCATTTTGTATGTTGCCCTCAGGCTTGCTTTCCCTCGAAGACACAGACGTTGGGAGGAGGGGAGGGACACATGTTCCTTTTTTCATTCCTTTAATTCCTTCGTCCCACTGTCGCTTCGTTCAACCTGTCGTTCCTGTCATTTTCTCGGCATGGGGAAGTGACATCACTACTCTTGTTTCCCTTCAATCAAGGAACATTTAGAAACTTTTCACACCTTTTACTCAGGGATGGGGCTGGCGTATGTGTGGTACACTGATGTGACCAGAAGCAGCACTTTTACTGCTCCGGAGTAGGGATGTACAATGTTACAGACAAGTTTGGATTTCCTTCATCTCATGGTTTAAACTTTGTAGATTTCACTTAGATTGCAATACAAAAGCAGCAGGCTCAGCACGAACTGTAGCTGTTGGTTATCATGAAAATACACTCTCTCTAGAGATTTATATCACTTTACAGTGTGTTGCCAGTAGTAAAAAGGAAATGCTGAAATTCTCTTAATTCTTGCAACTGCTAAAAAAAAGGAAAAAAAAGCCTGTATCGTCAATATTTTTAAACACTAATAGTGTTATTTCAAAGAAGGGGGCTCTTGGCGCAATGCTCTGCGTGACCTGGGACCCAGTTCTGCAAACACTTATACATGTGCCCGTGGGAGGTCTGGGCTGGCCAGTGAAGGCTGCTCAGGACTTGCTGTAAAGCAGATGTATAAATCTTTGTGAAATTGAAGTGTGATTCAGTCAGGGCCAGATCCTGACCTTAATCAGGCAGCTGGAAAAATCTCGGGGTTCACCAGGGCGGAAGCCGCGGGCGGGTGGAGGGGATTTGGCCTGTTGAAACACTTCTGCTGTCCCAGAAACTCTACAAATGGCAAAATGGGGCATGCACTTGTACAAACAGTTTCCATTTCTTCCCTCCCCATCATCACAGGTAGCAGCAGAGTCCACTAGGGGCTCTGGCCAGTGCTGATGTGAAAAGCAAGGGGAATGCACCACCGGAGTGGAGGCAGTAATTTGCTTTCCTCTGGTTTGTTCAACCCTCCCGCTCCCCCAAATCCTGTAATACAAAGCAAAATGAGAATTTATTGATGCAGATATGCATACATGCACACACACCCCCAGGCAGAAGTGTTTCTCTGCACACAAATAGAGTATGTGTGCATTTTTTTTATGTGTATGCCTACATGTCCACTTGATTCCCTGTCCTGAGGACAGCCTTGCTTTGTGTCCATAGGGAAATTCCAAACACGTTGCACACCTCTACTCCAGAGTTCAATTTCTTTTACATAGACGACCTCGCTTCAGATGTGTTACCTTTACTGATAGGATCTTTTCTTGTAGCACTATACCTTGTGGGAATATTTTTTGATGTAAACCTAATTTGAGAAGCTTATTAAAAATAGAAACTTTTTTTGAAGCACTCACATTGAGGAGTACAGGTAATGTTTTAAAAAATTGCACAAAAGAAAAATGAATGTTGGAGTGATTCATTCAGTGTTTGAAAAAGAGATGGCTCTGTTTGAACAGTGAGTTTCATACCTTGTTTGTAAAAAAAAAAAGTTTTTAAATACAAAAGCAGAGAAAGGTTGAAAGTTACATGTTTTTTGTATATAGCAAATGTCATGTCTAGATGATCTGATTTGTATTGGCTCTGGCCAGGAAGAATTATTACTTCAAAGGCTCTTAAAGAACAACTGTGCTTGATTTTCTGTTCGTATTACATGGGTCCCATTTCTGGGGAATGGAGTCAATGCTTCACACTGTTTATTCCTGTGCTGAAAATACACCTTGGAGCAGCAATTCTTGAGTGCAGCTACCAGGCACTTCAAAGGGTGGCTACTGTGCAAAACTAGAGTCTCAATCTCCAGTTGTATTTTGGCTTTAAGTCTCTTCCACCTGTGCCAAGGGAGCCCTTGGCAGCCCAGAGGTCAAGGCTGGTTTTGAGGGAGGCCTTGGCTGTGCCCGTGGCAGGCATGGCCAGGCCAACCCTTGGGTGGAGAACTGTTGCTGGCTGAGCACGAGCTGTGTAGTTTCCACCTGGAGCCTTTTGGTCCCATTTTTTTCCTCTTTCTGGGGATGCTGTTCCATGTTTTTTTCAGCACTTCCTGTTCCAGATGAAATCCAAAGAGTATAACCCTGAACAAGAAGTGCTTGTAACAAGGGATCCTAGCCCAGCGCTAGCAGCAGAGTGGTACCTGAGGCGACCTGGCCTTCCAGCCCCTGTCACTGCCCCTCTCCCCCACCACTGCTGTCAGAGCCACTGGGAGCAGTTGGTCACACAGAGCATGTTTCCAGTGATGGTCTTGACTGATGGCAAGACTGATGTTTTTCAGAAGCCAAAAGGAAAGGATCCTGAAGCAGTTTCTGAGGAGGGGGTCCTTTTCCTGTCCAAAGAATGAGCTGGGTATCTGGGAGCCGGTGGCAGGGCGGAGTGGGCAAAGTTTCAGGCTGCTCCCGTCCCCCTCCCCGGAGGTAACCCAAGCTTCAGCTCCCGCAGGCACAAGGGGGAGAAATGCTCGCCCTGTACAAGTGACTGCTGGGTGCTCAGAAACCAGGCCCAGCTATGTTACAGTGAAGTGCATTCAGCCAACAGGTAATATTTATACAATAACAGTCTCTAAGGTTTCTGTAGTTTTTTTCTTGTTGTTAGATGAAAGGACTCAAGTCTTCCACTGAGGATTTTATGGAGGCTTCATCCAAGGTTGTTAATTTTCTGTTAGTTTCTATTTTGAGCAGTTAAAGCTCCTGTGCCCTTTCCCTTGACCACGCAGTAGGTATGCATTGGAAGTGTTGTTTGCAGCGAGTGCAAGTCACTCGTTGAAGCTGTCGTTGATGTACTGTGGGATTGCTGATGGGCAGAAACTTCAGGGCCCAGATCGTCAGCCAGGGTGGAGCTGGGTTGGGACCACCAGCTTCTTTGGGCAGCACTGCTTCTGCCCCTTCCCACCTGCTGGTGAGGGGATTCCACCCTGGCATTTGCTTTAAAAATCCAGGACCCAGGTACTCTCCTTTGAGCACGCTCTGCAGAATTCTTGTCCCAGTCCATCGGGTTTGGATCTGGGCAGCTGAGGGAAAAACGGGCCAGGGGCGGCTGTGAGTGGCTCAGTCTGTGTCTTCAGCCTGGCCACTGGGCTGGATGCTTCGCAAAATTACTAATCTGTTAAGGCATAGATACAATTCTTCACGACAGTCAGCTAATGTTGAAACTCACTAATGTATGTATTTGCTCCTTTTTTTTTTTTTTTTTAATATATTAACTTGTTGAACACTGTTCTTTTCACAGTGTTACAAAAGTGGGGGAGGGGGAATTTCCCAACCTTTTTCAGTTCGGGTGAGCTACTGAAAATCATTTTGTACTAGCTATGTCACCGCTCCCGGCAGCAGCTGGTGGTGGCACTTGGCCGTGCCGGAGTCAGGTCCAGCCATTCTACAGCAGTAGTTTTTAAAGTAATTTTTTTTTTTAATTGTCTGGTATTACTAATGAGGGTTGTTGCAAATCACACTTCCAGTGTAGTTCCTAACGTAGGCCCAGTAAAAGGGATATTGCAGCTTTGTGTTGGGGAGAAATTGAGCTGACATGGCCAGTACAAAGGAGAAATAGGGAGGGAATAACGTTTTGCACCTTATTGAAAAGAGGAGAAGATTTTAAGTGCATACAGACATAGATAAGAGCTTTTATTGTGACAGGAGAACTTTTTTCCATATGCGTGCATACTCTCTGTAATTCCAGTGTAAAATATTGTACTTGCACTAGCTTTTTTAAAACAAATATTAAAAAAAATGGAAGAATTCATATTCTATTTTCTAATGGTGGTGTGTCTATTTGTAGGATACACTCGCGTCTGTTTATTGAATTTTATGGTCCCTTTCTTTGATGGTGCTTGCAGGTTTTCTAGGTAGAAATTATTTCATTATTATAATAAAACAATGTTTGATTCAAAATTTGAACAAAATTGTTTTAAAGAAATTGTCTGTATACCAGTACAAGTTTATTGTTTCAGTATACTCGTACTAATAAAATAACAGTGCCAATTGCAAATGTGTGTTTTGTCTTTATGAGTTATGACTAAATGGGAGAGAGCTTTCCTAGGGACATAATTTGCCCACTTTAATTTCCCCCAGGGACCCCTGGTGGCCTAGTGGTTAGCATGCAGGACTCTCACCGCTGCGACCCAGGTTCGATTCCCAGTCCCCCGGGCAGATGGAGCCTGTTAGCCCTGTGAGGCCATCCATCTATGAGAAGGTCACTCTAAACAAACCTGCGTCCTGAGGACCTCACTGCCATTGTCCAAGCTTGCTTGGCCCCGGCAGATGAGCCTTAGGATTAAAGGGTGGGCTCAGTTCAGCGCATGCTGTGTCTCACCTAAAAAAAATCCATTGCGCAGGCTTGAAAGGTAAAAGACCTTTCCCAAAATCTTCGTTCGTGAAGACTGGCCATTATTAATTTCCCCCCCTCACCCTGTGCCCTGGCAATGCATTTGAGAGTGTTTATTCACAACAATGCCAAAACATGCAGGTACCCACCCATCCATGGCCATAAAACCCTCTGCAGACCATCAGAGTGAAGCTCTTTATTGCATAACAAAAACTTTCCATTTACAACTTCTGAACGGTTTGAATGATTGCGCAGTGCACGCGTGGGTGTCGCAGCAGAGGGGTGGGAGGCAGTGCTCTTGTTGCCATCCCAGCAGGGCCAAGCAGGGCAGGGGAACACTGAATGCTTATCAGCTCTTTTTGGGAGATTACACAGAAGCATTTCACAGTTACTGCAGGCAACGCCAAGGACTTTTGGACTCTGATTTACTTATTTATGTATGAAAACTTCAACCAGTAAACATTGTGTCAAAGAAATGCTGGAGAGGGCTCGCTTAAACATCTGGGTGACCACGAGTGAAGCGAAGGCTGCAGGGGGGTAGTCCATGCTCTGTTTAGGGGTATGGAGCTGTACCAGCATCTAGTGGAGACATGCTTTGATCCCTCTGTCCCCATCACATCAGCTCCCATTCCACGGGGAAGGGCCAGCCCTCTCCCACCTGCTGGATCTGGCTGCTGGGGAAGGCAAACTGCTGTTTTGGGGCCTTGACTTTTTTTTTTACTTTTTGCCCGCTTCCTTCTCTTCATCACAAGACCAAACCTGGCACTGGTTGCAAAAGCACTCCTGTCTCCAACAAAGAATTTTTGGTATAAAACTGGTATTAGCAACTAAACAGTACCATCCCCCAGGTGATGGATAGGCACTGTACATACACTGGCAGCAAGCTGTGGCAGCAAGCTGTAGCAGCAAGTCTGTCAAGTGAGTGGAGTTCAATAGGTATAAAGTAGGAGTGCTTGGTTCAGAAAAGGTTTCAAACTCTCATTGTGTCCTTGACAGAGAACTGCCAGCCCCTGTCCTGACACAGTGGGGCTTGGCTAATAGCTGCTGTTTCTTCTTTATCCCCATTCTTTCTAGCCTCACTATTGACTAGCTGAAAGAAAGATACAGGCACATTTTGTATGAGAAAAGCTCCCCCAAATGCAAACAGAGGCATCTTCTGACCCTGCTTACGACACTCCATATTTACAGGGTGTTCCCATCCTACATTCAAACCCCACCATGCCCTAAGGGAGAAGAAGGCTGCACCAAGCCACAATCAAAGCCCCTGTCTCATGGTCGATGGGGGCTGGCTGTTCCAATGAGCAGATGGGCATGTGTTTCTTTCACAGAATGGAGACCTGTGTGGCTTGTTTTGCACCTGTCAGGATGCTGGCTCAAGGCCCACTTCTCTAACAGCTGGCCCCACACCTACAAGGAGGGCTACATGTACACTCCTCACAGCCATTACACAGTCACTCAGGTGTGAGCAAGGCTGCTGCTGTGCCAAGCCCTTCCTCCCAAGCCCTTCCTCCCCAAGGGGAGTTGTGGTAAGCCAGGTTGTGTTCCCAGGAGACTACCCTGCGAAAGATGCTGCAGCAAGGCAGCTCTAGAGTAGGACTGGGAGCAGCAGAGGTGTTATAGGTCTCTTCATATTTCAAGATGCCAGAGAGGGACATACTCAGCAGGCATTGCTTTAATGATCTAATGTTGCCTTTTTCAGCATCCCTGCTTGTAGGTCTTTGGTGTGTTAAACTAAATCATTGTGGAGCCAGTGGGCCATACCCCAACACTGCTCTTGGGTGCTCAACCATTGCCTGGCTCGGGGAAGCAGGTATGACCTTGGCCAACAGGACAGGCTATCACACTCACAGCATTCCTCTAGACAGGATGGGTTTGGGGCGGTGGGGTTAGAGAGGACTTGGTTATGCAGAATCACTCAACATTAAGCATTATTAAGTGCTTACAAATTTCATTTCCCACAGAAGGACACCAAGTAACAAAGAACCCGGTTAGATGGGCAGGTGAGGTAGATCCACAAATGGCACAGGGCATTTGTCAGTGATCGTGGTCTTGGCTCGGACCATCCTGCCAGGCATAGTGTGCCCCCAGCTCCCTCTGCCTCAGTTCCCTGTGGGAGCGGCAGTGGGCTTGAGCAGGGTACAGGACCTAGGTCTAAGTGAAGATAAGGGCAACTACTGCAGCACAGAACTGGGTGTTAAAGGAGGACACATTTTTACTTTTTTTTCCCATTTTCCAGCCTGAGAGCTGGACATGTGCAGAGTCAATGGTGAGCGCTGACATAGTCAAGGGTTATTCCTGAACAAAACTCATACAATTGGGCAACATGCAGACATGCCACCAGCTCAGCCATTCTGCAGCCCTTTTCTCTCTCCTGCTCACTGTGGAGAGAGAAGAAAATGAAAGAAAATGTGCTGCTTATCAAAAGGATGGTAAGAGCTGCTATTCAGAAAACCAAATACCCCAAGTCAAAACTTTATCAGTCACTATTCATGGCATCAATGTTGTTCATAGCCTGAAGAATTTGGGGGACAACTTAAAATTAGCCTATCCCTCTCCTTTCCTATTAGTCACTGATCAGAGGTATGTGCAGGAAGGGAAGGAAAGCAGGTGTAAGAGTGGCCCCAGGGCAGGGGCTCCACATCTACCACACCCATGGAGAGGCAGCCTCCCCTTGCCCCCAGCACCTGCCCTTTGGAAAAGAAACTGTTCTGAAGACATGTCATGAACCTGCTCAGTTTGGCGTGCATATGATCTTTTAAAAAAATGTTTACAAATATATATATATATTTATATGCATATGTATTTCTTAAATCCACTTAGAAATGTAGCTAAAAAAAGTAGAAAAGCGCTAGTGAGAGTGGGCATGAGACCAGCAGACTGCTGCACTTCCCACATATGAAGGCACGAGTGTGGAGACCCACCTGTGGTCAGGCCTGTACCGTGATGGTCTAACCCCACTCCTGAAGGAGGTGTCTGCTGTCTTTTGTACCCTCTACCCATTACATCACATCAATAAAGGAAGAGTGATGTCTTACAGCCATACTGATACAGAGAGGTCATACTGCCTGTACTCTGGGCTTAGTGCAGGTAAGAGCAGTGTGTGGCTCATGGCGGCGTTTATGGTAAAGAGGCCAGGCATCTTCTTAACATGATGCTTCCAGGTTGGAGGGAAGAGTGTTCAGGGCCTGTATTCATAAGGCCTGCTTCTCTTCTGCATTCACATTTCTTTATGATACGTGAGCAGGACAAACAGTCCTTAAAGCCAGCACAAGCAGAACCTGTGCTCACATCAAGGCCCTTATCCACCTCCAGAGCAGAGGAAGGGGTCATCCCACAACTAAGAAGTATGTTCTACATGTTAAATGGAAGACATTTAAAATACCAGGCAATTTAGAAGATATTCTGTGCTTTATCTAATGCCCAGAACACAGTTCCAAATCACCAGCTTGTGGCCTAGATTTGCTCCTTGGCATGGTCAATTGTACCAATCCTTGTCTATGGCTTTTTGAGCAGTCCAGCGTATAAGTTTAATTCTAGAGTTTCTCTTTGCTATTCCTTTTTCTACAGATCACTTTTTTGCTTTTCAAAAGAAGCCTGCCACTTTCCACAGATGTCTATAGGAGGGGAAAGTAAGACTCTGAAGTAACATCAGCCATATTATGATCTCAGCAGCAGTTTAAGGTAAGTGGCCAAGCATTATTAATTCATTGGTGCTCACTTTTACATCATTTACCATAACGAGATACTGTAGTATTCATGTGGATGCAACATGTATTTCCAAAGAAATTTCATTGTGATTTATCAATTAATTAGCAGGCCATTACACTTGACTGAAGTGTTACCTAGAGTCTTAAACATTCATTACTGCCTTTGGGGCAAATGCTTTAACTCCATTTCAGCCTGCTAGTGTCCTGCAATCAATCAGGCTGTTCTGCCAAAAGCTCTTTTGCTTTCCATGGTGTCAAGGACTGCAAAGGAGTGGTACCAAATGACCAAGAGTCAATTTGATCTCTCTGGCCTCTTTCACCTGGCCACAGGCAATGCACAGCACAGCATTTGTACATCTTTGCTAAATGTATGTGAACAGGCAAGGAAACAAGGAGGGCTGCAAGAAAAGCCCCCTTGGTGGGTTACAGTTGCCGAGTTTTAATGTCTTAAAAATCTGTCCACAGAGAGCAGGTAAAAGCAGAAATCCAGGTAATTCAGTAACTGCACTCACAAAAAAGCAGGCAAGCTCTGAAGAGTGTTCTCCTGAATGATCTCCACAGATGGGGACAGGGGGCCAGCACGGGTTTGCTACATTCAGTGCCAGCTTCTCTGAAGAGGCAAGTCCATTGAACAGGGAGATTTAAGTAAGAATAGCAATGCTAGCCCTGTGAACTGAGAATGAAAAAAGATCTGGCATTTTTACCATCACATTAAGAAGCCACCAGTAGCCAGGCCTCATCCACCTCTGACACTCCGCAGGCTGGCACCTGTGCTACTAACACCCACTCTTTGGGCAGAGCAAAGATTAACAGAATGTGATTTTTTATTTCTCCATGCAATTCCTTGCATCTTTTTCTCTCTTAGCCTGCAGTTTTTAGAGGGTGCACTGCCAGAAGTGGTGGTAGCTGACAGGTCAGTCTTAAAAAAGGGAATGTGTGAATGTCTGTGAGCATTAACAGCCACGTTTGTACAAGCCAATTCCTTGTTAATTGAGGTTTCATCAGCTATTTATCAGAGGGGGAAAAACAGGTAAAGAAATGTTGATTAAAAAATAAGATAGGCACAACAATAAAAGATGAGGCTATTGCATTTTAAACCAATGGCACTGTGTTAATAGCATGCCCTTCCCCTTCCAAATCCCAGCCATAGCCTCTCCAATGGCTATGACACTGTCATTCTGAGAGAGAGAAAAGTTTGCCACTAACACAACATGGAGGAGAAAGCAAAGGAAAACAGCAGCCCTTCCTGCTCCTTTCCCTCACCCCTCTCTGCAGCCCCGTAGTCCTAGGCTAAGAGAAGACCTGGCTGTGCTGCTGGGTGACCCGGATAAACGTTGTTCTCCTGCTCAGTTCCTTGAGTTTGGCAGCTCCCACGTAGGTGCAGGTGGAACGCAGCCCCCCGAGGATGTCCAGGATGGTGTTTTCCACATCCCCTCTGTATGGTACCTCCACAGTTCTGCCCTCCGAAGCCCTGGAGAAGAGATCGGTTACTGCATTTATATCTGGATGCAAAACACAACACTGTGTTTACTGGAGCAATGTGGAGATTAATACTCTGCAAGCTACAGTTTACAAACGTGCCCCCAGCTTTACTGCTTGTTTGCCTGTTGCTGCTTGGTGCTCTCAAGCACTGAAATGCCTCAGCTCCACTCATCACCAACACTGGGAACAAGCAGCAGACAGATCTTGTAGATGCTCCAACATCCTGAGAGTTTATTTACAGATCTGCCCCTTCCTCACCTCTACCATCTGCCTACAAGCAAGTGAAACTTCCAGCTTTATTTAAAGACAAATTTGACTGTGAGAGCTGCAAGCTTTAAAGTGTAAGGAATGGCCAGGTTCAGGCCACTTAGGGACATGCTGGAGCTGGTTCTCAGCAGGCACCACTCAGCATGGCTCTACAGAGGCTTCACAGCCCCTGGGCTCTGTCCCATATCACTTATTAGACACAGATGGAAATGCTGTGGCTGTCTTCTACCAGTCTTGTTCTCCAGGGCCCACAGAGATGGAGTGGGAAACCTGTTACAGAAACCTGCTGCAGAGTTGTCCCCTGAAGCTAAAAGGTGATCTAGCATAATTCAGAGACAGGCAAAAAGGCCAGAAAAATAGCAGTGCTGTGAATACTGTCAAGTACTGGTGCATGCCAGCACTGACTGCACTGTTCCCAAAAGGCACATCTGAAGAGTTACACGATGGAAGAATCAGGCAAATAACTTTCACTCCTTCTCCTCCAGCTTTCTCTAGCCTCATGCTCAGCAATTCCTCCTCCAGCAGAGACTCCCAATCAGCAGCTGATCTCACTAGGCTTTAGAGCAAGCTTGTTCTGCATGGTACACCAGCTCCTCTGGAGATGTAGGCTTTGGAAAGGGAGGGTCTAAGACAAATGCGGAGAAAAAAGGGGATGCTCTCCTTCTGCCCTAAAAATTGGAGACAGAAATCATGGCAGGGATCTGTCATTGTTGTAAATGTGCCTTTAATTACTTTTTCCTTAAACAAGTTGTCTAGGGGATAGTGCAAGAAAGAAATGGCACGCCTGTTTGGAGGCTCCATTTGTGAATCATTAACAATAGCAACAGTGGCTATGTGGAGGTACTTCAGTGTGAGCCTGGCAATATTTCATCCTGTTAGTTTAAATGTGAGGTCGCAGCCCTAGGGAGGCAATAAAGGAGAAGTGTTGATATGCCATGTGAATAAAGAACCATGATTAATCTCCCTACATCTGATGAGTAATTGACTTCTCGAAAACTCTTAAATAAACTCTGCAGTAAGCAACCAGTGGAAGACGGACATAACGCTGCCTTCTCACAGACTGCACAGGGCTCAGGGACGTGTTGTAGGGCCTGTGCTGCTGGGAGTTCCCAGGCTTTTACTTTCAGCTCCACTGCCGGCCAGAAAAGGCCTGACCCACAAAACAACACAAAAGTAGTCACACCACCATTCTTGGGTTTTGGCCATGCCCACCTCTTCAGTTGAATTTGGGAGGTTCAGCTCAGGCTACAGGGAGCTTCCTGTGAGATTCTGAGAGACAGTGCATGTCTGGGATTTGGGGAAACCAGTGCGAATCCTACCTACCAGATCCTACCATTTGAAGAGTTCTGCATGCTGTATTGTGCAAGAAGTGCAGGGTCTACTGCATTAATGCATGACTGCCCATTCATTTCACACGAGAGGTCAATTAACTGATGTATGAATGCCCCATAAGTTCAAACATGAGTGCCCTGTTAATTCATGCTTGACCATCCTGTGGGGCATAAGTTGCAGGGTTTTGACAGCAGAGAGTTGATGGCAAACAAAGGCAGCCTCAGTTACTCCAGGGATGGGAACATTGCTCCCAAAAGTGTGAACACTTGGCAATCCTTTTCTCAGTGCAAAATTACAGAAATGCAGGACATTTACAGCCACTACTCCTGAGAGATGTTCCTGCAGTAGCTATGGTGGTGTTAGGAAGATGGGGCTTGTGGGATGCCACTTTTGACTTTGGAGACTAAAACCTACAAAAGTGGTGAACACCTAATGACACAGCCCTAAAGCTCTGACAGCTAAACACTTGCTACTGCTCCTCTAGCATCAGCTGATGAGTTGGTGGGATGTCCTGTTGATCAAGGGGCAACCTACAGATACTGTACTGGGGGAAGCATGCTAGAAGAGAGATGTGAGATTAGCTCCAGAGGAAATGCTCAGAGTCCAGTTTCATGTTCATCCTTGAAAAAAAAAGTGTCATAGAGGACTGAAAAATCTCAGTGCTCCCACCCTACATGCTGGGAATAACAGATGTTCCAGCAGGAAAAGGAGGGTGTATAGGATAGAAGTGGGGCAGAAATCCAGAGCTGTGACTTAAGCAACTGCAAGTGCAGCAAAAAGGTCATAACTCAGTTAATGTTGTTACGGCTGTGGAGGAAAGCCCTGAGAGCAAAGCTGTTTGGTGTGTTACCTTTCTCCCCAAATGGGGAAATGCCCACGCTGCTTGCATATCAACACTGTTCACTCCCCCTCCCCATTTTGAATGTAAAGGAAGCCCTGTAGCTACTGAGCTCAGGACCCTACTGGTACCATCAACAGTGGTGGTAATTTTTGCTTGTACACTCTTAATTGTCTGCTTCTCTATGCTAAGCACAGTAAATAACCTGAACAGCCATTATTTTCTTGATTGGCTGTTTTGAAGAGTTAAGTCCTAACACTTGTAGCAAGTATTCAGATTATGATGAAACACTAACCCTGATAGAGCTCCACAGGGGTCATGGGTGGAGTTTATAATCAGTATATATTAGAACTGCTGGGGTTTGCTGGATAATGTATTTTGCAGAAACAAAGCGAGAAGGTTGGAATCAGCATGTGCTATATTAACCTCCATAGTCTTGTCCACAGGGATGAGCGGGTGAAGTTTGTGATGAATATATATTCAAACTGTGTTAGCATTAACAGAATTACTGTTAATTACTCTAGTCCCCAGAGGAAAGGGCTTTGTAACACATAACGTGTTGCCCAGACTGAGCTGATGAGTCCCTCATCTGGTTCCCAGGGAAGAGTGGGTGGAATTTTACCATGCGTATGCACACATTGTTGCACTACTAACTGCTGAAGTCTGGTCCAGGGATGTGGTCTGTATATATACAGATATATAACACTGGTCAGGATGGAGGAGAGACATTTTAGTAAGTGTGTGCTACAGTATTAATCCCTACTATCTGATCCAAAGGAAGGAAGAGTGGAGTTTATAACTGATGTACACTAAGACTGTGATGATTGGATTAACATTCTAAGAGTTCTTTGATATGTGCCTTGCAGAGGTGAGGAGTGATGTGTAGGCCATAAATTGCTGGGCTTGCTATGTTCTTGTGTGAGTGCCAAATTAGTTCACGCATGAGCACTGAATAAATTAATGCATGAGTGCCCAATTAATTTATGCATGAATGCCCAATAATTTTTGCATAAGCATCCAATTAGTTCATGCATGCATGCCCAAATTATTTATGCCCAAACACCCTGTTAATACATGCATGAGTGCCCAATATGCACAAGCACCCAGTTAATTTACACTAGCATCCACATGGGTGCTGTGTTGGGCATACACAGTTCAGACAGCAAGGGCTGCTGGTGCGGGAGAAGGCGGCCATGGCCTCCATCATGCCAGTCACTGAGATGGTGCCACCTGGCTCCGAAAATGGTGCGAGCCATTAAACCTTCTGCCAGTCAGGGGAGGACATGAGACATGACACCTCTGCTCAAGTGTATTTAAGAAACATGAGCAGCCACTGGGGGAGGAGACACAGCTGGGCACACCTGAGGAGACATGCAGCTGGAGATGCACTCTCGAAAGGAGGTGCTCCATTCCAAAGGTGTGCACTCCTGATGGGACTGTGGGTGACCCATGCCAGAGCAGAGGATTGTGGCCTGCATACAACTCACAGTGGAGCAGGTACAAAAAGGAGGAGTAGCAGATAGAAACCATTACACACGTGACCACAATCTCCTGTGCCACCCCCCTTTTCTCACTGAAGGAGATGAGACCGAGTGTGGCCTGTGGTAAAAGTAAGGGGAGGTGAGACATGGCAGGGCAAAGAGACAAGTCTGGCCTAAATGGAGTCTGAAAAAGGGGAAGGAAAGTTGTTTACTTACCAGTTTGGTTAATTACTCATCAGTGATTAGAAATTCGAGTTAGCTGGGATTAAATGAAAAAAAAGTAGAAAATCCCAAGTTAAAACTATTTTGCCAGCAACGAATGCCTACACACAGGCCATGCGTGGATGTCCTGGCTTCTGCTGTGATAGAGATTATCTTCTTCCTAGTAGCTGGTACAGTGCTGTGTTCCAGATTTAGGATGACAATACAGTGATAACACACTGATGTTTTAGTTGTTGCTAAGCAGTGTTTATTCTAAGTCAAGGACTTTTCCTCACACCACCCTACCAGCAAGTAGGCTGGGAGCCACAAGAAGCTGGGAGGAGACACAGCTGAGATAGTTCATCCAAACTGGCCAAAGGGATACTCCATACAATATGGCAACATGCTTAGTATATGAACTAGGAAGAAAGCTGGCTGGGGCCACTGCTCAGGAACTGGCTGGGCATTGGTTGGCAAGTGGTGAGCAATTGTGTATCACTTGTTTTGTATGTTATTATTGTTGTTGTTATTATTATCCCTTCCTTCTTCTGTCCTACTAAACTGTCTTTATCTCAACCCATGAAAAAACTGGGTTTTCTTCCTAGTTCTCTCTCTCATCCCACTGGGGGGTGGAGTGAGCAAGTGGCTGTGTGGTGTTTAGCTGCCTGCCAGGTTAAACCAATGACAATGGGTTACATCAACTGTCACAAAAGCTGGCACACTTGGCAGAGAGCTGCATAAGAAAGTCAGCAAGAACTACTGAGGGTTTTGCAGCTTTGACATGTCTCCCAGAGTTATGACCCAAAACTAACCCCTTCTCAGAAAGAAAGGAGCAGAGCAATTGAGGCTCCCAGTGGCTGGGAAAGGTGTGCTCAGATGCTCTCAGCAGAGACTGTCTTGTCAGCCACTGAATAGTGAATAGAAAGGGAGAACTATTTGCTTCAGACTTTTTCCACAGGGTCCAGTCTGTGGTGCGCCTCCTGGCCAGCTCAAGGCTGCTGCTGGCATGGAGGGATGTGCGTGGTGGGTGGGAATCCTGGCAGGGTGGATGGGATAAAGCACATGTGATGGTGCCCAGTCAGCCCAGCAAAACATGTCAGAACAAAGGGGTCAGGCTGCCCTGCAACCTTATGAGTGGGGCATTAAATAAATGCAGGAGCTGGGTCTTCCAGGCTATCATTCATGATACAGAATAAGATGGTAAGTAGCAGCCAGCTGCTGGTGTTGTTCTCTCTCTGTGGCCCAAGTTTCACCCTGCAGTTAATATAAAGTGCCCAAACCCAGCTTAGTAGCAGCTGTAAATTGCTGAGTGACCACCGTAAAACTGCATCATTCACAGAAAACCTGTGAAATCTCAAAAGGGTTAACAAAAGCAAATAGGCTCTAACTGAACAATACTGCATGCAGTCTCAGTCCCTGCCTGCCTTCCTTCTCTTCTCCCATAAAAGAAATATAAAAATTGCCTTTCAGAAATCCCCAGCTCTGATCCATATTCCTCAGGTAAGGAGGCAAAAATGTAAAAATAAACCAAGAGGTAAATGACATAAAAGTAATGAAACTGGGTACACAGATTTCATACAAAATTATATAGGGTCAGCTGACATATTCATTACAAAAACAATTACTCTCATGACTTTATTCCCTGTTACAGTCACCTCACCTCACTTGTCAATTTCAATGTAACAGTTTGCTGCGGGCTCAGGTTCTCCAGCCACCATGTCTAATTTTGAGAAGATGAAGTTAAGTGACAGGTAGTCTGATTCTGCAGGGGGCTGAGCACACTGAGCTCCCCACTGCTAATCAAACACTGTGAGTGCTCAGGCTCTTTTAAAGACAAAACAGCTTATCTGGGTCACTGATACAGATTTACAGCTGGACTTTTTAAATGCATATAAAGAAGCATCACTGACTTGACCTGTTTGGGTCAAGTCTGAGGTATCCAGCAGTTAAAATGCTGACTTAAGAACCCTTCTGGTTTGAGTTTTCCATACGCTAACCTAGTAAGTGACTAAACTTCCTGTAACTTTTACTGTAAGAGCAATTCAAAGCAAAGCGTTGCACTGTTTCAAATCACCCCTTCAATGCCCAGCACATTTACAATGCTGGATAACTAACACTTGCTATTTTTAAACCATGGTGACACATGCTGGGAACAGGCCAAGTAAGACCGAAACCAAGGCTAGTATGGGTAGCCAGCTCTGTGTCGTGGCTGCAACTCGAAGAAGATAAGAATTGTCACCTTCACAGTTAACAGGGGTTACAGGGTTTACAGATTTAGTGCTTGGAGCTGTTGCTGCTAGCAGTAGACTCTGAGACTCTTTTTATGTTACCTAACACTGGCACAAAAATGCAGTTAAAAAAACAACCAACCAACCAAAAAAACCAGGGACTAAACATTTCAGATTGTGCTCCTTCTCCCTCGTTGCTGAGAAGGTTTGAAGGTTTCAGAACTTGACCCCCGGGGACTGTCAAATCAAGGATGCAAATCAAAATACAGCTGTGGATCAAGCAGAATTTGTATAGTACTGCCTGTAATAAATTCAAAGGGTCTGTCTAGACTAAGCCAAATATAGTGCATTTCTGTACATCCCTTACTCCTATAAGACAGAATACTTGCACTTTATCTCATTTTTAAGGGGGACCAGTGTCAATTAGTTCTTCTGCTGGCGATGAATTTTGTTGTGGGATCACATACACACCCAACTAGGGGGAGCCTTAGTCCTTTGGCCCCATGGTACAGCCAGCTTTCTCAAACTTTTCCTGCAACTTTCACCAGCTCTGTGGAGGTCAGGCCTTACATGACTGTGCAGTGTGCTTGGGCTGCTCTGTGATCTCTCAGAGAGCTGCTGTTAACTACATGCCTGACCAGCATCAGGCCTTTCCCCACATTCCAGCTGACTGAAGCAGAGGGTAGCAATGGACAGAAAATTATCATTCAGATAAAAGGCTGCCAGTATAACTATGTAACTGCAGCTGCCACTTTTAAATTATGAGATACTTACTAGTGCTGTCCACTCAGATCATTTGTTCAGAAGCTGTGATGACAAGCAGATTTGCTGGGGGACAAAAAAAAAATAAAGAGCCCCAAAACTCTACACTGCTTCTGGGAAGTGGCATATGAACCCAGAGAGAATCAAACCTCAGAGATATGCAAGCACATCTTTCTGGTGCATAATTTCAGCTTGTCTCAGAAGCAGAGGGCCTCCTGTGCAGTTCTTTCTTCTGCAAATAAACAGCTGTGCTTAAAAGCAAAAACACTGAACAGGTTGCCCAGAGACATGGTGGATGCCCTATCCCTGAAAACATTCAAAGCCAAGTTGGACAAGGTTCTGAGCAACCTGATCTAGTTGAACATGTCCCTGCTCATTGCAGGGTGGTTGGACTAGATAACCTTTAAAGGTGCTTTCTAACCCAAATGATTCTATGACTCTGTGATTTAGGCCAAAGGAGATAGATGTAAATGCTCTGAAGGAGGCTGTGTCTTACCACTTTGCAAAGTGCTAGGAGAACTAGTGTACAATTTTATTGTAAAAAACCACCACAGGAGCCGATGTCAGGGCAGAGAACAGGAGGTGGGATCAAAGAGCTTTCTATCTAGCATGATATCTGGGATTGCTGTGGTCCTATCAGCTTGTCTCTCTGTCAAAGCATGAATTCTGTTTTGTTTTGTGGATCTGATTCTGCTTTGTATTCTGTGCTGTCACCTTCACAGTGCTGCAACTCTTACCCGTGGTAGCAGCTGGACACGTTGGGAAAAACCTGTATGCTGGAGTAGTTGCACCAGACGAGGCCAACAAAACCCATCAATCCTGAGTGGCTGGAACAGCAGGTAAGGTCACTGTCTCTGAGACTCTTGCAAACAGCAGCTTACCAGATGGGACCACAGCCTGAATCTACGCCAGCAGAGAAGAATCAAAAGGGACCCCTCAATAAACCAGTGTATACAGTAAGACAGGAAACATTCTCTAATGAATTATGTAAGAACCACGTTGTCTGAGGGCAGTGACTAAAGCTGCCACTCATAAGAGAAAAGACACAGAGGTTTTCTGGTGTCATTTGGTTTTTCAAAGACTCAAAACTCTCAGCGCTTTCCAGAGTCAAACAGCAATGAACAACAGATTCCTTTGCAAAGCCTGTCTTCCTTTCCTCTCCCCTGAGGATTTAAGCTCAAAACCCAAGCTCCTGCATGTTGCATGACTTGAGGCTACTCTGGTGCTCTCTTACCCAAAAAGGGGTGGGAAAACTGTACAGCAGGCTTGTGCTGCCTAAGATCGACAATTCACCAGGCACCCACTTTCTGCCAACAGAAGGGAGCATGTGGGCTAGCCCGGAACTCATACACCAACAGGACACCCAACCTGGACAAGCAGAGGGGTAGAAACTGCAGCCTGGTATGCCACGTTCCAGCATTTAGTTCATGCACATGCTGAGAGACCTGTAAGTCAGAACAGTGCCTAATGACTTCCCCAAGCACGCAGGTAGTGCTGAAGTGACAGAACACCTCACTGGCTGCAAAGGAGTGAACATCGCTGCTCTCAGCTAGCCACCCCCAGCTCTTTCTCCCTGTGTCCCTCTTGATGGCATCCCTCCCTCAGATCTACTGTCATAAGCGTAGGCAATAGCTTCTTGAATGGGAGTAGAGGTATGGGCCTGTTTCCAACAGTTGCCCAATGCACAATTCTGCTCCAGAAGTTCCTGCATGGATGGCTCACTGCAATTGCTCCTGTGTGGAATTCATACCTGTATTCAGCAACCCCTCCTGCATGCTTCTTCATGGCTGTATCAGAGCTCATTCCATAGAATAGTTTCACCTTCTTGCCATTCCTTTCCATAATCTCTCCAGCACACTGGTCATGGCCTGCAAACATTCCTCCAAGCATGACAAAGTCAGCACCGGCTCCTGTGATCAGCAAAGCAACATGTAAGAAAGCAGGGAAGGAAGAGGGTGAAAGACATAGCAAGAACACAGTGATCTCCAAAAACAATAGCCAGCACTAAATAGCTTGGTACAGAGTCCCCTCCTGTAACAGACACAGGGAACTTGGAAGAAAAGCTTCACTGAAGAACTGACACATGGTGAATTGAATTTTTCTGGTATTTTAAATGGAAAAAGTCCTTTTCTGTTGTGATGACAAAGATACAGATAATTCTACTCCACCCCACACTCTGTATTTTAAAATTCAGTTTTAAGTCTTTACTTCATTATAGTATCTGAGCACAGTTCCTTACTAAATACTACTGTGGCTGCAGTTGCAGAAGTCCTAAACACAGGGCTGGGATCTGTTGAGCTCAATGCTGTACAGAGAAGAGGATGGTTCCTACTTCAAGAGCCTTTGAGGCCACAAGCTGTGAGTGGGAATGTACCCTGAAGGAAGGCATATTCATGAATGCAGTGTACTCCTCCCAATAATGACATAAAACAAGCAGATTTTTTTTTACTGAAATTATGGATTTTTCAAGTCCACCAGCCATATGTGTTCAGTGTAGTTCTGAACGATCCCTTGTCAAAGAGATCTGAATGAGTCTTCATTTGGTTCCTGTTTAAAAACTCTGGGCCAGGGACCACCACCTCTGGTTCTGTGGTTCTCAGTATGCACCACAAAGGAGGTCTAACTCAGAGCTACAACTGCTAAATATGTTCCAGATACTCAATAACAACTCTGAATACTCAATCATAACTGTTCAGTCTGTCTATCTCCTCTGGCTTTGTAAATCATTAAATTGGTTCTACCAGGAATAAGATCAGGAAGAAGGTTTTCAGAATCACTCTCGGTTTTCTACTGTGATTTCCAACATTTCCAGCTGGGCTGGAACTATTCCACCAGCAGTGCCTCCTGTGATACTGAGGCATATCTAGTCTTGCTTGGATAAGTTTGTCTTTTAGTCTTTTATGAGCCTGTGGTGACCCATCCCTGAAACAAAGCTTTTTCCTGTTTGCAACCTCTGCTTCTTCAGCATGTATGTGTCAGAACAGGTCTCCCCTCTGCTCAGCTTCTTCCCAGAACTGGCAAAAGAACAGAGCTATAAACCTCACTTCATAGAAAGCAGATGAGCCTTAACTGAACCCATCCTGTTAAGAACACATCCGAACTCTTGGGAGATCCCAGGCTAGATAAGTCTGTATTAGGATTTGCTCTGATCTCTGTCACTATCCAACCAATAGCACCAGACCTTGAAACCTGAAAAGTAGGTGAAATCACAAGAAAATCTGCTCAGCTTCTGCCAAACCTGAATTTAAGAATATTTTCATCTTAGAACACGTGACAACTGTGAAGTGTGCCAGCTCCCCTCCCTTGACCCTTTTGCCAAAGAGCAGACCTGGGAGCAATGCCTGGGAGGGGAGCATCCAGCTGTTCTGCTGACCTCACCTCCCTTTGCCTGGCTGTTGCTTGAAAGGAACACTGTGTCCATGGTAAAGGGATATTAAAAATGAGGCTTGTACAAAACTGCTGAGCACATCACAAGCAATATTTATCGCTAGGCACCCATTCAGGTGTCCCATCATGCCAGCTACCTGGCAGATTTCTCCTGGGTTCTCTTATTTCAGGTCACTGAGTTTTAAAGCCTCAGTTTGACTCGTGTCTGATAGTACTATCAACCTGCCAAAATCAAAGGGAACACTCATCCTTTAAGACATTCTTAATTATTGGGGGCAAATTCCTGTTTCTACCTGGCACAACCTTGCTTCATCTTTATAAAAAATAAGCACCCTGGGAAATCTAGTTTATGTCTTCTTCGTGGGTGGAAGAAAACAACATCAGGAAGGAGGGACAGATTTGACGTCAGGGTTTCAAAGAGGGCATTTAAAGAAGTCAAGAGCCTGCCAAAGGACATTCTGGACTCTGCCCTGTCAGTACTATCCCCTGATCCCCAATTCTAGTGCTATCTCTGGATGTGGGTCTCACAGCCTCCAAATTATTAATGCAAAAGTCACATGAAATCTACACTTCAGAATTACAGAATTTTGGTTCCTGTGCACTTCAGTATCTATTTATTATTTTTCTTTTGACTGCATATTTTGGGAGGAAAGCAAATATGTTTGAATTACAGGATCGAAACTCATCCAACTTGAGTAACTTTTGCAAACTACAACATAATTCATCAAGCTCTTCCAGAAGAGAGGAGCTATGTTACAGCAGATGCAGCATGTCTAAACAAACAACACATGCTTGCTGCCCTGCCACTCCAGAAATGACAAGCCCATACTAAATATACTTTTCCAGTGCTCTCCAGAACCTTCCATTATGCTTCAGTGTTGCAAAGATATCTGAAATTTTCAAGTCTGTTCCACTACTTTTCTACAAGCTAATATCCCACCAGGAAGCTGTAGTAGTTTCTAGCATGGTCTTTCTTAGCTTATGCGTATTTTTTTGTATAACCACCAGAAGCACTGGTGATATTTGCAATATCCATCTGCATTCTTTTTGCTTTCAAGGACAGATTGACAATGTGTTATTATTTTAGGTTGTGGTGGACTGGGAATACCTGGCAACAACCTCCTAGATAATACAGGATGTGATGGAGTACATTGCACACAAGCATCCCACTAGCTCACCCAGAGTTTGGTAGACTGTTTCTACACAATGCCACTTTATTGCATGAGTTCCCCCTTGAGGTCTATGCTGGATCTGGGCTGATTTTGCTCATTCATGTTTCACTGTGCCTCCTATTTCAAGCCATTACAGAATACAAGTGCTGATGCCAGCCCAAACTTGCAGCACTGACACAGTTCTGCTGGATCCGGATAGAGTCCCTCAGATGTCTTTTGTATGCCTGATTATAAAAGTTACTGATAACCAGATTGGCTCTGCGTGAATTCAGCTGGAGTCAGCCTGGATTTGTAGGCTGGGCAGCCCTCCAGGCAGATGCAGTGTAAGTTTTCCTAAACCAGAGCTGGCCCTGGAATCAACATTCACCTGTGCTCCAGCTGAGCCAGCAAGCCTTTGCAACAGTAGGTATACACACACAGCTACCGTAAACAGGAAAAAAAGCCAGTCAGTGGTGATCTGCATAATTTGCAACTAGCATGTCCCCAGTTGACTTTTCCACATGAGTTTTTCTTCCTTTTCCCTCCCTGCTCCTGCATCTCTTCTCACCATTCTGTAAGGAACAGCATTAATGTGTTAAAGATGCTGGCATAGGATTCAAAAGGCACATTCTTTCCTGGCTGTGTCACAAAAATATATGTGACCTCAGGCAACTGAACTTAGTATTTCTGTGCTTTGACTTCTCATGATTAAAAAAGGAGACAGTAGTGCCTCCCTGGGGCATTCTGAGAAATATATTCATATTATCAGCCTTTCCAAGGGTACAGTTATATGAACCATCTGAGAGCCCAACATAAAGTTCTTTCATGCTTTTTCTCATTCCTGCATCAAAACAGCTCTTTTCTTTCCTATCAACCTATATCTTTTCCATTATCATCTCTAATACCCTGAAGGCAGGGACATCTTCAGTTTACCTAATCCATACCATGTTCCCATTCAGAAGTCCAGAATTCCAGCAGTCTCCCTAAAAGCATCTGTTACTCCCAGCAACTCTGTCCCTCACCTTCAGTGCTTCCCTGTGCCTTGCCTTTTTAAATAGGCTTCTACCTTGTTTTCCCTCCTTCAAAATGCCCAATCTGCCTCTGATTCCTGACACCAGTCAATGGTATCACCTTCCACTTGTAAAGCTTCTCAACATCCGCTTCATGGTTCTTCACAGTTCTCCACTTGCACTCAATCCACTCTATTCCTCCTGATTCCATGAACTTGCCTCCTCCAGTCACATTTTAAGCCATTTGTCAATGCTAGTCTTCATATTTGGGACCTCTTCACACTTTTCATGATTCAAATGGTTGCTTTGTCACTGCTTTATAGTGAATAGCCCCGTTTCATGAAGACTTTACAATGATCCACCAGAAAGAGATAGCATAATCACTTTAACCAAAAGTCCTCTTTGGGTCTCTTGCCCATGCTTTGTCCAGGCCCTTGTCCCTAGGTGAAACGGTGCCTCTCTGTGTTTTATCACCCTGTCTTTGTTATCCAATATATTTATGCAACTCCTCCCCCTGGGAGGCTCTTGGCAAGCGCAGATGTCTCTGCTAGACAATTCAGTATCAAGGCTTTGGATTGTAAATGCTGGGCATGGCAGCTACCTTCTACGAGACTCACATAGCCAATCACCTCAACAGCATTCAATAAACACTGACAGTAATAATGTTATCTCAAAGCTTATTTTGCCGCACACCTTTGACAAATGCACACCTGGCTCCAGCTAGTCACATGTCCACAGTATGTCTACTTCAGCTGTATATAACCAGATACAGTCAGTTTATTGCCTCAGGGTCATCTCAATCACTTCCAACCCTGCACCTGTGATAAACAGTTAGATTGATCTCTCTGGTCTACTATCGAGAGTACAACTACTGCCTGTATAATCTTAGCTTTCTGATGCTCCTCTGTCCAAGGGACAATCTATAGTAGCCTTCAAACACGCACCACTGTGCATCCCAGCACCTCCTGAAAATCAGTAAAGCCAGAATCTGCCCTTTCACAGGTTTCAAGCAGGTTTAGGTTCAGTTAGCCCAAAGAGTTTACATGGATCCTTCAGACTTGTTATAAACACCACAAAGAAAAACATTTGAAACACTTCCAAGTTGCTTCCTGTTGTTCTAACTTCTGGAAATGCTCTTATTGAAGAAAGACCTTTTCCATAGGCCAGGTTTCTGTGCAGGCAGCTAGGAATGTAGCAAGGTCACAGTCTCAGTTCACAAGCTCCCAGCACCAACACACCAGGAAGAACCTGGCGAGCTATGGAGCCAGAGAAAGCCAGGCAGAACAAAGAACTCAATGTAGCATGTCAGAGTGGGCTGGACTGAGGAGAGGTTGGGGTGGATGCTGCTGTTCAGCTATGCTGGAATCATCCAACTGGAAGTATCTGTTCCCCACATCACATCACCACTGGTTAACACAAGGGTGATGTCAAATCCTCTGACCAAGCACATTCCTTGCTGGTAGCTATCACTCCACGGCTGTGCTTAAAATTCTCTAATTAAGTCTCGCCTGTCATCTGACCTGTCTCAAAACAGGAGCTGTCTGCAAACTTAGAAGACAGATTTTGGTTTCAACCTTTCCAGGAGGTCCAGAGTTTTTCTTGGCAGGTCTGTAATCTGAGTTTAGGCCTGCCTCTACTTTTTTCCATACTTGCAAAGCTTCCTGCAAAGCAGACATGCTGTATCAGAAGGTGCTATCTCTTGTTATCATACCACCCTGAAATCCCAATGAGGGACTCTGCTGTCCCACTGTATACCAGGTATTACCCCACTGCGATGTCTCCAAAGAGTCCGGCATTTTGGGGGAGTGCCTTTAAATGCTCTGTTGTCTATGTGTTTAGCCCCTGGTTCCCATATGTTGCTGTAACAAGGTTACGGCTAAGTGACAATCATGAGTTTGACCTCCCCAAACAATGTAACTTTCATGCCCAGCAAACAGCACTCACTCACATATTAAATTCTCTATTCTATCACCAAGATTCACCAGTGCAATTCACTGAAACTATTGGCATGAAAGCAAAATCTGTTAATTATTAACTTAGATGTTTTAGACATCTGCCTAGCTCTAGGGGATACAGTATAAATAAAATCTCATCTCTTCAAGTGGACAGCTGATCCCAAGAACATCTCCAGGGATCTGGCCTGCCTTTTTGTTTTGTTCTTCTGTCCAACATGCATTCCACCAGCTCTTCCTCTACTCAAGGCTCAAGTCAGCCAGATCTGCCAATGTTACAGGCATCTTTGAATCCTACTCAGAAGCAGCCCTTATCAGTTTTCTTTGTATTTCTGTCCCAGTGGCTTTATCTCATACAGACCTGGCAGATAATTTCTAAACAGCGCTTTGCCCACTCTTACGTTTTCCACTGCAGAAGTTGGACTGTCTGGTCCAAAGACCAAATTCAAATCTGGTACATTAATTTCACCTGAGTCACCTGCAGGGATGAATGTAACCTACTGCTAGTGGAATACACATTCAGGGCCAAACTGACTCCTGCATCCCTGCGGACAGAGGTGCTAGAGACACACGGGATGAAATGGGTGTTACAACACACTGTCCTTACCAAACGCTTTGGCGACATCTCCTGGGCAGCTGCATCCTCCGTCCTGCACAAAGAAAAGAGACAGTGAGTGGCAGCGAGCGAGCTCAGAGACCCAGCGAGCACTAGAGCTCTGCGACCTGTGCCACAATGGCCTCTGCTCCAGAACAGCGTGTTAAGAGCTGACCGTGCACTTGGTATATATCATGGTTAAGTTTTTAGGGAATCCATATGATACTTTCCACTGCTTTCCTCCTTTAGGCTCACTTACTCTACCGTATAGTCCACTGATTATACCACTGGTAACAGCAGCAATATAAATTCCTGACTGCAACTTCCTAAATCCCAGAAACCAGAAAACAAAACCTTCTCTGATCTAAATCATCTCCTGCCATTTTCATGAAAGGCTGGGAGATACAGATGTACCACAACTTTCTACCTTAAACCACCAAAGACATTTAAAATAACTTTCTCAGCAGTTTACAATACACTAAAAGGTCACAGCGGGAGGGGTGAGGGAACTTACCATCAACTGTGTTGGATTTTTATCTGATAGTATCTAAGAAAACTGGTTAATCTAATCTTTGGTAAGTGAAAATGAATCTCTCATCCTACTCCTCACTGTTTGCTATGGGTTTGGTAAGAAAACAGAAACACTTTAGATCTTTAGCATTTTATACCTACGCATTTCAGTTTCAGTGCAGAGCAAAGAAATGGCTGATGAAGGGGTTTCGGTTGAGGGGAGGGAAGCTATGTATGTGTGACAGAGCTGTAAAAAAGGAATGGTACAGAGCAGAGCTCATCGTGTGGCATGGTTCTTTAGGTTTTGTAAAGGCCTGAGCACCAGATGAAAGATCCTTCTACTCTACACAGTCAGGAGGGCTCCCCACTCCTTTGATGATCAGGATCCATCGCAGACTGCCGACAGCTTTCCTGATTTTGAAGCTACACCCCAGACTGTATAGTTACTTTGTTTTATTTCACCTCCCTGTTGGCAGAAATGCATGCCTATGTAAGACCTGCAGCTGAGCACAGCCAGACACCCCCACCATCAGCCATATTAGGGCTGTCTTTCGTGGGTAGTTGGCAGCGGGGCTGCAGGTTAGACACTCTGCCCAGAAAAGGATTCAGACACAAACTGAGCAGGTGGATCCAAAAGTGAGTGGCTTTTCAAAGGGCATCCCACTGCAAACAGCACCTGGTAGAACTCTGAAGGCTTTTATTCCATTTGCTGATAACCTCTAGCACATTATGCCTTTTGTTGAGCTTAGACACCCTCGCTGTCAGCTCCAGAAAGAAATGCTGGGCTGACATCTGAATCTCTCTCTCCTGTTAAGGGCTCTGCTTGTGCAATTCTTTCCCTCTGACAAGTCTGTCAGAGCCTGGAGGAGGGTGTGAGTGCATGTGCATGTGTCAGGGGAAGAAAAGCCGAGGTAGAAAGAAGGGTCTAATAATCTTCAAAGAGTAGTGTCAGGAATCTGCCTGACTTACTGTCTGAGAGATGCTGGCTATGAATGCTCTCTGGTAGATGGGTTTCAGTCTGTTGTTGTTGGGTGGCTCAGTGTCTGACTTTTATAATTAACCCAGAAGTGGCAGTGGTGGAGGTTTTACGCTTTACGCTAAGGGATGGAGGCCTTAATGTGTAATCATTAATCATCGGCTTCAAAAAATATCACTTTGAATGTCGCCATATTACAAAATGCTGAGCAGCTTAAGAGACTTGGCCAAAAGCTCATGAATTACCATTTAAGATAAAAGGAACTGACAATGATGATTCATACCACTTCTTTATCTGTAGATGTCTCCACTTATTTCACATAACCAGGTAAATTTAGTGATTCACAGAAAGGGAAACAAAAAGGGAACATACTAAGCAGTTATGTCAGAAGATGCTGTTTAATATAGCTACATGCATTAGAACACCTCATTCTGAGTGAGAAATCAGGCACTCTGTTTAGAAAGTAAGACTGTTCTGCTGCTGCATTGCCTGGGAAGCTTCCCCTTGCAATTCAGCCTGTCCCAACAGGGGCCTGGGTCTGGATTCAAAATGACTTGCAGACTGCTGGGCTTCAGTTATGGAGCTTATTGCAGGCTCAGCCTCTACTTCAGAACCCTGAGGAAATTTATCTGTACAAATCCACTTCTGAATTCAGGAGAACTGGTAAAATTCTGAAAAAAGCCTACTGGAAAGGGTGGTCATGGAGCCAGTAGAGGGCATGATTCTGAGGCAACTGAGTGCTAGGAAGAAGGAAAGGTGAAAGCACCTTTCCTGTCAACAGAACTATTTTAATGTGACTAAAATAACGTTATAGTCCCCAGGCTTGTTCTCCAGACAGGCAAGCCATTTTACAGCAAGAACATTTAGGCTGAGCGAACAAAAAATACAGTATGGAAGACCAGTATGGACTGGTTGAACATGGAATATTATATTATTTATAATATCATATTATAATTATTTATAATTTATAATGTCATTATAAGTATGATTTATGTTTCAAGCAACCTTTATAATAAACTGTATAACCAGTGCTTTCTACAGTATCAGCACACAGATAGCTATTTATTACGCACAAGATATATGATATATGTGGCATACACAGCAGTAGAAAGAATACATATGATACTTTATTCTGAACGACATATACTGGATATTTCTGTGTGGAAAGTGTTCTGTGTGGAAGAAGAGATGGTATGGCTGGGTGAGTCATTCTTTTCACTGAGTGCTGGTGACCCATCGCCCTGGCAGCGTGAAGGGGAAACAGGGATCTCTATCAAATGAAAGCCAAATGAGAGAGGACACATGTAAGGCTGCTTTCCATTGCCCAAATTACTGGCTTACTGGAACATGTGACTACCTCTCTGTCCAGCAGAGTTCTCTGACCTACAAGAAATAGAAACTTTATCTCAAGCAGGGCGTTGCTGAAGGAGCTTTTCTGCTACGTGGCCCCTCCACTGTAACTCACTGCTGCACTTTCTCAAGGCCGATGGATTAGTGAGAATGAAAATTGAGACTACTGGCACCCAGACAAACAGCATGGGACAGAAACAGTGCCTGTATCTTAGACAGGGTTTCCTCTCTGCTTTCAGCGAGTCATGAAAGATTAATTCCTGAGGTGAGCTTTGAGTCTTACAGATAATTTAGCATGAGGAAAGTAACTGGTGCAATTTTACCTCCCCCTTTTCTGTGTAAGTGACTAGAGAGACACCAGGCGTTCACTTGGACTATCATGTTTGCCTGAAAATTGTCAACTTTTTTGTCAACGTATCAGTTCCAAAAATCACACGTGATCACTTCAGTAATATGACTATTTCAAATCCCAGTTTGTGCTCCCATCCTAGCAGAGTTACTGAAGAATGGGGTTCAATCATGTAATTTTCCTTGCAGTGCCTGTACTGTGCTCAGCACCATGACTTTCTCATTCCAAGAGTGAGACTTCTTTTCCTTCATATGGAAGTTGAGCCAACAAAACAAGAAAGAGGAGCAATTCAGCAAAGGTACTGGACAAGACAGAAGTGGATACAAGAAAGTGCCCCAAGGGACCACATCACACCATTAGCTATAATCTACAGGAAGCTAGCTGATAGGCTGTGAATCTTTTCACATCCTTCCTGCTACTTCTGTATCAATGTAAAAAAACCTGCTGGACACATCTTCTCTTGACAAACTGACATAGATAGCTGCCTGCAGTGATCTCTTTTGGCTCAGGTAGGGTATGCCCCTTTCTGAATCCCCAGAAAGACAGCAGTGAGACATTTTGAGTGATGCCATGTATACTTGTTGCAACTAGACGCAATTCTATACTTAGGATTTCTGCCATACAGTGTTTTTCTCTCATGAGGATACCTCTCTTCCGTGATATTCTTGCCAGAGCTCCGGCAACAAACATGCAGTCCAGCCTTTTCTTTCCACAATAAACATACCAATACCCATCTCAACGCTCCAGAATTCAGGCATGTCCCTACCCTTGCTTTGGTCTCCCTAGCTTGGGTGACAGAGTTGAGTTGCAGTGGTGTTAAGACCTCAGCTGCAGCTGAAGGTACTTCTCTTGGCCCAGATGTTGTAGGAGACAGGTATTAAATTTCCCTCCTATATTGCCCCACAATGTCTAGAGCGTTGATAGGTGTGAGCTCACGGAAGCCAACATGACCTAAGCAGGTCAGGAACTGATCCATTCCCAAAGCTGGAATGGAGAAGTAGTACAGAACCATCTATTTTTTCAACAGTCTAAATACACACTCCGTTTTTTTGTAAAATCAGGATAGCATTCTTCTGAGGGCTGCTAGCAGAAAATGATTATTGCAAAACTAGGATGGGTCTCTGAGCACCACTGCTAGGATGACACCTATACTTATCCAGCCTTCATAGAAACGAGTCAGTCTTTCATGCTCTATTGCACACATGTTCTGCTTTCTGCTTTAGACATAAACATTTGTAATATTGCTCAAGTCATAAAAATCACAGACTGCATTTCTTTTTTCCTACAAAATTCATATAGAGGACCATGGAGAGGAGGGAATGTACATGCATTAACAATAAAGAGCAAGAGAGATCTAACTGTAACGTGTTCCTGCTCCATTATACCCACAGCGCCAAGAGATACAGGTAAATTCCCAGTCAGTTTGTTCTCCTTTCCCCTCCTTCCTCAACAACACCACACCTCTTTCCTCACATGGATACTAGTCCCAACTGGGTCAAACAAACCAGGGCCTTTCAGTGAATTCACCTGGCAGCAGATCTAAAATTCAGTGTGGCCTGTTCTAGGGCCGCAGAGGGAGGCTGCTGACTGTGAGGGCAGCCATGAGCACAGCACACAGCTTAGCCTCTGTGCCTTCCTGATGACCAGCTACCTTACAGCCAGCCTGCAGAGACCATGCAAGCCTCACACAGTCAGGGACACGCTGACTGGCTGGGGCTGCCTAAGCACACATGGACTCTGAGTGCTGCAGACTGCAGTCCAGCTCAGTCTAAAGCCATGCTTACAGATTTACTTTTTCTGTGTGAGGTGAATCTGGTCTTGCTGGTAGAGTGGGAACTGCCATTAGCAGGCAGTACAGATAAGTGCTCTATTTTCTCCACAGGCTTGTTATTTCCCCAGAGCTTATGTGAGAACGTAAGAGGCTCACGTGCCAGCTGTGCTCAAAAGAGCCTTGTCAAACATGCCTGTACCTGTACAGAGAGCTCTGTGAGGATGCCATCTGAATCAATCCAACTAGGGCACAGATGGGCTCATATCATTTTACCTTGTAATTCCCTCTATTGCCTGCCTGCCCCTCAGTCCCACTCTCTGGGGAAAGCCATGTTTACATTCCACTCCTTTTTCAGAAATCTTTCCTAGGAATTACTGTTTGCTTCAGTGTGAAAACACTATCAAGCGTCCTACTTTGTTCACATAACAGTTTACTCTGTTCAGAGAGCAAGAAGCAGATTTCTAAAGGCACAAACAGGAGTGAGCTGACCATGTCTTTTTAACATTAAAGGGAGTCAGTTTCTTTACATGTAGATCTCCATTGACTATCCTAGGAGCTAGTGCAGGGATCAACTGGACAGAAGGACAGCCTTTTAACATGCAAGGTACTAGACTGTCTGATTCTCCTATTCCACAACAATTTGCACAGTGGGAATCTGAGAGTAGATGATAGTTACTTACAGAGATGATATGTCCTTTCAAGCCATGTGCTGAGTCTGCACACTCAATAACAGCACTTAGCTGTGGATAGCCCACCCCTGTCTTAATCCGAGTGGTACATACAGAACCTAGACAAGAGAATGAGAGGAATAAACACAGCCCATTAGGATGACAGAAGAGATACAGAAAAAATATGTTCCTACCGGTATTGTTTTTCTCTCAAGAAGTCACTGTTGCCAATGCTGGTTTCTCACAGATAAAAGGAACACAAAGAGGAACTTGAATTTTGAAATGCTATCTATACCACTTCATGGGAGCTGTGATTGAGGACACCAATATCCCCCTTTCTTCTCCAGGGCAAGTCCCAGTTTAGGTCTCATCAGTAATGCTTCTCAGTGAGGGAATTACTGCATCACAAGAAAGTAAATCTGACAGAGGAGCCTGTAGGGAAGGGGGCAAAAGGACCAGAGTCACAACCCATGAGACTCAGCAGCAACATTTAATACTTGAGTATTTCTTCCAATAAATATTTCTATCTCTTTTCTACATGTTTGTAAAAATAATTCTCAAGGAAAATCTGTACTTCTCTTTTTTCTTTTTTTGATGATGATTTTCCTCAAGGGAGAGAAACTCCTCTTTTGTCTAATACTTAAAGCAGAAATATTTGGTTGATTGCAGTATTTGGGAATATAAAAAAACTTCAGCATAATAGCATTTATAAAGTGAGATAAGTAGTCATCAGAAAGCAGTAACATGGCTGTAGATCTTCTGGAATAGCTTCTCCATTTTTCTCCTCAAATTAAGATTCAAAATGAGGACTGCTTTTTGCCAGCCTAGGTCCTATAATTTAGAGTAACAAGAATTTAAAATCAGATTCTAAACCAAATGCAGTAAAACTGGATCCCTTCACCCAGCTGATATCCAGGTATACTCAAGCTACCAGTAAAGTAAAAGTTCCCAAAGATCCTGCAAAGAACTGACAAAGTGAAAACAGTGAGAAGAATTCCTGCAAAGTAGGAAGAAAATTAGTTTCACTATAGTCTCCACAGGGAATGTACTTTATAGTGTATGTAATGCTTTATGATAAATCACTGGCATTTTCAACAGGATGGACCATTATCTGGAAAAGAGCCTCAAGACCTGAGGGAGGAACATTTGTTACTTGTGGGTTTGGATGGTCAACTTGTGGAGACCTGTTCAGGAAGATCTCCAGGGAGGATTATACAGCATTTACTCATATTGCCGTGTTTGAGGCTACAAACTATAATTACGCTTCTTTTAAATCTAAATTTGCCTGTGACAATTACACCACGACATCTCCATTGTTTATTCATCATGTGTTTTGCAGTACTTATTGTCTGCTGTCTTCCCAGGCAAAACTGCAACCTTTATTACATGATTTTCTCTGCTCAAGTTATCCATTCATGGACCATAACTATTTAGCATTGCAGAATAAACAATCTGTCTGCACTGCACTGGCTGATCACAGCTATACTGTCAGTGGCATTTGTGTTAGCCACTTTAAAATCTAGCCCACATATGCTGACTCCAGCTGCAGTCTATGAAGAAACACATGAAGAAAGGCATGGGAAGGGGAAAAAAAACAAAGGAAAGAATATGGCAGTGCATGCCAGAAAACAATATTAGGGAAGAGAAGATAGGAAAAACACTATAAGAAGTTTAGAGTCCCCTCATTTATCCACGAGAATGTTAGAGTGATAGATAGCATATAAGTGCATTAATGTAAATTTTAGCTCCCAGGCAATAATAACAGGTAGAGGCAATGTTATCCACACTTCACAATTAATGCCATTTCATCTCTGAAGACACTGACAAGATGGGCAACCTCAGCTTCACAGAATACAAATCATAAAACTATTTAGAAACCCATCTCTCCTTTATAGAAATGGATACCTGAACACAGTATCCTTTGAGCTTTAGCTGGGATGACAGCCTCTTTTCAACAGGCTAGAAAAGTGTTCCTAAACACAACACATGTTATCAGTGATAACGTCAGGAGCTCAGACAGCTCAGTGCTTCCAATAATAAGCATCTTCACTGACTGAAGGTGCAATATGTAACACTTTGCAGTACAAAACACTAGCACCCTATCCATGTATTTCTTAAATATACTCTGTGCAAGGGCACTGGTGTTTTATTGACCTGAGTGGATCTAGGCATTCTAACAAGCAAGAAAACAGTATTATACATTGGTTCCATCCAGAAAACTCCTCCAATTGTTACCAAAAATGACCCTTATTTGACTTACCTGGTCCAATACCCACTTTAATAATATCTGCTCCGGAAAGAATAAGTTCTTCTACCATCTCTCCTGTCACCACATTGCCTGCCTAGACAGAAGGAACAATATCACATGTATAGATTTCAGGACTTCTGCAGCGAAGATTAATGACAATAACGTAAAGTTTTATCCAGAACTTTTACAAGTTTAATTGTACAGAGTAAGGAAGAATATAGTTCACCATACTGCTCATTGCACACACCACAGAGATTAAACCAATCATACAGGTAAATTGTCAAGTCAAACGAATTTAATGATTGCTCCAGTAAACCCTGATCCTTAGGATCCCATTAGGATATCCACTTTGTCGTCCATCCCTCTAGTCCTCACACAGAGGCTCTCAGCCACATCATCCCTAACCATACAGGCTATACTTCTCCCTTATATACAGTGGAACCAGTCCACCTCTCTTGCCCTGCTTATCTCTCCTGAACAGCCTGTAGCCCTCTATGCCGTTTGCCTACCTCACTTTGTGGGAAGATGTTCGGATCTTCTTTAAAATCCTGGAAAATCTCTTTTTCCTTTAGGATTGAGTATTTTGTGTACTGAAAGAGTAAGTAAGATACTATTTCTGTAATTTTGTACATCAGTGCCAAAACTGGTATGCATATGTAGGCTATGTAAATAACACCATTTATACCACATATATTCATTTGGTTTTGGTGATGCCAGAAGTGATAAAAGGGGTTTGGCTCCCTGTGCGTGAACTTCGCAGAGATACAGAAAGCATCCTGTTTGGGCTGACATCTTCTTCTTTGAAAGAAGTTCTGAATTGGTTTGTGTTCTTTACCATATTTTTCCTTGCACTTCAATAGCTCTTTTCCTCCTTTGGCCTGCATCCTTGATAAGAGATGGCAGCTCTCTCAGCCTTTGTCTTGCTTCTTCTACTAATCTTCTTCTTCTGTAGGCTCTCCCTGTCCCTAATCAACTGCTTAGTCTTTGTTTGCCTTCATACCAGACTGACCTGAGGAATGAGAACTGTCCACGGGGGTACAGGTGAGTTCTCACCAGAGCTTTGCACAACGCTTGCCTTTTCTATGGAAGTATCTTGCCTGACACACAGGAACGCATTTGCCTGTGTCACACTGGTGGGTCATAGTCACCTTGTGATCTACTCATGCTTCCAGGAACATTCACCTACTCCAGCATTTCCAAACTGTAGCAGAAACTCATGGCACCGACACTGTGTTACCTATTATGTAGTAATATACCATGAGATATAGATCTTCCTGATCCATGCATGCTGTGAAATCCAGAATATGAAGTGGACAAGTGGGATGTCACAACAAAGAAACCTACATTTCTTGAACAATGGTTTTCAGCAATCTAAATTCAAAAGACTTGACTGTGAATGTCACTCTTACATATATTTGCTGACATCAAAGCACAAATGGTCAAGCCTGAGATATGTGTTAATGAGGCTTTCACTCATCAGAAGACTGCTGGAGTCCAGCCCTACACAGTCACAACCAGTAGATCTACCCCTTCACTGGCTGGATAAGCTGGATGAACATGAAGCTAATGGTGTCAACCTCGTCACTTTAGAAATGGGTGTTTCCTCCTAGGAAAGGAAATAACCACAACTGGCATTAACTGAGATTCCACTTCGGATGTTTCCTTGATGAAAATGCCAAATCGGCTCAGACACTGAAAAAGCTTCAAAAGCTGAAACACTGGTGGGTCAGTGCAATGCAGTTCATGGCACTGCTGCCTGTGGGGCTGTCTTACTCTCCAGCAGTGTGAATACAGGTCACTGAGATTTTAAGTTAATTCTGCAAGTATTTAGTAAAGAGGAAGGCTACTAATCGTGCTGCTGTCAGTAAGGAGCTGGCTGGCCAGGTAGCCAATACTAAAAGGCAACTGTCTCTTTTTCAGAGTCCCTACCTACATGCCTGTAGGGACTGAGGATTTTGCTTGTTATACATCCATCTGAAAACACCTGAGAATGTCAGTGCAATGAAATTACTGATGACATTATTCAGATACAAAGGAACTTTTCTCCTTGAAACAATCTTCTAGCACACACTTGTTAATTAGCTTGCAAAACTGGTGTAATAAGTGCAGAAAGCTACCAGTCTATGTCTATTCAGTTAAAGAAACATTTTGATGCAAGCACAGTGAGACAACACAGGCCCTTTCATGTGTCTAAATGTAGATCTGATGGATCAGCAGTCAGAGTGAAGCTAGAGATTAATTTCCTTGCTAGGAGTGTCCTCCGTCCAAAGGACTTTCAGGAAAAAGACAGTCTTCAAGGAGCAAAGATTTCAAATGACATTTGAATCCTATTCAAAGAGGATTTATGAGCTAAAACCTATGCTTTGAGTTATGCTTGAAAACATACTGTTAGCCAGTACATTTTCAGATCATGCTCTCCTCTCTGCAAAGGGCTGCATAAGGCAAATGAATGCTGACATAGCACATCCTGAAATGACTCACTCTAGCTGTACTAATTGCATTCCCATACTCTGAGGGAACACTGTATGGGAATACAATCCTGTAAATTGCACCCCACAATTTAAGAAGGATATGAAAGGCTTTGAAATGTGCCAGAGGAGGGTAACAAAACTCGTGACAAGGTGACAGGGTTGGAAAGCACGTCCTGTGTGGAGTGCATGAGGACACTGGGTTTGTCTAGCTTGCAGAGAAGGTGACCTCATTGCTCACTACAGCTTCCTGAGGAGGGGAAGTGCAGAGGGAGACACTGACTTCTCCCTGGGATCCAGTGACAGGATAGACGTGAATGGCTCAAAGCTGTGTTCCTCAGGGGAGGTTCAGACTTGACATGAGGAATCAGTTCTTAACTGAAAGGGTGGACAAACACCGGAACAGGCTTCCTAGGGAGATGGTCAATGTCCTACACCTCTCATTGTTTGGCTTCCCGGGTCCTGCCTCACACACTTCTTGTAAACTGGAAGAATGTTGGCTAGCTTTTGGTCAGCAGGAATCTCCCCAGACTCTCAAGACCTTTGGTAGGTGATTGAGAGGGGTCCTGCTCAAATATCTCCTAGCTCCTTCAGTACTCTGGGATGCCCATCATCCCATCAGACATGTGTAAAACAAGTTTGGCTTCAATTTCAGCTCTGTGGCTTGTCTCATGTCTACAGCACGTTCCTAACTAGAAAAACTGCACAAAATAAATCTGCCTGAAACAGGAGTCCAGTTGCTCACATCTCCTGTTTTGCACTTGTACCAAAATGGGCTATTCACTTGTGGAGATCTGAATTTAGGACCTAGAGATGTTACTACAGGACTTAGCAAGTGTTTGTAGAAGCAGTGATATGGGCAGAGTAGGAGGCATATCCTAAAATCCTTACTTAGTATTTTCTTAGTTTTATTGAAACAAAACTCCTGCTGAAGTCAAGAGGAGCTACCCAGGGAATGCGGGGTGAGGCTTATTCTCCACTTACTGATTTTTGGCTCCTATTTCACCACTTATTTATTTTTACTGAATTTTACTTCCCCTTTTATTAGCCTGAAACAGCTGACAAGCTACCACCTGAAGCACTTAAAAAAACAATGATACTGTAAGGCAGCAATTTGTGGTCTATGACACAGGAACACTTAACTTTGCTCAAACCAGCATGGTATTGATTAAAAATAAAATAAAATAGAAGAGTCAGGAAATAAAAAATATAAAATAGGTACAGTGTCTCTAGCTAAGTGCTGCTTCCTTTCTGCTCAGTGGTAATTTGTTATACTGAGTGCTGTACCCTGCAAGGTGGGGTGACGAGAGCATGCCACCTACAGCATTAAGGAAGCAGTTTACATCTGGAAGGCAGATGACTCCCTGTGCTGTACCACAAACAGCACATTAAAACTTGGTGAAATACTGGAGTACGTGCAAAAGTGATGCATAAACAGGAATGAGTAGGTATTAAATGTGGTGGTTCCATGAGATTTGGGATCAAATATGTATTTAACTTAAACAGCAATGCCTTCTTATTAGCAGAGCATAGAGGGCTGTCAAACTGTCTCTTTAGAAATGCTAACCAGACGTTTACTGTTAAGTTACTGCTAGAGAATGTTGGAACTGCATATGTTGATTCAAAATGCTCATCCTAGCAGGGAAAAGCACTTATGTCCCCAGCATACAATTTTTCCTGGAATGCACGTACACACATTAGTGATTTCTGTCTTTCTGAATCTGCAGATCCTTAACAAATTTTCAAGGAAGACATGGAGCTCTACATAGCAGACTTCAACCTGCCAATTACAGGCTTGCTTCTTTTAGTACCTTTTGCAGACCTCAAAGAGCACAAAAAGACCACTACAACAGAGGCACGGCTATCTGTGAAGAGGCCCTGGTAACACAGCTGAAGAACAGTGAAAGCTGTTTTCTCACATCCAGCTGAACTCTGGTTTCACTGAAACCAATGCTCGGTTTACCACTCATGCTAGTACGACAGCGAATAGAGGCAAAAGGGCTTTTGAAAGCCCCATCTTCAAGGTAAAGCCAGAACACTTGAACTGAAAAAAGATCTGAAAAGGTCAATATAAAAAGACTAGGCTACAGAGATGAAACCCTCTTAAAATTAACTAAAAATATAAAGCAAGTAAAGCAATTGGAACTTGTACCAAGAAGTCACTACAGACAATGCATTTTGTAGTATATTTGCACAAGTAGTGAGGGAACATAGCAATTGGTGCAACCACTGTATATATATTTTGTGTATATTGAAAACCATGCTCATCTTAATGATGAGTCCATGTACCAATGCATTTCTAATCTGCTGCAGAACTGGCTTTCTTGAAAGAAATATAACCCAGTAATTACCTCACTGCTAATCTAACTTTGCTACCCTGTCAGTAAAATAACAGCACCAGTAACAACCAAAAGTCAGGTAAAGCGCCATGCCTTCAGTGGGGTCACTTGTTAGGGGCTACAACAAATTACCCTGGCTGTGGGCCTGTTCCTATACCATCAGGGTGACATTCAGATGTACCATCGCTCAGTGTGAGGTTTCATGTGAGTGCCACCCTAGATCATTCCAGCACTATCCAGGATGACTGAACTGTGGGTCAGTCCTGAGGGAAATCCTGGCCTCAGAAAAGTCACAGGGAGTTTCCCTACTGACTTTAATGAGATCAAGATTTCACCTAACAGGATTATAAAGACTACAGCTTCTCTGACAGGATACAAAATCAGTGAACATAGTAGGGCAGAGCTTCTGAATTTCAGTCAGGCATTTGATACTGTGCCTCATAAAAGCCTGCTATAAATATCAACTCATACTGACTAAGACAGGAACACTGCTGCACTGATTGAAAGCTGCTGGCAAATGGCAATGGATCAAGCCGGGGAGAAGTGTCTGTGACAACAGTTCTCAAACTTTCTTCTTGTATCCTAGAGGAAAGCACAGTCTGTGCCTCCACGCTATCAGGAAGACGGCCAAAGGACACTTACCACCCACCAAAGCAAGGGGTGCTTTACCATCAGATGGAGGGATGATGCCCTTTGTGAGGCTGAGCCATACTTGGTGGGTGTTTGCATGCAGTATTGTAACAGACCCAAGACAGGCTCAAGCAGCATCATTGTCTCCTACCCTGGGATCCCACCTGGACCCTGTTCTGAGACTCCAGCCCTGGTGGACATGCCATGACTGGATTTACTCTGCTGCATGTTCCAGAGATAAACTGGGAGCAGCCTGCATGGCTTTCTCTGACTGAATTCTGTCTCCACTAAGGCCCTGAGAAGTTCTTCTACTGACTCCAAGGGGGAGCAACAGTTTCTGGCTCCTGCTATTTCCCTCTGCTGCTGCTTTTGCCATTCTGCTTTCATCCTTCTCTGGCCCATATCTTGTTGGTGCTACTGTATATGCAAGTGTGCTCCTGCCCCAGCCTTCTTCTTCCTGCCACACTCCCTGCTCCCCTCGGGGTTTCTTCTGTATAAAGAATAGAAAACACTACAAAAAGAAAACTTCTGGAAAAAAACTTGGCAAACCTTGCTGGCAAAAAAATCTTAGCTTACTAAACTGAATTTCAGTGAGATGGAATAACCCTAACGTCTACAATTACACTACTAAATAAGGACTCTGTTTCCTGTAATATAAAGGTTCTGGCTCCAATTCTCCATCATGAATGTCGAATGAAATTTTTCTTTAGACTTCAGCAAGCGGGCACAATTGATGCATACGATAATGTGCAACAGCAAAACTCCCCAATGGACCATTACTCCTGATTCTTGGAGGCAGTCCTGCATTTGGGAGACAGTCAGAAGACTTGCTTCTTCCCCTATTCTCAATCTAATGAGTGACTTAAGGCAAGTCATGCTGTACCTTTGTGCTCATTTGTCTTCCCTTCCCTTTCTGTTCCATGGAGAAACTGATCTTCTTTGTAAATTAGTACAAAATGCAGGAATGAAAAAACTTTGTGTCAGAGCCAGGCACAAGAAAATAAGGCAATGTGATTACCAAAACCAGTGTTTAAAAAGACAAAAACATGCATTTGAAAGGTTGTTACACAAGAGACATCCTCCATCTGCACTGGAGTATTGGCCACATTAACCACAGCTGCTTTGCACATCACCTTTCAACCTCAGAGCTGAACCCATTACATGGCCCCTGGGAACACAGATTCCCTGAGACCCAGGATTGAGTTACTGTTATGTATTGCACTGCAGCTGACTGTGGAATGAATGGTCATGCTGAGGAAAGCAAACAAGACAGCCTACAAGGTCCTGGAGATCACTTTCAGCTATGAGAAAGCTTCTTTATTTTTATACCTCCTATTTAACTGCTAATCCTTTTGTTTTAAAGCCACAACAGCAGAGAACATACTGCAGGCATAGCACAGAGACATCAGTCAGAACAGGTAGCAGGCAGGACATGTCTTCCAGAGTATCAGAAAAAGGAGCCTAGACCAGCTCCTGTATTTCAGCCAGGAATAGCTTTTAAAGTAAAGTCATTTGGAGGCAGGGTAGAGATGTCCATCCCTAGTTGAATCACAGGCTTTCAGGGACTGCACAGACTCTGGTGGCTTTGGAAAACTGAAGATTTTTGAACACCTCAAGTTGGTTAGTATGCTTTTAGGAATGGAAGTTATTGCTATGCAGAAGAAAAACATAAGCCATATTAAACCATGTTCAGAGAAAGGAACTACAATCAGACAAAGCAACTGAACAGGTCAGGGCTGTGTATGTGTTCAAGCAGGTGGTGCTCTCAGGACAATGAGACCCAAAGTATCAATAACCTTAGTCACAGAAGCAGAGACACTAGGAAGGTAGTTGAACAGACATGCGGGGTGAATGAGACTGGCTTAAGAACTCTGGTCTAAAATCTGGGCTTGATACCTGACTTTGACATTGACCTCCTGTGTCTTCTGAGCAATTCATCTTGGTGGAGTTCCATCCTCATGAGCAGAGTCAGCAGTCCGTGGGGAGGTGGAGGAGGGCATGACACACAATTTTCTTTCCACTGCTCATAGCAAAGATCTTTTTTCTTAACTATGTGGTTTAAGCTCCCTCTCACAACTCTTCAAGTCAAAGACTCTGGAGTAATCATGTCACAGAGGAAAATACTTCAGATCCAAAGCAAGGAAACAGCCTCTTGCCTCACTGCAGTGAACATGAAGCAGGAAGCTCAAAAAGCCCACATCTATCACTTCATAGTTCCAAAATCTCTCTCCAAAGACATGGGAAATGGATGTCCAAAGCCATAGGTGCATACCAAAATGTGCCTCTTAGTAACTTTGAAGGATGTCTATTCATTAGCCTATGATAACCCAGAATCCAACAGGTATTCTACCCTACTTCCGTTTTCCAATGCCACCATCATTCAGAGGCAAGAACACTGCCTTCCTTCAATATGGGAGAAAGAACGTGGTCTCACCTGAGCTGCTTGAGCATGTCGTTCCCTATTAAACCAAGGCAAAATGTGCATTTATGATGATTTTTACTTCACATTTATTTTATATGCAGCTTTGTGTCTGGCATGGAAAAGTGAGAAAATGTTGCCTAAACACATGATTTTTTGCTGCGCTGACTTGAAGAAAGGCTGGGAGCCTCATTATGAATCTGCTGCTTGTCTGAGAATTTCTGCTATTCTCAAGGAACCAAATTCAGGCACATTTCTTTAAGGGCCCTGGGAAAGAAGCAGTAGCACTCTGCTGTAAGGAGTTCCATGTCAACGCAAACACTCTACTCCTAGTGCAAAAGGTTGAAGGAAGCATGGCATTAGCACTGAGATGGGATATAATGTCACGGAAAGCACATGAAAAGTCCCAGCACTGACCATTTTACTCTCTGATAATCCCATTCACAACTGCACAACGCCCCTATGATTCTTATCATGGACAAGGATCAGTCTGCATTCAGCTGTCTTCATAGTGATATAACAGACAAAAACAATCATTGACCTCAATTGGCCAGAACCATTGGCATATTCCCACAGCAAACCTCTGCTTGGAATCACCAAAATAAACCTACACACTTTATGATTAGAGGTCTCATCTGGTGTGGGAAGGAGGACATGAGTAGGGAAAAAACTGGATCCATGCAGCCTGCGATGCCAACATCAGACTGCTATATCAGAGCACACACTGATAATTCCCACAGAAATTATCAGCAATGGAAGATGGATAATGCCAACTTGTTATGAAACATCCTTCCTTCCTTCCTTCCCTTCCTTTTCTAGCTTCTGATGCCTACCAATCAAACTCTGGGTCCTGTTCCTGGACAGAATTCACAAACACACACATCCCTTCCACCCCTTCTACACACTTACCATAATGGTGTGATGTGGGAACAGGGCACGGACACACTTCACAAACTCCACAAAGTGCTCTGAATAGCCGTTTGCCACATCCAGGCAGATGTATCTGATAAGTGGAATGGCCTCTAGAATACTTTTTAACTTGTCCAAATCAGCTTTTCCACTACCTGAGCTTGCTGCTACATGCTAGAAAAAGACAGGGAGAACAAAATGGAGTAGTAGGTTGCAAAAACTGGGATAAACAGACACAATTCATATGCCTTTTTCTGCATAGTCATAGAAACTAGTGAAAATCACAATATATAATAGGAAATAAATATCTTTCTGGGAATATCAATGTGTTATTTCTGTTTTGTTTAAAGTATATACAATAAAGGGAAATTAGCATTTTATCAGTTGATTGTTATATAATCAGCTGAGGTGAACAAAGGTTCAGCCATGCTCATATTAAACAAACACAGAAGAAGCCCTAACTTGGTATATTTACAGAAAATTAGAGTGGCAACATTTGGGGCACTGTCAAGAGAGTAAAATCTGTGTCTAAGTTCACCAAGCACTCCTTTGATCCACAGAATCACAGCATAGTTTTGTTTGGAAAGGACTTCTGGAGATTGTGCAGTCCAATCCCCTTTCTCAAGAAGGGTCAGCTACCATTGAAAACAAGCAGATTGCTTCTTCCTTTGTCTTCCTATGAGTCCTTTCCAAAAGAAGAATAGTTTCCACAGCTGTTGGCCCACAAAGCCTCAGCAGAAATCCAAGGTCACAGAGCAAGTCAGTATTTAATCACTAGGAGATCCTACTCCAGTCATTATGAACCACAAATAAGTTAAGTTAGAAAGCATTCAGACACATGACATTCGTGGGACCACTTTCTACCCTATAGTGGTATGTAAGTAATCCAGACTCAGCTAAGTGCTAGGCTCGCTTTCAGACAATCCTGTAATCAATAGCCTCTATAATATAATTTTAAAATGTGCCACAGGTAAAGACAGAATACAGCTGTGTGACATTCTCTTCAGTACAGAAAAGGATTCAAAACTGCACTGAACTCTGACGAGAAGGAGAGGTGGCCAGGCATACTCTTATACTGCCTCTCCTGGTACAGGGGCCTGCCAGAAGAACACAGAAGAAATCTGGATATGAAGTCAGAACTTAAGTCAATGTTTAAATATAGTAAATAAATTTACCTGTTCTCTCTAATAGTTTAGGCTAGGACCCTGTGAACAAGTGGGATAACACAGACAGTAGTAGCACAGTGTGAACTCTAGCACAAGGAGGTAAGTGGAAGACATATGTTCTGACAACTTTCAATGCTCGTCCCAGCTTGGGCCCAGCACCTGGGCCCCTCCAGTCCACAGGCTCCAGGTTCACTTGCACACCTGATAGCAAAGACTCTGCCCAGCATAAGGGTTTGCAGGGCCAGCTTGTGGCTGGGTTACTCAAACTTGTTCACATTTGGGCAGTACTACACTCCAAACAGCAACAGAAGCACAGCAGTTAGACCTACTCCCAAGTATTTCCTTCTTCTTTGTTCAGGACACTTCTCTGTTTCCATTCCAGGCGTACATAAACTTTGCTTTTTTGCATCTTAATATAAGCACTTTCATAATGGACTCAATAGCTATTCTTTTTAAATCAGGACAAGCCACTTCCCTTCATGAATTTAAGAACAGCAAATATCTTCATTCCCCAAAACCTCACTTGACAACAGTATTCCCAAAAGACTCCAGTGTATGTGAGTTCAGAACAAAGCAATAAACCATAATAATTTACAGTACAAAAATGTACCTCAAGGCATTCTGGGTGATTGGCAGCAAACAGTTTCCATTCTTCCAGAGAATAATGCTTGTGGATTGCAGTGAACATTGCATGCTAGCAAAAAACAAGAAAACTGATATTAATGTCCAAGTTAGTCATCTTTCCCTCAGCTGCAAAATAAGGCATTAGAAATTCCCCCTTTAAGTATAGGCTCATCCTGCTTGAAAGAAACAGTAAGAGTGAATAACAGATCACGCAACTCCAAACACCTTCTCAAAGGTAACTTGGTATACTTGACCAACCTTTCAGAATCAGGTTTATGATGTGTTTCATGAAGCTATCATCAGTATTTTGAATGTGCCAGAGGCTAATTAACTTAGAAACTGCTACAGCTTTATCCAATAAACTACACTTTCAAAACCTGTCAGCTATTTTTTTTTCCTGGCAGGGAGCACAAATAGACCTCAGATACTAAGCTCTAGAAGATCCACCTGAAGCTGAGCTACATCCAAGATGGAAGCTTCCCAGCATGGAAGCATCTCCACTGAAACTATCTTATAGCAGGAGCCCTGTTTGTGGTAACTGTGTTGCCGTAAAAGCACAGCTGCCTTTTCCTATTCTGAATTTTAAACTCATGCCCCCCTGTTTTCCAACAAACTTAGCTAAAAATTAAAAAAGGCTGCTCACTGTCACCCAGCTGCTTCCCAACTGTTGCAGAAATGAGAGTCAAGACTTACTTTTGCCATAACCACGGCCATTTCAAATGTCCCCACAGTGTCCATGTTTGCCACTATGATGGGAATTCCTGTGTACGTCTGCTTGGAGTTGCGGAAGGTGAAGGTGCGCGTGAGGTCAACCTGCAATGAACAGACACACATTCTTTTAAGAAACTGATTGCAATCTAACAGGAATTTTGTCACAAATTTCAGATACAGCAAGTTTAGACACAGCTTCTTGATTTTCCTCACATCTCCTGTTCCTTTCATTCCACTATTACATCACTTAATTTATTTTCTTACAAATTCTGCCTTCCAAATATGAAAAAAAATATAAAATGTTTTCTCTGTTAAACAGAGTTCTTTCTTATGAAAAAGAGCATCAAAATAAAAATAATAATAAAAAAAGAAACAAGGCAGAAGTGTTTGGAAAGGAAAGAAAGGACAATGAGGACTGTGGATTGTTGTATACAGAAGTAAAATCAGCTGTTTGTTTGGCTGCCTGAGAAACCCATGTTGAAGCTCTAACTCCACACAAGTCAGAACTACAACTCCCTCTCTCACAGAGTACTTTGTCCCAGTCTTGAATGTAAATTACAATATAATAAAGCATGCTCTTACTTTTGGTCAGGGTTACCAGCACTCTGGCCACACAATATCAACAATCATACCTTGTCTTACTAAATCACGAAGCTGCTAGTTTCTAAGTTAATGTTTTACAACTGCATCCACTTTCACCTTCAAAGTTTATTTCTTCTTCAGCATCTCCAAATTGTCAAGATAACATCAGGCATTTTGTTCCTTACATTTGGAAGAGATATTATCAGATTAGATCAGTTCCCACTGGTCTACCTCATATCTTGCAAAAGGGGGAAAAAGATGTAAAAGGGGGGGGGGAAGAAAAAAAAAGGGAAAAGAAAAGAAATGCACAACTCTAGGATAGAGTTTCAGTTTAGTCGTTTTCAATACTCCTCACTGCACCTTTAACCCAGGAACATTCGGAGACCTGAACTAAACTGAAATCCATCACCAGAAAGAAAGCAATATAAAACTTATAGGATTCTGATTATTTATTTACAACACATTTTGAGCATTCTCATATTGCAAGCTACATTCTGATTAATATAGTCCAGGATCTATTACTGATTTAAGACAGAGAACGTGGTGCCTCAGTGATATACTGTAAATCAAGTTCTCATTTTAGGTAAGCTCATAAGGGAAGGGTCACTTTGGTGAACAAGCTAAGATATATCTTAATGGAGATTCTCCCTTCTTCCCATTTACTATCAGAGAGGCCAAATTCTCCAGCCATCATGGATGACATAACATTCTTATGGGAATTTCAGCTGTAGCTAACACTAGAAAATAGTACAAAGAAGGTAGGTATGAAATAAGTATGAAAATTTCATTTATCTTACTCCTTTTCAATGCAATTTATTAAGTGGAACCAAGAGGGGGAAAAAAGAGTATCTTACAACCAGTTCCACACAGATACCAGTACCAGAAGCACTGCATTACGGTTTTGCAAAGGAAAAACATCTTTTTCAAAGGAACTTTAGAGAGGAGTATGTTTAAAGAGAGTATGTTTAAAAAGTATACTTGTTTAAGGAAAGAAATAAGATTATGTTTTTAAAAAAAGACATCAAAATAGACAGCAAAATAGACATTCACAAGATGAGGCAAGAACATTACAAGGCCTTGTAATTTTTTTAGTCCTTTACACCTTTAGCCTCTCTAATACCCCATGGCAATAAATACCAATGATGAGTTATATGTTGTATAAAAACTCTGACCTTTGCTTGATAATTACATTTAGTGCTTCTTTTTGTTTTATGAGAGACAATGTACAACCGCTGCTCAGTTTCACCTTTTCCATTCCATTCCTCACTTCATGGACTTCTACCATATCCTCCACAACTGCTTCTTCTCCATACTGAATAATCCTAGTATGTTTTAGGTTTTTCCGCAAAAGCTAACAAGTCTAACTGGTTTTCTTTAGTACAACTAATAGCACTTCTGATGGTCTCTTTTTTTTGTCTCCTTCCTGAGTCATAATAGCTAATCCATAGCTTATTGTTCTATACATTACAATAAAATAACTTCTGACTCTGTGATTGCTCAACAACAGTAAAAGTTTCTTTAGAAAGAAAATAATTAAACGTATTTTATAACTTCTACCTAGACCTTTGACAGACAAAAGTACGAGGATGTTGACTGTTCTGTTAAAGCTCCCTAGACTTATTCAAATACAAATTTAAATTAATTACTTCCTACAGGACACTTGTCTGGTGAACTTGTAATGGACAGCCCGCAGAAGTAAGCCTAGCAAAGAGAAGAATAGCAGGCTCCATGAGTACCAAGACCCCACAGACAGACAATGCTTCTCCCATTCCAATCATTGTTCTAACCAATTTTGACACTTGAATCCAAGCATCAAATTTTCTGGTACCTTTTCAAAAAGAGAAAGCAACCATGGAAAATGAAGACTGTGCAAGGAATCAAAAATAAGTACCAACAAAGCAAACCTACAAGACCGCCTCTCTAAGAAGCTGACTTAATCCTACTCCTTAAAAGCTATCCTTTCGCAAAATGAGGCATTCACACCAGAGAAGCAGACACTTGCTGATATAAGCTTCAAAGCAGCAGCTTGCTGGGTAACAGGCACTGTTGTGTGCTGCCTCTGTTCCTCTGCCAGAACTATTTATTTATATTCTTGTTTTGAAGCAGACTGGGGCTGTCCATTTTGGATCTGGCTCTCACAGACTGTTTATCCCTGTTGCCACAGCCTCAGTGATGGTGTCCAATTTCTTAACCTTCATCAGTTTTCACTGACCCCCTCATGACACACACTTTTTCTCTTCTGAAATGTTTTAACAGTTCATCATAGCCACCCGTTACAACCCTGCCATATCAGCTCATGTTCCTCCTATCGTTTTCCCTTCCCAGCAGTCCTTCTTTCCACAGCCTGCACACAGCTAAATATACAAAACACAGCACTTGAAGGAACCATGTGCCACAAACTCGGTGGAGCATAGCTCCACCTATTTGCCAGGACAGCACAGTGAATTTTAAGGAGAGACCCACAGGTCCCCAAACAAATGGCTGGAAAGTACCCAAAGGCCTTATGAGCAGTAATTGCACACGATAAGGAGTTAGTTACTTAGCCGGGACACTGTTCTTTGTAAACTAAAAATTGCTCACCAGAGATTACCTTTCTACCTAAAGAGCCTCTCTGATCTTACACCTCATAACGGCAAAAAAGTTTTGCTTAGTTGTTGTCCTCAAGATCCCTGGCCACAGTCCTCTAATAATCACAGTCTCCCCGATTCCCTTTCCCTTTCTACCTCAGTCTCTCTCTCTCACAACTCTGCGTCCCCTAGAGAAAACCTTAATCCTCTTTTCATCCCCCAACACAACATAATTCCTTCTTTAGTCGAAGTAAATCCTTTGTTAACCTTGGGGTTATGTGGGGTAAACGAGAAGGCACCTTCGATCCTGAGGCAGCCATCTTTTTTTCTGGAGGCAATCGATCCTCATGGAATTGATTTCCTGGGGTCTTTCCTGATCCCTGCTGAGAAATAACTACAGCACTATTCTGGCTAACAGTGGCCCCGGGCTAGCAGGAACAGAGAGCCCCGGGCAGCCTCAGCAGCGGGGGGACCCTCGGGCTCTGCCCACGCAGATCCCTCGGGGCTTAAACCCAAGCGAGGGTGAAACGCACCCACCGCCCCAGGTTTGATGGGGTTTTCCTTAGTATCCCCCTTGATGGGAGCACTCCATGATAGGATCCCAGCCCGAGGCACCCTGCGCTCGGGGAAGCGCTCCCTAGCGTCTTCGCGGGTTTTTAATACAATTATTTTTTAATAAGATCAAGCACATCCGTTACTCGGTACCATCACCGCCCTTAGACGCCGAGGCTGAGGGCAATGCTGCCTGCCGGGCGCATCCCCTGCTTCTGCTGTGCCGGTAACCGGACACCCCTTGTCCTGGAGCGTCGCCGGTTCACGGCCGCCCCCTCCGAAACCGGAGGTCACCCCCCGCTCAGCGCCGCAGAGGCACCTGTTAGGAGCAAACAATCTCCCACAGCTCCCCTTCTACTTGAGGAGAAGGGGAGGACGGCGCGACACCGGCTTGCAGCGCCCGCCACCTCCGGCTCCGCCGGGGCCGCGGCGAGATACGCCGCGGGCTCCGCAACCCCAGCCCCGTCCTCCTGGGAACAGCGGCATCCCCGCGCCACGCAAAGGGTGTCTCGAGCAGGGAGGGCACTGCTGCATTAGATCGGGGAAATAAAAATAAAGCAGGGAGGGAAGGCGGGTTAAGGAAGTTAGGCGTTGAGAAGGGGGGAGGGGGGGGAAGCATGCTGGGTTTGGATGCCCCCACCTCTGATCTGCTTTTGAGGCTGCTCCTTTTAGGTCTGAGCAGGACATCTTTAAAGTCCAGCTTGATGTCCGCGTCTACCCGGGGCATCTCGCTGGGGTGGCGGGGTGCGGGGGCCGGGACTCTCCTGGCGGCACAGGCGGCGGCGGCAGTGGCGGCCCCGCTGCGCTCCGCTGCACCGCGCCCCTGCAGAGCCGCGCCGAGCCGAGCCGCGCCGGCCAAAGCCCGCGAGCCCCGCACCGAGCGTATTTATAGGGCGCGGACACAGGGCCCCATCGCTTTATTAGGAGAGGGCTGTTTTTAGCCGGGCAGCCGGCCGGCTCCTGCCCCTTCTCCCGCCGCAGCCCCCCCGCCTCTCTGCCGGGCTGTGTGCGGTGGGGGGGGGCAGACGGGGACGCGGTGCCCGCCCGCAGCCGCCCCATGCGGAGCGAGGCACCGGCGGCACCGCGGCGGCCTTAAGGGCAAAGCAAGGGCAGAGGAAGTGGCGCCTCCATGTGACCGAGCGGGCGGCTTGTGCCGGGCGTGGGAGCCCGGCGGTGCTGATGCCGGTGCGGGGCTGATCGGACATCTTGGCCGCCCACCACTCCCACCGCCCCGGGCGTGGGCTAGCGGCGCTCCTCGGCGTTGTCACGGCTGCTGCAGCAAGGCCCAAAATGTTCTGCCTCCAGGCATATAAAAAGGCAGCACTTGCTCTTCCTTGTCTCAGGTGGGAATCCGACTTCCCGGGGTGCTTTGCTCTGAGCCCGAACCTGGCCTGCTACCTGCCCATGGTAAAATTGAGTCAGAGCTCAGCTTCTGGGGCTCTCCAGCTGGCTCCCCATCGGACTGAAGAGCAGAGCAAGAGCCGCAGTGTGGTTTTGGCCTTAGAAACGTTGAGAAATGTGCAGCTGGTTGGTCATAGAAGAGTGGTCACAGCACCAGCCACCTGCAGCTGCCTCTCCACGTTAATTTCCTATTTAGTGCACTCAGAGAAGCAACGTGGAGCTTTGCTTTTTTGTGCCCTTTTTTTCCCCCCTCAGCATGCAGGAGCCTGATCTGTGACTTTATTTGCTTCTTTTTCAGTGGTTAGCCACAGTTCAATATGCAGTCACAAACCCCTAATAGCAACAGGACTGCATGTGCTGAGTCCATCTGTAAATGCTGGCACATGTATCAATACAGGTTGCCAGATAACACATGAGATGACTTCCACAGGAGCTTTGAGCCTTAAAGTCTACTTAATTATGAAGTTAGTAGGTTGTAAGATTTGGAATTCTTTGGAAGACACATGAACTAAGCCGTGTTAATGACTGAAAACTGAAGCGTGGGAGGATAATGACTGGCTCCCCTTCCTCAGACACTTTGCAGGATCAGTTAGTGCTCTCTTTATCTGAAAGCTGCACACGTCTGGTCAACACCCTGCCTCCCACAGAGCTCTTTTACACCTCCTGTGTAAAAGATAATCCGGTATGACCAAGCATGAGCCCAGAGCTTTACACAGGAGGCAGGGCTTTTGAATGCTTGTAGTTTTGAATGTCCAGTTTGAGAGGCCTTGAATCTTGTTTCCAGGAAGCCTTGAGGCTTTGGAACTCCAGATGATGGTCCAGGAGAGCCTTGCCATTGTGAGTGTTTCCCACAGAAATATTCAGGTGAAACAGGAGACTTTATAATTAGTCTCATCTGCATAACTGAGGCCATTCGCCTAGTGTTTTCTCCATTGGCTTTAACAGTATAACAGAACTATTAAAATATATTCTTCACACAGACAGATGCATGTGCCACCATTTACTGTTAAATACTAAGAGTACGGATGAAAATGGGTCCTGTGAAAGTGGCATGTCTGTAGCAGAGGATTGAGAATGGAAAAAAACAAATGTCTTCTGTCCGTGCTTGGCACCATGTCTTCTCTTTGCCCTCATGGCAGGCATGTGATGCTGAGAAGAAAGAAGCCACTGCGCTGCACTGTGGGTTCAAAAGGTCAACACTGTTGTGAAGAGTAGGAGATTGAGGCTAGCAGTGATACATGTAAGCCCCGGAAAATCCATGCCTGAAGCTGTTTATCGTTTCCAGTATTTTTAGTTTCTTCTCGCAGTGCTATTTTTCTGCAGCTTAAAGTATCTGCTAATAACCAATATTTCCCCACGTACACATACCAACAGACTAGTCAGGTGTCTCTGATCAGCTTCACTGTTCTTTAAAAGTTTACAAAGTTCGAAATTGTCCAGTTTGTTACTTCAAGATATGTTTTCTGTGATTAAAATTATGTTTTCTTGCAGAGCCACCTCTTTCTTTTTCAATGTCCTTTCTGAAGCATGGACATGGTCAATAATCACATTAATATCATAGCCAGAAATGAAGATCACCTCTTATGTATCTTTGCTATTCCTCTTTATACCTGCAGTGATCCCATATTATGTCTTTGTGCAATGGGAGGAAAAGCTGTTCAGACAGGCGGTATGCAGTTTCAGTATTTATCCTTCAAGTGCAAATGAGCCATCACTGATTTCAAAATTAGCATATGTAAATAATTTGTTACTTTCCTTCAGAGTTCTTCTTTTCTCTACTTCATTGTTTTATGTTTATACTTAAAAGCAGGTGGAACAATGCACTCAGAGGAGGCATGCTCAGCCAGTGCAGCTGAAAGTGCTAGTGTAGCTTTGTAGGTTTTCTAAACCAGGTGTTTTTGAGAAGAGGAAAAAGTGATCATTATAATGCAAATAGTTATTACTGTGTCTCAAGCCTATTATTAGCTAAGAGTTATCATTGACCTTGTGTTTTTCATCCTCTTATTGTAATTGTAAATACTGCTGTATTTCATAATATAAATTAGTTCACAAATGGGACCTACTAACAAAGGACATGGAAGAGGCTGAGGTACTCATTGGCTTATTTGCCTTGGTCTTCCCTGGTAAGATTTGCCACAGGATTTCCAGGCCCCTAAGACCCATCAGAAAATGAAGAGCAGCAAAGACTTACCCTCAGTAAAGCAGGATCAAGTTGGGAGAGGGGAAGTTCCTGAGAACTCGGAAAAGCAATTACCAGTCCTGTCTTTGAGAAGAGCAAGAAGGAGGGAGGATCTGGGCCTGTCAGTTTCACTTCAATGCCTGGGAAGGTCATGGAGCAAATAATCCTGTAAACCATTTCCAAATGGATGAAGGACAAGAAGGTGACTGACAGTAGTTGTCATGAGTTTATGAAGATAAAATCAGCTCACCTGATTACCTTCTAAGATGAAATAACTAAGATGAGGAGAGAGTAATGCATGTTGTTTATTTTGACTTTGGCAAGGCTTTTGACAGACTCTGAATGACATTTTTGTAGGCAAACCCATGAAGTTTTGTGGACTAGCTAAAAGGACAATGGAATGGACTGAAAACTGACTGAACTTCTGGGCTCAAAGGATTGTGATCAGTGACACAAAGTCCAGCTGGAGGCCAGCTATTTGTGGTGTACCAGGTTAATTGTATATGGCATTAAAAATACCTCTTATCAATGCTTAGTTTTCTTTTAATTTAAATAAGAACACTTCCTCATTAACTCCTTGGTACTGAAAAAAGCATTCAGTGATAACCTTAAAATATGAGCACTTCTGAGCACCAGAAACACCTCTAGGGTGAATGCTTAATGAGGTTGTCATTGTCAACAGAAACTAGTCACAGCAGATGCACAGCTAACACAACTGAAGGCTGAAGGCCCATGCTGACTTTCTTGCTGTGGTTCCTAGGAATATACTATAGCCTCGTAGAGCTTAGCCTGTAGCGCAGACAGCCTCTAACATAATTAGCATGCCTGTTTAAGGAGCATGGTGAGCAGTAGTGAAAGCATTGCTCAGCTGGCAAGCGTTCCCACAAATTGGGTGTCACAACTTCCCAGCAAAATCCCATATCTGGAAAGAACAACATGTTGCAGGACACGTGCGATGAAGATCTTTCACTGTTAAGGAGAAGCAGTACATTTGAGGAAAGAGCCTTGTTTTTCTTATGAGAAATGTAAATCACTTGTATTATTGTTTGAGTTTGGGCCTTTTCCACACTGAATAGCATTTCCCAGTGGATGGATTAAGAAACCTAACTCAGCAAACCCTCTAAACACAAACAGATTTCCTTGGGTTGCACAGATAAGGACGTTTCGGTGAACTATCGCTGCTGTTGCAGCATCTGCACTAAGGCTTTTGCTGGCATTGATAGCCACCAGAAATGGGAGAAGTGGAGGTGATACCCCTGCCTTTCATAGCTGTGCCAAGCAGACTTCAACTACATGTGTGAAGAGCACTTGTTATGAAGAAACTTATATGCCAGAAGTATTTTCATTGAATTCAAAGGTCTTAGAGTAATCATAGTCACTAATTATAAACTGAATCCCAGGCCCACGCTGAATTCAGTAGAACAACTTCTCATTCAAGGTACAGTTTACTTAGGAGTAAGTGACATTATCCATTTCCATTTGATTTCAGCAGGTTTCAAATGATAATTATAAGTAATCACAGCAATTTTTAATTAAATGAAACTCTGACATTCATTGGCTTATGAAATGTGCTTAGGGTCTCTCTGTGCTGATAAATAAAATGGACCACAGCAATCTGTCCCTGCAAGGGCTCACATGTAGCCATTTAGATACCATATGTGAACTTCAAGGGATTTCGCTCATACTGCATATTGGAAACAGTCTGATGCTGTTCCCTGAACTGTCAGACTACCTGGAGGAATGGTAGCTGTCTGGGTTGTTCAGGGGAGTGTGATTCTAATTCAAGAGTATGAACCATTGCGTGGTAGAGCTTATGGCCAGATCCATGCTCAGGTCCAGTTCGGTTTACTGTAGGGCTTAACTGCCACAGAAAAGGTCTGTAGATTTTATTTAAATGGTCAAGACCTGTTGTATGCTGTCCATTGTGAACTGATATTTCTGTACATTACAAAAGTACAGTCCTACATACTGTAAAAGACAGATTATCTCAATGGAAATGTTAAGTCATTTTACAGGATGTAACAGGTATTCTGTTGCTGCTACATAGATTTATATGTGGAAGCAGCCTCTCCTCTCTGGTGCCCACTGGGAGAATGAGAGCAATGGTCACAAACTGAAACACATGAAATTCTACTTGAACATCAGAAACCACTCTTTTTTCCTGTGAGGGTGGTAGAAAGCTGACAGAGGTTTCCCAGAGAGGTTGTGGAGTCTCTGTTCTTGGACACATTCAGAACCTGACTGGACGCTGTCCTGGGCAACCTGCCCTGGCTGACTCTGCTTGAACAGAGGTTGGACAATGTGATCTTGAAAGGTCCCTGCCAACCTCAGCCACTTTGTGATTCAGTGATTCCATACATTACTTTGTTGTTACAGAGAATCTTCCCCTGCAAGATCTCAGGAGCCTTTAAAAATTTTGATAATTACATAGTTTATTTGATGGTCATTTGATAGTCAAATTATTAAAGCTCATTTGCATAAGAGAAAGACATGAAGGAAAAATTTAAGGATGAAGCAAAATCCTATTCAAGTTACAGGTCTGAAACTCTGATTATGATTTCACACTGGCTTTATAGCAGAAAAATGCTACCGACTTCAGTGGAGTTGTCCCAACTTAATACTACTGCAGGGAGAAATAAGCTGAGGAGTAAACTCATCAGAGACAAGTGACAAACGTTGATTTAGCATTTATAACAAGTTGAGTTCAGGCAACAAATATAGTGGACTCACTCCCATTAGGATCATCAGGATTTGTTCCCACCAAAACCTGATGAATCTGGTCTTGAGTTGTAAGCCCTCCTGGCCAAAATTATACAGAGGGTGATTTTCAGAGTTGGTGTTAAAACCAAAAAGGAGTTCTCAGCTCTCATCTCAGGGCGTGTTCACCCTGGCAGAGCTCCATGTCATGCTCTCTTTTGGAGCTCCGCCTCTGCTCTCATGAGGTTTTGTCCGCCTTGTACACACATTGCCTGCAGGCCCACAAAGTCAATCCTTCATCAGCCCTTTCTTAGCCACTACCAGTGTGGTTATCCATAACACCACAAAACTTAATACGGAAGGGGCTCTTGGGTAACAGACTCTATCCTTTTTCCTTACATCTCTGAAAAAGTTCCTTGGTGTCGCATTTGTGGCTCCTTGGACTCCTTTTGGGAGGGATAGGATTTTCTAGGGCCTTTTCTGTTTTCCTCCTTCCGAATCTTGCTTTGTCTGTGGAACCTATGTTTTTGCATCTATTTTCCTCTAAAGTCATTAGACAGCCTGACTACTTGACCTCACCATCTCAGTTTGAGGAAGTGAAGGTTTTTTGTCTTGGCTGGACATAGGCTGATATATAAGACTATTGTAAAAGATACTAGAGAAAATAGCAATTCCAGTGAGGTAGCAAAACTGCCTCAGTAAATAAGGAATTATATTTACAAATAAATAAATAAAAGCAATAGTGCACAATTGCAGAGCGGCTGAGAAGAACGCAGCAAAAATGAACTTATGGTGTTGCCTGTGTACCAGTTGATGATTTTTTGTCAGCAAATCACCTACTGTCATGACAGCGCATCAGAATTTCGCCATGTTACAAACCTGACTCAACTGGGGCTGGCCATACCCTTTCCTTCCCTCAGTGTTTGCACTCCAAGTTGGATGCAGGCTTGCACCTGAAGTTCATCCATTAATTCTAGCCAAAACCTCCCAAGAATCCATTTCCCATTCAACCAGCTCATTTAAATAGAGGAAAATACTGAATTCAAGAAGCAATTTTGCACAAGTGTTTTTCTCAACCAGCAGCTGATTTTAGAGTATGCAAAGAGCAGTCACAGCACTGCTGGGGGGGACAGTGCAAATAATAACATTGCTGTTGGCCTCTTTATTTTTTATTTTTAATTTACCTATATCAATGTGCAGCTTCCTTCATAATAACATGTTTCATGTGGAGTTAGTGAATTATAGGCTTATCCGTCATATCATGTTACTCAGGATCAAGGTAGTTAACATAGAAAAGAAAATAATATGTAGTTCTCTTGTACTTAACACCATTGATTTAGTCAGTCCCTCAAGCATAAGACAGACTAAGGTCCTGAAAGTCCATTTCCTACCTATGCAAAGGAGTCAGGACATTGTCTGTTTTAACCCTGGCAATAGTATTTTTTTTTTGTTTTGGTGCTCAAAGCCTGTTTGAGTAAGTACACTGCCACTTCTATATGATAGAAATGAAAAGCACTTTAATTAAAAGAAACCAAACCCATTATATAACCAAATGGCATTTTCTTTATTTTCTGGGCTTTCCTTGACATTTTTGTATTGGGTGAAAATCTTGCTACAAATTTTAAACTGGAGAAGTGTTTCTAAACTGTGAACATCTGATAATAACTAGCTTTCAAACCCAGTTTAATCTTTAGAAAAGCTTAACAACTTTGCTGCCCTACGGCACCATCTACAGGCAAAAACCCCCATGTTAATAGTACAAAATGATAGAACTGTTTTAAACACTTTCTTTAATCATTGCAATTAATACGTAAACCTGGAATTTTTCATTTTTCATCTTAATTAATATGCATTTATTTATTTGTAAATATAATTCCTTATTTACTGAGGCAGTTTTGTTACCTCACTGATGTTACTATTTTCTCTAATGTCTTTTACAAAATTCTGATAAATCAGCTCATGTCCAGCCACGTCAAAAGACCTTCATTTCCTCAATTTCTGTTTAAAATTACATTTCCCACAATTTAAAATACCTTGTACGCTTTGACCAGGGAGTTTTGCTTCTGCAGAACTTGCTTTTATTTGGATCTTATCATGGGGAAATAGAAAAAAAATTGGCTTGATCCTTTATTACAGTTTAAGCATTTAATGGGATGTAGATAAAAGCTGCTTCATTTATCAGCTGTCACACACTTTTTCATAAAGACACCTACACAGGGATTATGATTAACATCAACTCGGTTGTCACCACTATGCCTTTTTTACCCATGATTCCTCACTGGCTAAAAGTTAAAGATATTCTTAAAATGACCTAGAAAATGCTGCCTCCCTTTCCCACAGCAAATAAAACCCTGCTAAATATTCTCGTATATCATTATGATAAAATGGGAAGGGAAAATTTAATGCCTGAGCTTGTGAAATGTGCTCTAGTTTTGCAAGGCTGTTTAAAAAGTGCAGATTATTAGCATGCGAGGCCAAAGTAGCTGCACATTTGTAGCTGTGTTGGCTTATATCTAACATGTGGTTTGGGTGTCGATATTTCAGTAATCGAATAGGAAAAATATAACGTGAAACTGATGGACCAAGTCTCGTGAACAGCCCTCCTCATTTTTAGGGAGAAAGCAGACCTTTTTTAGTTGTTCTCACCTTCCTGTGAACACACATGTTTAAAAAAATTATATTAAAATGAAGTACTGTTCTTAGTAGTGATAAATAGATATATGCATTCTGTCAATAAAGTTTAAAGGAATTTAAGAGATTTTGTTCAGGTAGGAGAACAAGGGGCTAAACTCAAGATCACTTATTCACTTGGATTTTAGTCTCATATGTAGTGCCTCCGCTGGGAAATCTGTGGAGCAAGAACATTATTTGTTGCAGTGTATATGCAGCACCCAGAGGCAGTAAGGCATGGATCCCAATTACAGTCTTTTTGCATTAGTATAATGAAAACTTCTGAAAATACTGCATGTTTTTGCTCTGTTCTCCCACATCTTTGCAAATCATTATTTTGCATTTTGATTTGTGCCTACCCATCTCTCCCTTTTTCCCCAAGCTGCTGTGCAGCAGTGCTGGTTTCTGATGTTAAAAGAGTTGGCATGTTTCACCCCTGTCGTCCATATTCAGCAAAGGTAGAAGTCACTTCCATATGTGGTTTGCGGAGAGCTTTGGGTTCCTTCAGGATGAAAGGTGTGATATGAATATAAGGTACCGTTCCTTCCCTTTTTTCTGCAGCACACACAGTGCTAATATGTTTTCTTTCATCTTGAGCTCCCCTGACTAAATTGTCAAACATCTCAGTAGTACCATGAACGTTTGCTTCAGGCACAGTCATAATCACTGTTCTGTTAGCTCCATCCTTACAAAAGATGGCTATTCTCCAGGCACACAATTGACTCTCATACTACCAAATGCCTCTCTCTTCTTACCACTCTCAATAGATTCTCTTACAATTTCCCTTGAGTTTCCTTCCTTCAGTCTAATCCTCCGGATCTCATTCAGGTCCCGTTTCCCATTTGCCATGACAGTCCACCTGCAGTACATTGTAATGGCTGTGCTGATCCTATATCCTGGGCAGAAAGGACCAGCGGAGGGATACTTCTTTGGATTTCTGAGTCCTCTGTCTGTCTGTCTGTCTTTCTTTCTTCCTTCTACTGTGTTTGGATGGCAAAGGCTCTACCCTCTTTAGGCAGAGCACTGTCAGGAAAGCAATAATCAGCTTCTCCAAGCTACCTAAGCAGCACCTTGTTCTCTTCTCAGAAAGAAAGAGGCAAAACACAATTGCTTTTCTGAACCCTTCTGCCCACTTCTGTGGGAAAAGGAATAATTAGCCTCGTTAAGCTACAGGGCCAGCAGCCCCTTGCCTTCCTTGCCCTCCTCTCACTTAACCCTACTGTATTAGAGCTGCAGCCAGTCCCTCAGTAAATACAGTTGAGCCGGCAGGCTGCTCCCAACTGTGCCCACATTGCCGCTCCCCGCTCCTTCTCTTGTGCTGCCGTGGCATCCACCCAGGGCTGCATAGTCGGCCCTTGGAGACTTCAGATCGCAAAAGCAGAACATGATGGGGCACTTCCTCACACTACCCCTTTTTCGTTCCTTATTATTTTAGCTCAATTATATTTGCTGCCATGTTTCTGAACCCTCTTGCATTCAGCTGCAGGCTACTTTTCACCCTGACACACTGCCGTCAGGTGGTAAGATATCGCTCACCAGAGCAAGAACTTGTCAAGAAAATCGATGAGCTGCAGTGTCCCCTTGGGGTCAGGCAAACAAATCTTGTGGAGTTTGTTAAATGAGGTATGTGCAGATACACTGTCATGTGAGGGAAAACATAGGAATAAATAAATCAATGTCTGTAAACATTCAGAATTCTAATCTTTGAAAATGATCCACTTGAATCACTGTGTTTGGTGCCCAATTTGGTAAAAACACATCTTTCTTCACTTCTGATTACTTTCCTAAGCCAACATTTGGGCTTCAGACTGTTATATATCATGGCAGACAATCTAGCTTCCCTCACTTAGCTAAGTGTAAACTGGGACTATGTCCACAGGAGCCAGTGATAGTGTCATCATGTAAAAGTCATGTCTTTGATCAAAAGGAGTCCTTGTTTTTCTTTTCCCACGACTCATAACAGATCTCAGAAATACAGTACCATTTTGATATTTAAAAACCATTTGATACTTAATCAGAACAGAAGCGTGGCATATGAAGAACATAGGCATATAGCTGAGCTGAGCTTTGGGAGACATTAAAAATGAATTAAGCTGATAAAGAAGAGCTGTATTCTTACATCAGAAACCATGGGAACACATAATTAATTTGCCTTCATTAATTTCCCAATTCTTTCCTGGCAAAAAGTCTAGAAATGCTTAGACTACAAATCTAATTGCCATGAAGTGAACATATGTATTAAGAGATTGTATCAATTATTGGGCCATCAGATGTCATTATGAGAGCCGATTTCTGCTCCTACAATGTTAAGATCCCACCTCACTTCCACCCACCCTGAATCTTTTTTGTAGCCTACTAACAGGAAGTCTGGAGAAAAGAATGTGATTAAATGTTGATGATCATTTTCTTATTTAGTAAGTCTCTTTCTGAACCTCGACTGAGTAGGGCTGCACACAGCTATAAGATGTGCAGGGTACAATGTTAGTTCTCTCTTGAACAACAACACTTTGAAGGCTTATTTGTCTCCCTCATCACTCCAGACTATGAAAAAATAGTAATCCCTAGGTTTAAAGTTGCTGGTTCAAGTGCAGTTTAACTAAAATAAAATAAAATAATCTAACCAGTTGATCAGATGAATGTGGGAATTCAGTTGGGTGGCAGAAGAGAAGGGTACTGGAGGGATGATGGGTTTTGTACCACATGTTACTTACCATGCTGGAGAGATGCCCTTGCTACCATGAGGACTGCAAGTTGGAGGGAAGGGAAGATGCCAGGAGACTCTCAGATGCCCCTGGCTCCCCATGAGCCATCTCATGCAACAGCCCCTTCCAGGAGAGAGCTTGCCACTGACTTCTTTGCCTAGTGGTGGCCCATCATGGCATTGCAGGACCATGATGGATATGTAGTGGTGGGCTTGTCTGGAGGGAAAATACATTAAAGGCTTTGTCTAGCTTGTCTATGCTTCAGGTGGAGCCCTCCTCCCAAAAATGCCTCTGATGCTGGAGTATAGTGTGGGTTTACATTTATGTTTTAGAGAGCAATAGGGACATAGACATACACAGAGTACATGCGTAAAAGAACTATACATCATGAACACTCCTGTTGCAGCAAGCCTACAGACTGAGGAAATTTTTAGGAACCGATAGTTATTCAAAGGATAGAATGGGATGTCCTGGGAAATACAGGCTAAACCTCAGCTGGTATAGCTCTTTTGAAAGATGTAGACCTTATATTTATAATTTATTGAGTGTCTTTGAACGAGTCAAATTTTATTTCAGTGGCAGCCAAATCAGAAATCTTGGCATTGTTTTTGAAGCAATCATGACAAGTATATATGGCTGGTACTTAAAAATTCCTACTGTGTAGTTGAAACACTCCCAGGCATCATTTAATCAGGTGAAGGAGATCTTAACTCACTGCTTGTTCTCATTCAGGTTTGCCAATTACAGCTTGTCTAGAATTTTATCTCCTCTTACTTGCAAACGTCTTTTCAATTCTTGCTAATTTCTGCATCTAGAACAGGTGACTAAAACCAATGTTTCTGGCATGCACAGAATGTGCTCTCTGTCTGTGCACCATACTGGATCCCTCCAGCCTGGCTGGATATAGGTCTGGAATTTCGTTTAGGGAGGGCTTGGGAGATAGGGGTGCACCAGCCCACAGACCCCTACTCATGGGCACAGGGCTCACATGGCTCATGTGGACACTGAACTAGACAGCCTCCTTGCACCACAGGCTGGGCAGACTAAGAGCTGGACTCCGCGTTTGGCCTTGCCTTGTGGCCAGTGCTTGAATATATTTCATAGAATCACAGAATCATTTAGGTTGGAAAAGATCTTTAAGATCATTGAGTCTAACCATTAACCTCGCACTTCCAAGCCCACCACTAAACCGTGTCCCCAGGTGCCAGATCTGCAACCCTTTTAAATACCTCCAGGGATGGTGCTCAACCATTTCCCATGGCAGCCTGTTCCAATCCTTGAGAACCCTTTCCGTGAAGAAATTTTTCTTAATACCTAACCTAAACCTCTGCTGGTGCAACTTGAGGCCATTTACGAGGGATTCCCGCAGGAAAAAGGTGATGCCACATCTTCCACATTCTGTTTTGGAGTGGTTATTCTTTAGGTTGTTCCCCCCCACCCCCGCGTTAAGATAATCTGTTAGCGTCACGGAAGCGATTTATTCCTCGTACCCCTGAACGCCGTCGTTCCTCCCTCTGGATGCAGCGGCCGGGTTCGTTGCGCGTGCCGGCGCAGCCTGCAGAGGTCGCTGCATCCCCGCCCTGTGCCCGCGGCTTCCATTCCCTATTCCCGCCGGGGAAAATAACCATTTACATCATGTAGCGTCTCTCCGCTCCTTTTCTCCTAGCCTGCTGGTGACAGAGGAAGTCACCCAATCCACTATCATCTATTCGGCTGAATAACGTGCAGTTCATTTGCGTGGCATGTGATTACAAGGTTCTAGAGGACACTAATTAGGAAGAAAATCTGGGGAGAGAATAGGGATTAGAGAGTAACCATCAGTCAGATGCCTGTCAGCCAGCAGAATAATAATAATTAATCATGATTAACAATACGTTCTGTGTCAGTAGTGCATCTTATCTGAGGACTCTACAAGCATTTGGTGTTTAATCTGCACAGCTCCTTCTGGGGGAATAGACATGATAAATTATTTAGAACTGAATTTGAAAATGGCATTTCTGAAATGAGACCCCTAAGGCAGTTGTATACAAGTGCCAAAATAAAGTGCCTGATTTTCAGACGTGCTGAGCATCTGCTAAGCCCAGAGTTGGTGTGCTGGTGTTGCCTTAGATGTTTTTCAGTGTAGCCAACATGAGTCCCCCCTGTTTCTTGGTGAAGGACAACATTTCAAGTGATATTTCCCAGGCTGTGCTGGGAAATACAAGTCTGACCCTGTGGTCCTGCCTGGATTTACCACTCAGCTATACTATTTGGATGCAAGCATACCTTCTGCAAGGAGACAGCCTGATCATACATGCAGGACCAAGTTCTTATGAGTAAGCTGTGCACAGGCTGGGGATGTGCAAGGCCAAGCATGCCACAGGTCAGTTAACCTGCAAATACTCCAGTTTCAACTCTTCCTAACCATGGTGTGAACACTCTGAATGCATCTGGGGCAGCAATGATGAAAAATGTGCTGTTTGCAGGACTCAGTGTACTTACTCCTCCTAAATCAGCTCTCAAATAATTGCACAGACATTGTCCAAAGCACTAAGAAGGGTTCTGGTGAACAAAATGCCAAGTTGCCTTACTACTTCTGAGTCTTAACCAAAACAACAGTGATGAGAAAAAATATCCAGCAGTTTTGTGAAATACCTTTTGTTTTATATCTATGCATTTTTTCAGCATTTTTCCCCCCCTAGATAGGATCTCAGGATGTGTAAGGCTATTTTTAGTAGCATCTGAAAAAAAAATAAAACCCCAACCAAAAAACCCAAACTAAACCAAAACAAAACCAAATAAACAAACCAACAAACAAAAAAACCCAGATTTTGAGCTCACATGTACAATGCCTTGCTGCCACATTTCTCGCACACAGATAATTTGTGTCATTTTCATAATTGGCAACCCTGAAATCAGAAGTATTACAGCTTTAAAGCTCAGCCCCCTAATCTCTCCAGGCTTACTGGAGAGACACACACCATTTCAGGTGAAAAGTGTTTGTTTTGTCCAACTAGTAGAGTGGTTAGTCTCTTAATTGGATGCTGCTTCACCTCCTGCAGACCTGGCAAATTTCTTGCTAACACAAGTTAACTGAATAAAGGCAAATAAATAAACCTGTGCCATAGATGACTCTCTGCAACACCGGGTATATAGCCCTTCCTGGCCTGTGCTCAGCCTTTTTTTGTCCTTTTTTCTATCACCATCGTAACAAAGAACTGGTATACTCTGTAAAGAGGGAAGCCTAAATTATGCCACATGATCTCCTAGGTCTGTAGCACAATGGTAGAAATTCTCCAAGTTCTGCAACAAATGCAGATTAGTTAGAAATCCCTCTTTAGAATTAAGTATGGAAAGAAAAAATACATCCAGTGTTGCAGCTCTAGTGCTATTTATTTGAGATCAAAAATTCTTCCCTCTCTTTTTTTTCCTAGTTCTCAAATATTCTATTTCTGCTATGCTGCAGTGCTTTTGAGCCAGAATAAAACAGACCCCTAGAAAAAAAGGTCAGGAGTTCTGGCAGTGGACCAAGCAGCAGTGCATAGATTTGTAATGTCCCTTTTGAGTCTCAGAGTTGTCACTACTTCATAAGCAAATGGGCAAATGTCACAGTCCTCCTAGCTGTTGCTTCAAGTTGCCTGAGAATACAGGCAGAGCCTTCTACACTGGTGACAATCTGATATTAAAGTGACAGTCACTACCATGGGGCCCAACATATGTCCTCTGTCTTTAAAGATAAAATTCTGCTATTCTGTTCAACACAACACATAAAAATGTTGTCTGTAGATTTGGCAGTGTGGCTGAAGAGGTTTCTGGGGGTGTTGAGAGCCCACTGTGAGTTTCCTCCAATGCTCAGCTGGAGACATGTAGCCTAAGCTCCTGCAGAAATCTTTTTTGAATTTTATGCAGAAGGGTCTTTTTATTTCCACAGATGCCTTTTCTACCCTATAGGCAGTGTCAACTGTGCTGTGACTAAATCCACTTAAACTGCAGTTACCCCAGCTCTTCAGAGGACAGTATCACTTGGAGCAGGAAGTGAAAGTTCATCCCTTGGGAAAGAGCTTGCCATGATTTTGCAAGGCACAGCAGTAACCTGGTAACCGACATATCCATTTCTGTTACATTTTCTAGGTCAGCATGAATCATTCTTAAGGGAGAAAATTTAACCAGACAAATTGAGAGGACTGTAACTACTCTGCGCTCCCCCTTCCCTGGCAGCCCTGCCCAAGGAGAAGCTTTCATGGCACATGATGTAGTCAGGGAAATGCAGTCCCTGTCCCCTTCCTGTCCTCTTAGGATGCTTTGCTAGTGACAGCAAGGCAAGCAATGGTTCCAGGGATCCCATCCCTGGCATACCACTGAAAAAATGCAGAATAAATTGAGAGAATAAAGCAATTTTATTCTGAGTCAGGAGGTATAGATGTAAGGGCACAAGGAACCAGTAGGAAGACACTGCTGAAAATGAGAGGCAGATGGCAAAGGTGCCAGGCAGAGGGGCAATTCTGGTATACACCCCATTCTAGCCCTGTATCAGACATGGGAAGCAATCCGTAGTCTTGGAAATATTAAGAGTTCCCCCATTACAGACATTCGAGGGTAGTGGCATATGTATGAAAACAATACTCTTCCCTTTTTATATGCTGTGAACAACAGCAGCAGCAGTTGACATGACTCCCTTTTATCCAGTGAGTAATACTTTCCTGCAAGACAACAGTGTATGGCATGTAAATTTGACCACACTGAAATATTTTTTTACTGTTTTCTCTGAAGTCTTGGCTATTTTCAAACCTGAAGCCCTTACGCCATAGAGCAAAAAAAAAGGGCTGGCAATGGTTACAGACTGCAGTGATTTGGGCTGAGGACCAACACAGTATGACATACTGATTAACATTCAGTCTTGTTTCAGCAGTTTGTGGGCAAAGAGCATCTCTCAGCAGGAATAAACCGTGAAAAGCACAGAACTCATCTTCATCAATTATGTGGAGTATTTCTTAGCCCACAGTTATCACCGATTAGGCAAATTCCTTTCTCTTGTGATGAACTTCTTTTTTGACCTTTTATAGGATACTCTAGTTCCTCGTGCCTCAGTTTCCACACAGGGGATAAAAATATTCCTTTAACTTGCAGAGATGTTGTTCTGATTAATTAATGCCCAGCTGCACTTTCCAGACTCTTGAGATGAAAAGTGCAATGTATGTATTTCCTTTTAAAACTGTATTTGACTATCTTGCTGAAAAAGGCATAACTTGGACCACTGCCAGTGTGGGGAGGGAGGAGTTCTCAGCAGACATAGGAAATCAGAACCAAGCATGTGTTGTGCACCCCTCAAACCCTGCTATTCCAGGATTTGCTCAATGCTTATTGCAACATCAGAAAATCTGCAAAGTACCTGCTATCTCTATCTAGGTTTAATTTTGGCTAAATATTATTCAGGGAACAAATTGTGACAGCTGCTGTTCAAACACAGTGGGCCGTCTGTTGATGTCAGTAGTTGTATGAGAGATGAATTTGGCTTGCTGTCCATTTTAATGAGTGCATGAGTGTAAGTATCTCCTGTGTATAACACTGAAACAGTGTTAAAACAGGTCAGGTTTTGGTTTAAATTCCTCAGTCTCTTATTTCCCGCTGAAGAAATCAGCTCTTCAGCAAAATGTATGTCACCTTATCAAAATCAGGGGTGCCATCTCAGTTAGAAAGCTGGGCTTCACAAAATGGTGCCTTTGCTTTCAGTGACTGCACTGGGTCTCCTTGTGGAGCCTCTTGGATCACAGAATATTCTGAGTTGGAAGAGATCCGCATGGATCATCAAAGTCCCTGTCCTGCGCAGGACAGCCCCAGGAATGTGCCTCCATGGATGTGGGCCTTCGTTTTGAAAGAGCAGTCCTGGTTTTTTCTGTCAGAGCAACGCTCACTGTTTCTAAGACTGCTGCACAGGGTAAGGTGAGTGCGGTTTTTCTTCTAATCCACCTGTGCAATATCCCCAAAAAAGTCTGTGAGGGGGAGAAACAGCTCCACCTTGCAGAGGACAGCAGGCTCTATAGTGACTTTTTAGGTACGAAGAATGTGTGAGTTGAGTGAGTAGCTGAGCAACATCTGAGAAGCTATGGAAATCAGAGTTTTCCTAGATCTAAGAGGTTTAAATTTTTCAGTGGAGAATAACTGCCCCGTTGTAAGAAAGCTGAATGGTTTTTTGGACTGTGTATAAACCCTTGATTTTGGCAAATAACAGCTGACTGGGAAGCTGGAAGCCGTGTGCTGTGCATGCAGTCTGTAAGCCTTTTGTCATTCTGAATGTTGGTTCAAGTAATCTTCCTTTGACAGCTCATTTGCATCTAAGCTATCCCCAAAGAGTCTGAGAGATTGGAAATAATGGAGATGACATTTGGGTAAGTTTAAAAATGCGCAGCAGCAGCATGCTCGGAGGCTTGCATTAACAAGCAGAAATGAATTCTGAAAGTGAGCTTTGAAAAAGAAGTAGAGAATCTGTCTGAATGAAGTAAGCTTCAGTGGGCATCTGATGACTAAATAGGAAGTGTTTTGTGCCAAAACCTGGGAAGGTAAGTGTTACTTGCAAGATGACAGTGCCAGAAAATAAACCAACACACCAATGAGGTTTATGGCTAGAATGCAGTATTGAGCACAGCATATTCCCAACCTCTGTGAAGTACTCCATTGAGAAAATTGCTTGCAAATCAGGCTGAATGGCAATGAAAAAACAGGGCAACAGAATGATTTCAATGAGCCAAAAAAATTATGTGCTTTTAAATGTTCCTGTCCTCTAGCACAGGCATGGTGCCAGCAAATCTGTTCAAGCAAGCTTTGAGGATTAGAGAGATGAAATTTTTCTAGTTCCCAGGCAGCTGATGTCATGGGCAACTCAGGAGATGTTGCTGGGTACCAGTAGGGTGTATCATGACAGGAAAAGAGCTTGTGGCTGGTGAGTTTGGTAGAAAACTGTTTATGCCAGGATGGGTACATTAAAACTGTCTTGGTGTAGGTCAGTCCATGAAACTGAAGCAACATGGAATTGTAGGTATGAGAAGCATTAAAGTTCATTAACTGGGTTTACCACTGGTGTTTCCAATGATGGACAAATATTCTAATTTTCACTCTTATTGCAATTGTAATAGCTCGTAAGGACAGCAGTTCAGCTGAGGGGCTGATGTTACAAACATATAAGAGACAGCATTTGCCTGAAAGCTTGTTAGTCCAAGTGGGGTGAAACTAATAAAGAATCAAAGAAGTGAAAAAGCAAGATGAGAGGAGGAATTGCCATGAAGTAAAAGGACAGATTAGGGCAAAGCCAAAACTTCGAAGTTCCACATTATGCCAGTAAAAATCGTGCAGAGCTGCTCACTGTATATAAACCACAACTGTATCAGAACCAGCTAGATATATTCATTTTGCAAAGCATAATTACCTTCACTGGGGAAGACAAAGTGACATGTTAGGTCCTCTAAAGGAAAAGGACATAAGCAGTCAGAAATTTGGCTCTAAAATGAATATTGGGGGATCTGGAATGTTACAAAAGTATATTTATTTGCTGTGGAAGAGTGGAGATGAAATTCAAGCTGTCTACAGATTCAAGACCCAGCTATGAATACCAAGGCCTGAGCTGGCTAGGGGTGGCACAGGGATACAGGATTTACATGGTGTTCACTACAGCCTTGAATCATGGCTCACTTCTGCCCAAACTCCTGCCTGTCGTCATCTATTCTTAACAAAACACAGCAGAAACTGCTAAGCATTGGAAATCAGTTGTAAAGGTCATTGATTTCAGCCATTTATCCTTCCCCGTTTTCCACATGCTGGATTACATGGTTTTACCTGGAGCTTTCTTTCTCTTCTGTCGCATAAAAATCCAGCCTGAAGTCTGAGCTCCTTTGCCCACCAGTGTCATGCTCAAGAGCACACAAAAGCCAGAAACACTCATATAAATTACCTGCAAAGAAAGATCAAAGGCAGTACGCAAGTGTTGACTGTTCTCATCGGTTTCAGCAAGCAGCTGTAGCACAGCAGAGCTCCTGCCGAGTGCTAGCGTAGCCTGCCCTATTTCCTTCAGACCTCTCACCCCAAATAGTGCCTGTTCAGCAGTACTGCCAGCTTCTTTTACATCCAAAGGAAACATTTGAATTATAAAGAGGTATTCTGCAGTAATGTAGGAGCCTGTGTAATATAGGACCTGTGTTCCTGCCTGGAAGGCCAACTGGCTAACTCAAGTCTAGCTAGATGCAGGTGATAAGCCAGCAGGGTAAGCAGCATGGGCAATGGGGATTTTGGGCTTAGCAGGACTGAGACCCCAAGCTAACACAGCAACACAGACAAAATCCCTCTACAGAATAAATTGCTTTTTTTGCAGAGGTCAGTTAGCCATTAGGGGGCCCTTTTACACAGAATCTCTAATAAATAACTCAGAAGAGAACAGGATTTTCTCTGTGATGAGAAAGACGGAGATTTTGAAAACTCTTCTTATTCTGGAACAAAATATCAGTTATTTGTGCAATACCTGCCCTCTTCCTCTCTTTCCCAGTCAGACACTTTCCTCTCTTTCCAAGAGGGTTGCATGGGAAAACAGCTAGGTGGGGAACCAGCTGCTCGGACACTTTGGTGAGAAGCAGGCTGAAGAAACACTGATTTTTCAAACATGAACCTTTTATGTTCCAGAATTTCTGAATTCCCATGGGGAATAAAATAAATAAGATTCCACCTCAGAAACAGAATTGAAGTATCCTGCTCACCCAGCTGCTGTTCTGGGATGGGATACAAGTAAAAATGTGATTAAATACTCAGATGATATTGTCATTCAAAAGATGGTTTCTTGTCAAACAAATAAACATTTTTAAAACACCAACAGGGTCAGTTTAAGTAGGAAGCATCTGATTATTGATAGATTTTTTACTGAGATTGTAAAGAATCTGATAGCCAAATGATTTTTCAAGTGGAAGTTTTGTGTTCATCTATTAAAGCAAAAGTTATTTTCTACTCTTTTTTTTTTCTTTCTCCGCTTTTCACCAAAGATCTAAAAAATGTTCAGGGAAAAAATGCATGGAAGTCTTTAGGATTGGATTTTTTAATAAAATTTCTGCTGAACTAAACCCATTTTAGAGTGTGGCCAACTGTAGTGAGAACACAGAAAGAGGTAAACAGGACAATAGACCCGCTCCTCCCCGTAAAACCACTGCTCAGAAATATGGTTAGATGTTGCTGTAAAGTTCTGTGGCACTCCTAGGTTTTGTCTTGAAGTGGCAAGCTGGAGAAATATTTATTTTCAGACCAAGGTCAGGGAATAAGGAGCCAGCAGAATGACTCATAAGATCTTAGACCTGCTAAATAAAACCTGTTTGAAATGACAACCCACTGAAGAGCACAGTTTAAAGCCTCAGTGTATAAATTCTGTGATCACAAAAATACCTTAAAAGGCTTTTTCATTTCCTTAGTGCTTCATCTCCTGCAGGTTCTGGACACTCCCAAACAAGGGAAGTAGATGACTTCCTTATTCTTCTGGACTAATGTGAGAAGCAGGCTATAGCTTCATTTTAAGAAAGTGGGAGTGTATGTGTGTCTTTGGTCCATATCCTGTCTGAGAAAATACCTGTCTTGTTTGAGAACATTGAACTCTAACATGCCTTCATGAGTTTTGCAAAAGAAGGGAATATCCTGTTCACTTGTCTGTAAAACTAACCCTAACTCCCTCTAGAGCAAGTATTTCTCACAAACAGGCTGCAGATTGTAAAACACAATGAAATTCACAAAAGCCTTTAATATTCATTATCTACAAGAAACTCTGGAGAGATTATTTAATACTTTATTGCTAGGGTAATTTCCATACTTTTTCTAGATTTTATTCTTTCAGGCTTCTCCACAGTATTTCCAAATCACCCATGTCACAGATTTTATCTGGGAGGCAAAAAGACATATCCAAAGAGTGTAGTCCTTAATCAGAGTCCTTTTTTGCTATTTCCTCTTGTTTCAGATAGATAAGATTGAACAATGTGATCACATACATGGTTAGTATGTATGGCTAGTAACATGAAATGCCTTATCTATGGCTGCATTTTGATAAGGTACAGAAGCATAGTGTTGAAATGAACCCCCTGATCATTCTCATTTCTGGTCCACAAAATTGCTTGGCTTCCTCTGAAAGAAATTGCACCAAAAACTCTACTCCAGATAAGGATCAAACATGCCCCTGCTCTCAATGAGGATATAAGGCTCTGGATGTATGACCCGTCCATCAGAGAGCTTCAAACCACATGCCTGGGGATGATCACTTGGCATCCTGCATGAAACCAGATGAATTCAAGCTCTAGATGCAACTTGTGCAAAAAACAGAAGGGAAAAAAGCAGCCTAGAGTGCCAAGCAAAGTCAATAGCAATGGTACAGATCACTCTCTTCCCTGAGATACTTGCTGTGTGTCAGTCTTGCTGACTGACTGATTTCCCACTTTCTGTATGACATTTGAGAACCAAAAATAAATTAGGAATTTGTTATAAATAAATTAGCAGTTAGCACTGTTACTGCTATGCAGGGAGGCCTGTAAAATCTGGGCTAGAAGCCCTAGAAATTATGCTACTGAAGAGCAAGGCCTGGTCAGCCATGACCTTTGCCTTCACAGACCGCTGATGCCTTGCTTGGGCTGAACTCCAGGCAATTAAGAGGTCATTGTGGCTTGAACTCTAATACCTAGCAGAAACCATGGTGCCTGACTGTGTCCCTGCCTTCTCGTATCAGTCAATAAACCATAATTTTGCCACTCCTTCACCTACCTGTTTTGCTGTCTGAAGTGTTTGGTGAAAGTAGCTCCAATTTTGGAGAATAGGCTGAGTGCAAGCAGCTCCTATTTGTTGTTACTCTGCCTGTGTTAAGCATTGGATTTCTCTTGGAAAAGTGTTTATTGCCCTGTGTCTTGCACATGCTCCATTCCTCAAATATTTTTGGGGGCCGGAGCACTCCTTATGAGCTGAACACTGTGCCGGGTATGCTTCAGATCCTCAGTGTTTCTCTCACTCTACAGTAGGAGACTGGGGGATTTATTTGCTGTACGAATTACTTTTGTATGCGTATGATTGCTCTGTGCATCATGCATCAGAGCTTTGCCTTACTCTGTCTTTCTGTCATTATTCTGAACACAGACAGCATTGAGAAGGCACATCCTGCACACTGGTGACACATCAGGTCAAGTGGTCATGGTGAGCTAGTTTCTGCAGCTGACAGCTAGAGGTATGATAGCACCATGTTCAGCTGCTTGTGATTTACCTCCTGAAGGAACTGATTATAGCTGGTCCATATGGGAGTGGTGCAAGTTTTAACTCAGACCTCTAGCAAAAGTCTAGGTGACCACAACAGCAGGCCCTGCTGTGGGTGTAAAGTCATTCCAGATTGCACAAACCCTTAAAATAACAAATTTCTGCAAATTGTCTTTCTTCCAGTTCTTACTTGTTTCTCAAGGATATGTCTTATAAGGGCTGTCAATGGTACCTAACGCTTTTTAATACTGTCAAAGCATCCAAGTATCTTTCAGGGTAATCTCATTTGAAGCCTCTTCTGTTTGTTCTCACAAGAATGTAAATGACTTCAAACCCTCTGGTCTTGTTTCATTCTTATGAGATGACAACTACCCATGAGGGATTGGGATGCTGGGGCTATGATGGGTTGTCTGCTGCAAGCTGGTTCTGTAGGTAAGATAGCAGATCAAAACCTACCTGGCCTCTGTCCAAAAATCACTGGGATGGAATACTGTCCATGAAAAACAGACTCCAAGAAAAGGGCAAAAACAGAGCTATATTTTTTTCTGATCTGCTCTAACTAAAATGTTACATATTACAACATTACTACAATGTTACAAATTATCGTACAGCATGAATAATTATTATAGTCTTATTTGCCTTTGTGTTGTAGAAGAATTTAGCTCTTTGAAATATTTAAGAACAATGTAGTCACAGTCCATGAAAAACAATTATGAGGGCAAAAGAACCTGAGATGCAACATCAAATGCCTTTGATTTTTTCTTCCTTTTTTCCTGTCCTTTTAGTTTTTCTTTAAATGTTTTTTTCTGACAGCATTATGCCACATTTTTTCTAGATAACTTTGGTTCTGAATTTTGTAAGATGTTTTTAGCCGTACTTCAAGGGTGATGATAAGATCAATTGCTCAAGGCATCCTATTGTTCTGCAGTTCATGTCAACCTCATGATTTAATTATTTGACATGGGTACATTCTTTATACAATGATACACTATTTTTTCTATATATAAATCCAATGGAAATCAAAATAGCAAAACAAGAAAACATACACTGTTATTGGATTGTCAGGCAAGGCAAGACTCCAGGCTTCTACTAACAAGAATTATTGATATATTTATTAAAATAATCCTCTATTTCCATCTCAGTGTACACTTGATTTGAATGTCATTAAGAAATTAGTTGCTTAATGTTGGTTGAGGAAAAAACCCCAATTAATTATAAATAAACAATTGGCTCTTGATTTTTGCAATGCTACGCATTAAATTAGAGCACAGATAAACCAGCATACACAAAAGCCTCTGCCTTTTCATCAAATCTTAGAACCCTAGAATGGGTTGGGTTGGAAGGGACCTTAAAGACCATCTAGTTCCAATGCCCCTGCCATGGACACGGACTCTTTCCCCTACTCCAGATTGCTCAAAGCTCCATCCAACCTGGACTCGAACACTTCCAGAGATGGGGCATCCACAACTTCTCTGGGCAGCCTGTTCGAATGCCTCACCACCCTCACAGTAAAGAATTTCTCCCAAACATCTAATTTAAGTCTCTCCTCTCCTCTTTTAGTTTAAAACCATTTCCCCTTGTCCTATTACTCTCTGTCCATGTAAATAGTCTCTCTCCCTCTCTTTTATAAGCCCCCTTTAAGTACTGGAAGGCCATCTGACCATTTTGGGCTGAGCTTTGGTGTGCCTGAGGTGCTACTGATGGGCAGAGATCTGCAAGCATTGCATTCAGACCTGTTTCAGGTAGCCAATTAGATGGTGGATCTCATTTCCTAAGAGAAGAAACTGTTACTACTAATTGCTTTCTGACTGTTAAACAAAACTCAATTCTTGGGTTAGGATTTTCATAGGAACTTCTTTGCGTACACATGGTTCACATGAGCTCTGTGTGTCGCATACAGGCAGGAGCACAACAATCAGGAAAAGTTCATGTATTGTTTTTATCCTGCAGACATTGAGGAAAGAAAAAGAGGGTGTTACAGCTTTGGCATATCCAGGTAGATTTATCATATAGGAAACTAAAATCCTTAGTTTTGATGCTTTAGTACCTCTCAGCCACCTAATAAGCATGGCCTGTGTTCAACCAACCAAAAGCCATCAGAAATTCTCTTTCAGCGTATGTGGAAAGGACTTGCATCTTCACATCAGGAGCCCATGGATTGTCTCCAGGTACCCATGACTAGCAGTGCAGTTGTATTTCTGTGGAGATACTGTGGCCATGTGATGCTTCTGCAGATACATATCATAGTGGAGAAATAATAGAGAGAGGCATCGTGACAGGTTTCCAGATGGTGCTGCCTCTTCACTGAGCAAGAGACTCCACATGCAAGTTGGCTATGCATGACTGTTGGCTTCTTCCAAAAATAAAGCTGGTCATTAAAGTAATTCCGTTCTTTTTTTGTTGATGTTATTAAACTGAGAAATAAATCAAGTGTTTATGGGTATGTAGGAAGGAAGGCAAGTAATAGAGAAAACAGACAGCTAGAAAGAGGCAAACGCAGACAGCACACAGCATGAAAGCACTTGCAGAAGTATGCTGTGTGTCTCTGCAGTGTTTTTATTTATTTTTCACCCTGCCATAATATGTGGGAAAATACCATAATGTGCTGATACATTGGAGGGATACAGTGGGCTTCTGTTCCTGTTCCTTGAGGGACTTTAGCTGACTAAGACTGTCTTTAATTACTGGGATTGAAATTATAATGAAAGGACTTGAATAGGGATGTTGATACTTTTCCGTATGTCCACAGAAATGAGAAAAATACCTCAGGCCAAGGTTGCTTCCCCAGAGATACATTTGCTCAGTTATCTAACAGATCTTGCAGTTGGCAATGCCTATATTTAATTACAATTTCAGCATCATGGTAATAGAAAACTGTTTATCTTCTACCCTTAGACTCTTAGATGTCAGGCTCATCTGCTGCTCTTTTCCAACTCCCTGATGGAACTGTGGTGAATAACAAGCCAGTGCTTCCATGCTTCAGGATGCACTGTGCATAAATACTCCTGGAAGCAACCCAGAAAATACCCTCCAGGAAAATTCCAGAGACACTCTTGATGATTCACTCAGCGCTAGTGAACCACCTAACTGGATGTGAGCACTCACCCTGTAGTAAAGGGCTTAATCTAATAAGCAAAACAGGAGACTTGACTCTCAGCCCTTTTTATTTCGCTTCTTCTTTCAAAGCCATCTGCTTCTCTGACCTATTTCAGAACATGTAAATTCACAAGCGAGGTAAAATTTCCCAGCGACCAGCAGCCTGTGAAATATAATTACTGTGCTAATTTTGAATTCCAAGCGGTCAGCACAGCCTAGGAGTGCTCGCTCAGCAAACATGTTAACACAGTTACAACGAATATTAAAAACAGCCATGCTGAGATTTGGCAATGACTCCGGAAAATGACAGGTAGCTTTTTTTAGGGTCAGAAAACAGACAACAAAATGCCTGAGAAATGTTTGTGGTTTTTTGTTTTTTGTTTTTTAAATGACGCACAGATGCATTCTCAATAGAAACCGTTGAAGGCAAAAGGAAATGATAGCAAGAGTGCATTGCATCCAGGCTGCTTACCCAGCAACGCTCAGAAAATGAGAGGCTGTTATGAAATCTGTGCTCCCTTGTGAGGTCTTTGCTACCTTGGATGACCTCTGTCAAGTTATGCGCTCATTCACCACTGCAGCCTGTCTGTAACAGGGGCTAATGACACTAAGCCTGCTGGATAAATCCATGTGGGATTTATGACTGTGCAGTGCACAGCATTTCAAGGTATACAGTATGCCAATTTGACAGTATCAGTGACAGGGGTAAGGCTGTGAAGCTGCTTCAAAAAATCTTAGAAAAATCCTGCCAATGAGATAACTTTCCTGTTGCTTCACAGTGGAATAGAAGAATGAGATTTAATTCTGTATTTTAATGGAAATAATTTTGCTGCTTCCAGTAAAGAAGTACATGGGTGATTTTTTTTTATTCTTTCAGGAATGCCTTTGGGATTCATCTAATATTAAAAAGAAAAATGTGTTTTGATGATGACAGCAGGTGGTGTATGGTCCAAACTCTGGAGTAAATTGTACTAACACAGACTTGCCGAAGTAACCAGGAATATCAGTTTTGTCCATTAGAACCTCTATCACCAGTGGTGGGTTCAGTATGTGGTGGTTTGCAGAGGGAGTTCAGCTCAATGAAGCAAAGCCTTAGATCTCTTCTGGGGAAGCAATGCTCTTTGACCTACTGTGCCGCTTCCCTTGGAAGAGGAGCTACAGGCCTTGCTGGTGTACTCTAGTAGGATCTGAGGGAATCAAAGTAACAAACATTTTGCATATTGTCTCCATTTCTCGGGAGGGCTTATGTACAAGGGAGAAGGGGGAATATGTTTCCCTGCATCCAAGACTAATTTCAATCTATTGTTGCATAGGCAGAAGAATCTGATGTGATCAGCAGAAAATATACAGAAGAAATGCCTGATGCAAAGATAAGACAAAAGGTACTGCAGGGGTGGAGGTGGAATTAATTTCGACATACATGCTTAAATCAAACAGCCCAGTGATTAGAGCACTGGTTTACATGTAATCTGACTTTGGTCAGATGTGACTGAAAATCCAGTTACAAAAGGCTGTTTCATTCTTCCCTTTGTGCTGCATGTCAGCAGAGTAGGGGTCTGGGGGCAGAAGGTGGGACTAGGGCTGCTAGATGGAAGTGCCAGGCAGCACAGGGCTGGCCTGCTGCATGTACTCGTGGGAGAGTATAGAAGCTGTCCTGCAGGTTCTGGACAACCATCTGTAGTGTAAATGTGTTTTAACAACCAGCTGGGAAAAGCATCCTACATCACATAGCTGGCATAGCGTGGGAATTCCATGAAAAAGCAGAATTTGAATCCAGCTTTCCAGCAACGAGAATTGCTGCTTTATGCATAAAGCCATTTTTCTTCTCCCTCATTGACACTAGCAGGTCTCCAACCCAGAACCATTTGAATGATGGAGGGTAGGAAGAAAAATAACCACAACAGAACATAAATAAATAAATAAATAAATAAATGCAGAAATTTGTACATATATGTGAATACATGCATCTATATGATCTGCATGGCGCACACGCAAGGGGTTTGCATAGGCAAGATCTTTTAGGATTGCAAAACAACATATTTTTCCTTAGCATCATTCTTAGAAAATTTTAGTTGAGGTTTAAAAAAACTTCCATCAGTCTGAAACAGACAGGCAACACAGTAAAATCAATTCTGAGTGATGCAAATTGGCATAGTTATTTGAATAGTGTTAGAGGCAGACATAATAATTGTTGTCTCCTGCCTATATTAAAACATCTCTGCTATACGAAACCTTCCATGTGCTGCAGTTCTCCTTTCTTTTAAGTAGTTGTCTGAGCTTGTTTGCTGTTTATGGTGAAACAATACTGAACATTTTTCTGTCATGTGGGGTCACAGGACGGACATAATGACAGACAAATGAAAGAGCACAGGCAAACAAAACTGAGGGGTCAGTGTATAGATGTCTGATGTTATATCTGGCTGAAAATGATTCCAGAAGTCAACATATGCAAGTAGTTAAATGTGGCTTATATTTTCTCTTTGGTCCAGGGCCCTAACTTTCTTAACAACAAACACTCACAAACACACCATCTGTTGTTGAAGAGTGAGCAGTTTAATGAGGAGGATCAGATTCTTTCCATCTCACTTATTCCTTGGTGCCTGTTCCATTTTCTGGGCAGTTGTTGTCTGCAAGTAACAGAGAATTTCCTTTGGTTTCCTTGAGCTGTTGTTCAGACTCTTAACTCATTAGACTAGTGATTTGGAATGCAATCAAGGATGTCTAATACATTTTATGGTTTTTAAATAATTTTCTTTTAAAAGGAAAGGGAACTGATGGAATCACTCAAATATTATTGTCAGAGTAGCTGTACAGTGTTTTAAACACAGAGGTGTAGCACCAGCAGCTGCAGTCTGGTACCTGAGCACACACAGACTCTGTAGTCACTTCAACTTTCACCAGTCTGTTGATAAAACTATGAAGAAAGATGATACTGGTGTCCCCATGTCCTTCTTAATCTGGAACATTTCTTCTGAGCTTTGGGACCGTGGTTTGGGGTATATGTCTCACAGCACATTACCCACACTGAACTGGAGCACTCATATCTTGTGGGCCTTTTCCAAATGCCTCACTTTGCTTTCGCCTCTCTCTGGCAAAAAGGTTCCAGGTCTTTTCTCTTCAGCTTCCCAGTGCTCCTTTCCCACTGCAAACCTGCCAGGAGGAAAAGAAGGACTTTTTGCTCTGGGAGATGATGGTCCTCACTGAAGCTTTACCCAACCGACAACCACATTAGCAATGAAGGAGGGAGCCCTTCAGAGAGGCTTAGTTTTCATAAAACCAAGCCATTTATTTCTCAAATCCTGTTGCACAGCCAGAAGCCTGACAGTCCAGGTGGAACAGCAGAGACCGCCACACTCCATCTCGGACAGCTACTCCCTGTAGCAGTTTGGCATTACACTGCATTTGTGCCAAGGAAAATGCCAGCAGGGGCTGTGTCCAGACAAAGGGCACTTGGGAAAAATGAGACTGAGGCAGAGGTGACAAGCAGGGCAGTGTTTTGTGGAGAGAGGGGGAACAAGGAGATGACAGGTAAATTCTCTCTCTGTGGAGAACAGAATACCATGATGTAGTGAGAACATTCCATTTTCAGACATTTTTCATGAAAGTATCCTTTCACTAAGATATCCAGCACCATGGAAATTAACCTTAAGATAAATGTATTTTGATAGGGATGCATTGGACATAGAAAAGGGAGTTTGCAGTCATTTGGGGGAATAGGGAAAAAGTGCTAAGAAACTGAAATATCACCTTGCACATGGAATTGGTAGGTATCCAGTAAGGTAGTGGTGAAGCTGCAGAGTGTTTCATACAACAGTGCTGTATCTCTTTCACAAACAGGCTGTGCAAGGAAAGGATCCAAGGAAAAATGTGTCCCAGTGCAGTCGTAAAGGACTAGAGTATTTAGAAGAAATCCAGGGAGACAACACTCAGCTGAGGATGGATTAGCCGTGAGGGTTGTTGTATCTACGCCACCAAAACAATGTTGTTTCTATGTGGCTGTGACTGGTATTAGACAAAGAAGATTTTGGCAGCTTAGGTTTCTTAATTTAATATTTGCATAGCCAAGAGTGAGGAAAGAAACACAATATGGTGCAATTTATTATTAAAAACCACAGCAAGGTATTCGGTTTTGGAGGAGTTATCCTTTATCTTCCTGTCACTTACCCTTATTAGTTCCTCTTCCCACAGTCACATATTTCCCCTCTAGCTCAAGGACATGATTTTCGGCATGAGTTTCAGCTATGCTGCTGATTTTACACTAACTAGACAGTGCCTGTTTTCTGGTGTTACTCTGCCTCTTTCTGTCACTACAGAGCTCCCTGCCAGAGAGAGAAACTATTGTTTGCAATACTTGACCATGAAGTAATGACCACAAAGGGGCCACAAAGATGCTCAGAGGGCTGCAGCACCTCTCCTATGCAGTCAGGGAGCTGGGGTTGTTAAGCCTGAAGAACAGAACGCTCCAGGGAGACCTTAGAGCAGCCATCCAATTCCGAAAAGAAGCCTACAAGAGAGCTGGAGAGCGGCTTTTGACAAGGGAATGCAATGATAAGACAAGGGGGAGTGGCTTTAAAGTGAAAGAGGGTTGGTTTAGATTAGATATTAGGGAGAAATTCTTTACTGTGAGGGTGGTGAGGCACTAGAAGAGGTTGCCTGGAGAAGCTGTGCATGCCTCATCCCTAGAAGTGTTCAAGGCGAGGTAGGATGGGGCTTTGAGCAACTTGGCCTACTGGAAGGTGTCCCTGCTGAAGGCAGGGGCTTTGAAACTTGATGGTCTTTAAGATTGCTTCCAACCCAAACAAATCTATGATTCTATGACTTTGGCTTGCAGGACATAGCAGTTGATTTTGAGGGAAATTCTGCTGGTAGGAACAGGATTTGAGGGGGAAATGCCAAAACTTGTCCACTTGGGAACCTACCCAACATCATGGTCTTTTGGGCAAAAGTGTCCATTGTGGCAACAACTTTCTATCTCTTTTTATTTCCAAAAGTTTTTCTACACCTTTTGTTCATACCAGTCTCAAATGTCTTCTCCAAGAAGGGGCCAGCAATTGTTCTTAAAAACAGGAACTAAGCAATCTTTTCTCTCTCCCTCTGTCTTCTTTTTAAAAAGATCAGAGAAGAAAGACACAGTCTTTTTCTCCCGTTGTAGCAAAGGCATTGTTCACCCAGGGAATAGAACACCTGTGGTCATTTACTTCTTCAGCCCCAGGGGAGGTTCAAATACATATTTCCCCCAGGGCAGGAGAGCTCTAGTGAAAAGGTGATAAAGCACCACTTCCAGTGTGCTAAATATAAAGATCCTGCAGCTGCCCTTCAAGAGTACCTACCTGTTGTTAGTGGGTTGCTTAGGCAGGGTGCTCTCAGACCACTTCAGTATTACTTCACTTCATGGGTCTCAGAGGAGGGAAGGAGGAAGGCAGCTGCACAAACCACAGGAGAGCTGAAGGTATTTTAAAAAATTCCAATTCAAACAATGACCTAGGCAAACAGTTATAAGGTCAAACAGGGATACCTGGTGTGTCAGTGTACCTTCAGGGCCAATATGGTTGCTGGGTGTGTGCTTTTTGCATGGCCCTTTTGGAACTTCGCTTCTGAAGCAAGAGTTAGTTTGGCTTTGAAGCACAAGTCCGATTTTTGGCTGTGTCTGTGTCTGGTTTATTTCAATCATCAATACTGCTTGAATAAGAGTCCTCTATTGACTATTTATAGTTCTAAACAAGGAAAACAAATACTGTCTCTTCAGATGAGGTGCCAATGTCTCTGTAATTCCCGCAGTTGTAGTGCTATGATTGGAATTTGGTGCCAGATGCATGGATTCCTCAGACAAACAGTTTTCTGGCAGGAAAGAGGAAGATCTGGCTCTGGCAAGTCTGTTCATGTAAAAAGTTGCCATGTAACTGGCTCTCATTACCTCCATTGGTTTGCTTTGAAGAAGCAAGGAAGGTAGACTGCTACTGGATAAAACAGAGCTGGCAAACACCTTCATACACCCCCCCAGTTATTCTCATTGTAACCACTAAGAGACTCTGAGAGGGTAGCTATAGACAAACAATTTTGTTTAGGCACCCAATGGTAAGTGGAAAGATTAATTTATACTGATTTTTTTTCTTCATGCTGGAGATGGTGCCCTTTGTACTCCTGACAAGGCACAGAAAGAGGTGGGGGTGAGGTGTATGTGATTATCACTGGATGGGGTTGGCCAAATAAAGTCACAGATTGTTTCCATGGGCAGAGTTTATGTGGACAGCTGCTAGAAGAAGAAAGGTTGGCTTCAGAACCCTGGATTCCAGAAATCACTGGTGAGAGAAGTCTTCAGGAACAAGGAATGGTCAAAAAATAGTGGACAGGCTAAATCAGGTCATTTAGGAGAGGGTCAAAGTGAAGGCAAAGAAAGGCATGAGCTTTCAGGAGCAGATTGATTCCCCTCCCACCCATGTCTCACCCTCCCCCAGCCTCCAAGCAGCTGAAAAGAATTCTGCATTTTAGATGATGATAAATCAGCAAGTGACTTGTTAAATTCTAGGAAAGCTGGTATGGTCTGTTTGCTTGACCTTTTTCTTTCAGGAACTTGGCATAAACATGGGTGTTTTGAAAGTTCACCACTGGCCAGCCCCTACAAGTCCCCCATCCTGGCAGGAACCAGAGGTCACACTGAACCCTGATTACCATGCCTGAGGACAGGGCATCTCAGCCCTATGCACTCTTTTGGATCTCTTGGGTCCCTCTCTCACATGGAGAGATTCACAATTTCCACAGTTGTCACAACATGTGTTTTCCTACTACTGCACCAACCAGTGCTTCCTTTAGCTGGGGCTCTGAGAGCCCCTTGTCAACGTTACTCCTGGTACCTGTTCCTAGCTCACACCACCCTTTGCAGGAAACTAGAAGACCAAGAAAACATGATAGCTTTTATCACCCAGTACTGTTGCAGGTCGTGTTGAACTATGCAGTTCCAGCCGGTGGTTTACCTTGAAGTTGTGTGATGCTCAGGGCTCCTTGCAGACAGGAAGGTTTGATTGTGACCTGCCTGGAGAAGGCTCCAGCAGGAGTTTCCCTGGGGAGTTATTGGCCTGGCAGTAGCTTGCCTGCCCTGGCATGCCTTGTATCCTGCCTGCTCCTGTCCTGCTTCTCCCAGACTGCATCCCACCCAGCCTTCTTGCTAAGGGTCAGTGGCACTCCTGCCAAGCCACCTATCCCAGGGGCAGCCCTAGCCCTGGACCCCTCCACCCAGGCTCTTCCAGCAAAATGGTGCTCAGGCCCTGCTGTGGAAGTCCACCTTTCTTCTGTCAGTGTGCCCTGGTTGTGTTTTTTTCACCTCCATAATTTTACTAAAATTTCTTACTTTTAAACTCATTTGCCAGTTGCTATTTTCTGTTTTAATAGGCTCCAGCTGGCTGAATCTGAGGGCACAGAGGTGATCAAAGCACTCGCCTGGTACTAGAGCACGCTCTCAGTGAAAATGGGGTGGGGGATTCCAGAAGGATATTTGACCAGGCATTACTGAAACTAAAATTTGTCAATTCATAATTTTCACACTCCGTGGAGGTTGTTGTTTAAAACTGCATACAGGAAATCTGAGCTGTAATTTTCCCCATCTTTGATCAACATGCCAGTATGCTGCTGTGAAGTGAAATAGCGTAGGCTGAGGGATGAGAATTTTCCCCCAAGGCCATTCTCCTAGGAACACAACAACAGTGCTGATTTAGCAAGGAAATAAATCTCAAAATATATGAATGCTGCTGTGTACATGCTTTTATGGCACTTCATCAAAATCATTTAAAAATACAGAAGCCTTCATTCTACAGTTCTTTGGTGTTTGAATATTCATATGCATCTTGAAATGAGCGACTGTATGCTGGAGGATAGAGCTGTGCCTTTATAACAGCTGTAGCTTGGAACATCTCAACGTGATGCCTTTGAAACCCCTTGCTGGTTGAGCTCTCCATAAACAGAGACCTTGATGCAGCAAGGGGAAGATGAAAGCCAGGCAGATACCATGGAAGTCTGGGAGTTCTAAGCCGTCTTACTTATTAATAATACTTAAGCATGACGGTCCTTTAGTAGACTATATCTTCAACAGTTCTCCTACACACAACCCTCTCTCTCCCCCACAGGGATGCTTTTGAATGCTGTTCTACCCCCAGAAGTGCAAGTCACTAACAGGGCTCTGGCTCTTGAATTGACCTAGCAAGTCATGTTCTCTCTGAAGGTGAGTTTTTCTTTTTTAGGTACTTATGGCAGAAGCTTGAGATTATAGCCTTTTAAAGTGATGCACCCGATGGGATTTCAGCAGCTGCATTGCAACTCTGAAGATAAATAAAACTGAATTTTCTGAGTTTTCTTGCCAAGTTGTATCAGCTTTGGGTAGCAGATATCAGTACAAGTGCCAAACGAAGCTTTGTGATCAATCTTTTCGCTCCTGAGGAAGAAGCGTAAAGGACATGAACTCCAGTTGTTCTCACAAACTGTTCTGTTATTTTCTAGTGTGGGAGTTTTCCCACTGCCATCCATTACAATATTCAGACAAAGCATCTTAGGAGAAAGAACAGCACTTCAGCAAACAAGGCCTTTTCTGCAGTATGGCTACATAGCATGTGGCATTCAAGATTTTCTATTGCTTCTTTTACACTGTTCATAGCACTTGGCAGCTCATATGTATCAGCCATAGTACTTCTTGTAATAAAGTGCACTAGACCTGCAAACATTGAGCAATATATATCACAGCAGTTTCGGATGGTTAAGCAAAACTTTTCTAGCATAGCATTGTTTGAAATGTAGTTGATCATGCTTTGAAAGAAAGCTGCCTATGAACAAATCAAAGCAATTCTTACATTGTTTTGCATCCTATTTCTTCTCACATATAAACCAAGTGAGGCTTTTGGTTATTTGTAACATTTGGAAGAGGTGATCTGCTCTCTGTTCTCAGAACGGGTAACAGCATTTCATTAAAACAAACAAAAACCAACAAAAGAACCCACACTGCCTGGGGACCATACTGATCTCACCCCTCCTAACTTGAAAAATATATCAGCTTCACTCATGTTCCATGCTGTCCTTTGCCAATACAGAACCAGGTTCCCAGCAGCCTCAGGCACAACCCACACCAGCCAGGCTCTTGCCTGGACTCATACCTCACTGGTTGTGTCTGATCTCCTGCACAGCTTTTCAAGATTAAACAGAATATTGTTTGCAGAAGGCAAAGACTCTGCCCAAATTCCACCAATGCCATATAACCTATCTCAAGCCCCACCTTGATTAGAGTTCAAACTACCGGAATTATTTTTATTAAGGATGTCTCATTACACAGCCTATTTAATTACAAGGACCTGTAGTTCATGCTTGCCTATTTTAACAGCTTGATCATGTTGCATGCTTTAAATCAGATGCCTGTATTAACATCTATTTATATTGATTTACAATCCATTTCAGTCAGCTGCAATAAGATAATGGATTAGATGTTACTAACATAATTTGGTTGTAATCTTGGGATGCAAGGAAGGTTTGCTCAAGCACTGTTGTATGCTGGCACAGGAGCTGGATATTGTCTTCTCTGACCACACTTGCATACTCATTCCTTCCTTGTCAATGATAGGGCACCACCTGGGAAGTGTTCAAGCACCATCTCTTCAATAATATGAAAGTAAGAGTCATAAATTAGCAAATCTGAATAGCTCCAGTCAAGAAAAGACACCAGTACATCTGTAATTAAGAACTTCCTAGAAAAGACTGCTGAAACACCAACTCTCTAGTCTCAAGCCGCATACTTTCCTTACTCTCAGACCACTGGAATATACCCCATGTATTTGGGGCCGTTTACTCTAGGAAAGTTCTTCACAAAATCAATTCTGAAGGCTATGTCACAGTTGGAATACGTCAGCTGTTTTAAAGTTCGCTGCCTGAACAAACTTGGTTATGCCAGGCTAATTTTCTTCCCTCCCTGGCACATACCTAAGGAAGCTTCATTACGCTCTTAGAACATAACATTCAAGACCATAAACACAAAAATACTTTATGCTGTGTTTTCAGTTCAGTAACACCTCAGATGTATTTCAGAACAAAATTAGTCTTAGCAATAACACAAAGTAGATTTTTATAGTCCTTTATTAATCTGAATATAAAAAAGACAGAAGCTGCCTACGATATAGGACAAAGCTCTTGCTTCATGAGGAAACAAAATTTTCTTTACAAAGTGAAAAAATAAATACCCTCTTAGAGTAAGGTTTATATGCTAATGTGTCATAAAAAAGTAGAGTTTTAATATTTTGACAAAATGTCTGTGCAAAGAAACAGATGCATAAACACACATTACTGCTACATTAAGGCAATATGAAAAGTATAGTCAGAAAATTTCAGTAAAGTGACAGTGTAGTTTTCTAGCTTTGATTAAGCCAGTATTGCACCCAAACATGGTCTCCAAGTTCCCTCTGTACCCTGGAGAAGACACTAGGAAACCAGAGCCCAAAATGCCCAAGTAGGGGGGTGGAAATTAAAAACATTTTAGCAGAAAATGACCTATCCCATAAAGATGCTAACTGAAGAAAGCATTTAAAATTATACACAACCCTTATTTTAAAAATTAATGGTACATAGTTTAATAGTTTAAAATCAGTCTCCAAAAATAAAGCCAACTTGAAGGGCAGCTGACTGAAGCTCCTGAGACCGCCAGCCAAATTGGATATGGGAAACCTGGGAGTACCCTGCCCACTGAGAGCTGTGAATGAAGTCCCACAACAGTGCTTCCACATGATGCTGCCAACCACAAGACTTTCCCGATCCACCCTCAACACTTGGAGATAAACTTGTCCCACCTTTCCAAAACTATTCTCTCAGAATTGTTGTCTATTTAATAGAATTCTGAGTTAAACACAGCTACTTGATGAAGCCCTATAACTTCAGTTTAAGAACTGACTTTTTAAAAAAGTTCTCTCCTCTTTAAAGCAGTTTACTAAAAGCTGAAGCTATGAGCCATACTAAACTGGTATTTGTAAAAGCTAGTCTTACTATTAAAACAAACAGTGTGACTGTACTAAAAAGGATTTAGAGCATGTAAAAGAAAAGGCTGTATTGCTTTCACATACATGGGTACATCTGTATGTGTACACCACATTTCTCCAGGGTTACCTAGCTTTGTGGCAACACCGCCATACTACAAACTTATGCATCATTCTCCTTTTAAGTAACATGAATTAATTACACTTCTGCTCTCAGAAGATGTCCCAAATCATTTTGGACATGCTGAACAAAGAATGTTTATGTTAAAAAATGTAGTATTTTTGCTTTTGATCGTGGATAGGTGCCAGTGATTGCCTTCTTCACAATCAATGGTTGCATTTCGTATTAGTGCAGTTTAAAGAGTACATGATGGGTTTAAAGTGTATATGTAGATCATATCACAGTCAGATTGAGAAGACTGGTGTGGGTTGGCAAGTACACATGCTGGACATGCTCTACACGGGATCTGCAAACAGGACATGACTGGAAAGGAAGAACATCAGGAAGTTAGTTTACTTCATATTTTGAGTCTCTGCACTTACTGGAGACTTCCCTCCATGTACACAATAACAGTACTTTCCACCATCCCATATTTAAGACAGTATTGTGAGAAGCATGCAGTTCATTCTTAGCCTCACTGCAAATAATGTTAGCACATCATCCAGACTTAATGTTCTTTGAAACTAGTTTACCACAAACTAAATTTTAAAAATAAGTTTTACTAGAACATCAACATGAACATATTAATCCATGGTCATTAAATATACAAAACCCTAAACCTTCCACATAACTTGGTAACTCATAACTTAATGGCATTGCATTTACCTGTAACTGGGAAGCACAGGACTTGCAGCAAACTGTGTGGCCACAGGGACAAAAGGTTGAATTGATCTCCTCTTCACAACATACCATACAAAGCATGGACTCCTTTAGCTTCCGCAGTTTCTCTTGCAGGGCTTTTGTTTGTTGGCAGCTGAGACCCTCACAGTTGTCACAGTTCATGCTGCTTTCTGAAGACTTAAGAGGGGAACTTGGTGGGGTTTGGTCACTTCTTGAAACAAGATCCACAATGCCAGCATTATAAAGAGCTCGCCTTGCATGATCGTAAACTTCTTTTGATGTTCTTTTAATGTCAAAGACGTACTTTTTACCAAGATTAATATTTTCATTCAGAAACAGAGATGCTAGGTGACCCTTTAAGTCTCGACTATACTGCATCATGACAGCACTGGTGACAGTGTCACACCTATAAAGCAATGAGACAAATCCAAAACTGATTAGTTAATACCAATAAAGCTATCCATACAGTAATCTGTTACCAAAGTTGAAGTAACAGCACTGAAATTAAAGCAAATAGAACAGTCAGAGGTAACATTTAAGGTCTTGAATGCTGTTTTCATGACAACTCTACTTTGAAAAGTGCAAAATGAAAACCATGACAGGGAGATACTTCACATCTTCAAGATGTGAAATGTCTGGTAAAATGAGTCAAGTCCGTGGAAGGGACTTAAGGTATTGCGCTAACAAACAGCAAAACACTTAATCCACAGTTCAGCTTAGCAATGCCTCTTTGCATGGCAATTTCCAAACACTGCCTTAAAGAATTCCAATTAAAAGTCTTTGGCATAACATCGTTCTTTAGAGAGGCTCTCATGGAGTCAAGTAATATTTTTAACCAAATTTCCACCCAGGACTTTACATACTAGTATTATATTATTCTGAAGAGAACCAGTGTGAATGGAGTGTAGAGAATTAAATTAAGGCATATGTATTTGCCACTGAGTATTTTCAGCTACCCTAACCATGCCTGTCACATACTTCAGTGATACAGTTGAATCTACAGAAGCCTATTAAGACATACCACTTCTCTAGGCAACACAGGAAAGAAAACAAACAGAACATAAGGACTACAGCCTCACAGGGCCTAAGGTCCAAGGTCTAAGCTTATGGTCAAGTGCTATTGCCAAACTAAAACTCTGCTTAAGTTAAAATCAGAAACTGTGAAGGACAGCAGAAGTTAAAGCAGAGACACAGATCAAGAAGTGATTGAAACTGATATGTGGTAGTTAATTTTAAGAAAACACTGCTAAGTGTCTTTGACAGCCAGTTCTACTCATCAGTGTTGGACATTGCAGTAAGAATGAAAGGGGGTTTTAAAAATCAGCATTAACAAATGAATATAGCACCTCTGCCTCAAAGAGCGATAGGATACAGCTGTCGTGAAACAAAATCCTGGGCGTGTGAGCAAGGACAGAGGAACTGTAAGAAGATTTAAATACATGGGATGGGAAGGTGGCATACAGATAACATAACTGGAAGAGCCAAATAAAGGATCTATGTATTCTGAATAAAAGGATCTTCTCTATTGCTCTCATTCTCCCTCTTATATAGAGACAAAACACTGTACGTACTGTTTATGAAGTATCAAGGAACATAAAAAGTTTATATACCCAAGTGCTGTTATTCATAGTGGAAAAACTTTCCTTACTTTTCTTGCTTACTTTCCCAGAAAACAGAAAAACCTGTTCAGCTTCTGGACTTAAGAGGAAAGTAGAGGCTGCAGAGACAATGAAATTTTGCAGAGTATTTCCAAAGTGCAGTCAGACCACTGGCTCTTTAAGCACTTAGTTCCAACACTGGAGAAGAGCAGTAGCCGCAGATGACTCTAGTGGCAATACTGACCTGTAAAATGCATGTGTCTCTGTAATTGCTCTGTAGAGCCCACTTGCTGCCCTTGTACTGATCATCTTAAACAAGAGAACTACACTATTACCAGACTCCTTGGTAACAGTCAGATATACATTCTTCCCAGACTGAGTTGCCATTTGAACAACAGGATAAGCAATCCTATAAATTAATATTAAAAAAAAGAAAGGTTATTTAGCTAGTAAGGATAAGGGCATATTCCACAAACTACTACATTGCACTTTTATCAGAAGTTACAATGATCTCTATTGTCAGTAATGCTGGATTGTAGATGCTGCCTCAAAAATACACAAAAATCAAAGAGTATTAAGGACAGTTTTTATCTTGATTATAAGCAGGTAGTGTCCTCAGACCATACATCCCAATAGCCACTTTCAGTAATTCAGAGCAGTTGTGTATTTCTGTAAGACTAGAGGCATGCTCAGTACTTCTGCAAAACTGATCATGCAACTGGTTCCACAAAACACATACCTGTTGATTGGACTTAAGTCATCTTTACAGATGGATATGCCTTCAGGTCCAACACCAATAAGCAGTTTTTGCCCTTCACTATCTCTCACTGAGTGCCACTCTACCCCATAGTTCTCCAGTGTTGTAACAATCTGTAGAATCTGGTATTCAGCAGATGCTTGACTTAGACCTTCTAGCTCTTTGTGCTTTGCAATAATGCTGTTGATAAAAAGATTAAGAACAGGTGATATAACTCAAGTATGTGCTGTTACTGTCAGCAGCTTGCTTTAACATGGGTTTTTAGATGACCTAGTTGAACAGATTATTAAATGCTCCTGACCTGCTTTAGCTGCCTATAGATTTCCAGTAATTGTGAACTGGAAATAGTTGAGAATTACCAAAACATCCTGAGAATGCCTTAGAAATGGAAAAGCTACATGTAATCAAGGCTTTCCAATGAACACCACGACCCCCAACATATTTCCCCAAACCACCTCTAAGTTCATAACTAAAAAAAAAAACAAAACCTACACACAAGTAGGACACAAAGTTTCCTGATAGTCAGGAATTGAGCTATGGAAGGAACCAGAGAATTTTGTTCACATCTCAGAGTAACGGGTACTAAGGAGATAAATTCTTGCTACTTCCATTTACCAGTGTAGCTCTAAGACATATTTACAATTTATTCACCCTGCTCCAGGTGCTTAGATACCCGTGTTTCCCCAAGTACTAGAGTTTGGGCAGCTTTTGCTTTTCACAGAAGAAAAAACCCCTTGTAACTGAGCTTAAAAATTAACTGAAATCAGAACATCAAATTCAGGTTATATTTTGATCTCCGAAGCTATCTAAATTGTTTTACACTATAGCACCAGTAATTAAGGGCATAAAATCTTCTGCTGTTGATCTCCAAAAAAGAGTCTGTATCATTGTGCTCTTTTTACCTCTCCAAAATGGTAGTGGTAAGCTCTTTTGCACACAACTCTTCATAATTGTACTTGGCAGTGTTCTGGTTATAATCTCCAAACTTCATCTGTGCCAACAAAGCACTAAGTTCAATTGCATGCTCTGAAGAACATTGAAGATTACCAGAGAGAAGATCTTCTTTTATATGCAAGAAAAACATATGCCTGCAATAGAATCAGAACATTTGCTTACACAAACTGTTAGATGACGTTTGTAATCAAGACATATCAAATAACATATTAGATATATTTGGGAACCTTTAGTTTGGTAATCGAGAATTTGTGATGATTGTACCAAGCAGAGGAAACCTGGCACAAGTGAAAGAAAAAGGTCTCCATCTAATTATTCAATTACCCTTAAACACAAGGCTACAACTGAAGATGGTATCTAAAAGTATTATTAAAAGAAATGAGCATTTTAATCATGAGGACTGCTTTAACTCCTAATGCCACTTAGTCATTTCAATTTAGTGAACAAAATATCAATGAAATATTTGAATTAGTTTCCTATGTTTAAATTTTTGGTTGCCATTTACAAGTTATCCTGCAGTTCACAAAAGCAAATTTGTGAAGAACAGCTCAAAACAGCATACACACTTCTGTCATGCAACAGAAGCCATACTTTCTCTACACAGTGGAAATGCCTTTGCCACTACATTTAAGGGAAGATGAGTGACATGATTAACAGAACAACCTGAGACACCTGAAAAGGCATTGTGGAACAAAACACAAAAACATCTTCTGTGTAAGCATTTGTCAGACCAACCTTTACACCTGGGGCCAAGGCAGATTCAACAATTTGCTGACAATTCACAGTGTTGCTCTTAACTGTCTAATAAGTCAGTTAACAGACAAACGAACACTTCCACCAACATTAACAGCAGAGTGTTAGTTTCCCCTATAGGCTACTATAACTTCTACAGAATCATCCTTTTCTCCCCACGGGGGACAAAATATAAACATCTTAAGACTGCACATATTTATGGAAACCAGATGCAGAATTACGTATCACAGTTACGAATCACTAAAAAACTATTTCTATAAAAGAAGCCTAGCACCCACAATGATGTGTCTTGGCTTCCACCAGAATGGGACATTTACTTCTCTAAAATTAATTGTGATCTACTTTTAAGAAAAGCTGTACTGAATCACTCATCACTGATGCTGAAGATGCTAGTAAATGATTAGCTTTCCTTCCAAGGGGAATTGGATGATATCTTACATATATTCTGTTGTAGCATTCTAAAATTCTTCTGTACAACAGGGCAAATAGGACTTTTTTCAGCACTATGAGCAATTACAGAACTTACAAAATTCATGTTCATTCTTAGCTCTACTATGGTAAATGTTGCAACTAAGAAGATAGCAGCCCAAAAGATGCCCCATTATCCCCTAAGTTGCCCTACAATCCATTTCCTGCAACAAGTCACAGATCCAATGCCTCCCTTTGCAAGCTATTTGAGGCATGCTAGAGTATCGCTGCAGTTGTGACACAAGCGCTTAATTGCATTGCTCTGATGTCTAGACATCAAGGGTTCTTCAGCAGTGGGGGTCTGGTGCAAGCCAATATCCTCACTCTGTGCAGGATACAAGTTTAGGTGGCAAGAGGACCAGAACTTCAGGCAGTAGTGCTGTCTCCACTGTTAGCAGGTTATTCCTTGTTAGGGCTCTTTTTTCCAACCTCAAACTTCTGCTCCAATCCCTTTCTCCTACCTTGCTGATTCATAGCTCTTTCAGCCGGGGCCGCAGAAACACATATCTGTGGCCTTATAAAATACTTGGGTTGTACAGACTCCTTTTGGGGCTTAGTCCATAAACCCAAAGTACTCAATAAATTACTAAAACACTATGGCTAAAATAAATTCAAATAGTAGGCATTTCCCTGACTCCAATCAACACTTCATAAAATAAACAGCTTCTCATGCACTCAATCCTCTGACAATATCAAGACAGGATTTTCAGTTGTTTTAACTAAGTACTAATTACAAATACAGTATTTTAAAGAAAGATCTGACAATTTTATTCTCATTAGCTGAAACAGAGTTACAACTACCACACCTAAATGCTTGTATCTTCAGGTTTTTTTATGCATATGACAGCACTGCCTACACAGGGGAAAATCAAGAGTTCTTCCCTTGCTGGGGAGACCTTAATGACATCACAAGGGAAGATGAAAAACAAAACATTGCTCCTGCAAATACAGATGCATTACAGAAACAGCTACAGCAGATGCATGGCTTGTCACATTCCATTACTAAAAAGCCAGCAATGGCATAGGAAGACAAATGAGTTTAAGGCAAATGTGAAATAGCATCACATCAGCTAATGTGCAGTAACTTTACATTACTGGCTCATATCACACAAGCGAAAACATCGCACAGAGACTCAGCTACTTTGTATTTTCTGATAAATGAAACAAAGTTGCAGCACGTATAAACAACAGTTATTGCGAAGTAACTAAAGCTGAGCAAATTCAAGTCCCAGCTTACACTATGATAAGCTATTTTATTACGTCAGAGAAAACAGACAAAAGCACCTGTATTTAACAGTCCATCTCACAAAGTCATTGGTCTGCACCTAAATAACCTAAATTGCACCCATAACAGCTCAGTGAAAGATGTCATACTGATCTGCAAGAACAGATGCCCTGGACTGAAGTTCAGGTAGCAAATTTGCTGCTGGTTTTTTTTTTTTTCATTTTGAGTCCTTAAGTGTGTTTCATGAAGGAAAGACATCTAGAAATTGCAGGACAGCAAGGGTTGCACACATTTTATGCACCTGAAAAAGTGATTTGATTAGCCCATCCAACCATACTCAGATTGCACAGCTCCAAAGTTATATTAATGTCCTTTGTAAAATCACCCCCCATTCAAAGGTTCAAAACATGACACTAGCCAGAATACAATTATAAAAGCAGATCACTCTTTTCCTTTTTACACAAAACTGAACAGTGTTTTTTGATCATTAAAGAAAAAGGCATAAGAATGTGTTTTTATTGCTAAATATAGTCAAGCAAAACTAAAGCATTAGAAGCCTTGAGGCAGTTCCCTATCTAATTCTGCAAATTCTAAAGGACCCAACAGGTTGTCTTTAGAAAACCTGGTTGTATTACAGATTCTATTAGTTATATAGAAAGTATCTATGTAAGTTTTTGTAGATTAGATTGTGACCTAATCTACCATCCCTCCTCTCTCCTGGACTCTCTAGGTACAATAAAGAAAATTGTTAAAGCCTCTCCTACCTCTAAAGGTAGTCAGGTCGTGTGGTGAGGGGATATTTATTTTTTCAAGGAATTATTTCAGCACTAATATTTTACACTTCGTGGAATTTTTATCTAGCAAGCTTTAGAACAATGAACTGTGAAAATTGAACTGTTTGTAAGCTCTCTAAGGTTACATTTCCAACATTGCTGGTAAAATGCCTTAGTTTGTCCACCATATAAGAAACTAAATGTTTTTGTTTGTTTCTGCATCATTCACCGCTTCAGTTACACATGATACATTAATATTACCTGTTATAAATTTGAGAATTAACTCAAGTCACACAAGAGGTATGTGTCCTACCTCACCCCCCAAGCCCCAACATTCTCTTAGCACATTCTGCAGCTTCTTACTACACTTGCCAAAGCTTCATTTAATCTTTATATCTTCACAACTCTGAACTTTGCCCATCAATTGTTGTGGCTCCTAGTCATCCTAACACCTGCCAGACATACTGGGACATTGAACAACTAGTGGCAGCTTTAAGGACAAACAGAACTTTCCATTGCACTTGCAGCCCAAGTTCTCTACATGTGACAGCATTAGTACAAAAGACAGTCTTTATCATTTCAAATAGTCTTACCTTCCCCTCTGAACCTTATGGTACCTAGATGTACCTGTGTATTCAACTTAGCTGTCAGTGGAAAAAGTGACAAACCCCAGTCCTTTACCAAAAAAAGTATCTGCATATGACTAATGATTCCTAAACTAGAAGCACAACCAAAAGACCTCATTCTCTTCCTAGACTACTGGCAAGAATCTTAGCATATATCCCAAGGAACTGCCTGTTCTCTTTGGGGTATGACACTACTTACCACATGTTAAGGCTCTTTTCTACTGTGAAGTAAATTTACAACTCTGTTATCTATAGGAATCAAAATTAAGAAGCATACTTGTTCTCCCTAAAAATATATTGATAAAGATCTCAAAATCTATAGAATATAATTCTGTTTTTAAAAGCAGATGTAAGGCCACCCCACATGAGAAAGCAAAATGTACAGTTATGCTCCTCAGTATCTCTGTTCTTATTTGCTCTCAGCAGAGTGGGTGAAAGGTTACCAACTGCAATTCAACTTTGATTTAAACAAACAGATCCATTAAATTCACCCTATTACAACAGACTTGTACTGCATTGGAACAAATATGTCACTGCTGCTCTGGCTAGCCAATGCTATAGGATAATAAAATGTTTTTCCTCATTTTCTACGTACTGTATGTATCTGACTGCTCAACATATTTTACAAGCCAGTTCTTGATTTTAACTACTTCATCAATAGAACTGGATAACACTGCAAAATACTTTGTAAATATAATTCAAATACTGCCAAACATCACACACCCTTTAACAGCCTCCAAAACAACAATTACCACTTTCAAGGCTGACAAACTACAGCTCTTTTGAATGCTTTGTAATACCATGTGGCTTGCTTGAATTTGATGTGTTACTTTAAATCGTCGTGGCTTACATATGAATATTTGATTTTCAGTCGTACTACACAAGACAAATAACTTTGCCCATTTTGATGTAGATCTGGGTAAACTTTACAGTACTCGAAAAATCATTCACTTGAAAAATTTTCTTTTTTTGCGATCGCCACGAGGTTGACTTTATCCTGCCACACCTAGAACCACCCATCCTTCCGGACGAGTGCTGTGCACAATTCACCTCTTGCACGGCCTAGGCAAATACTCCCACTGTTAAAAGGTGGATGCAAATTTTAAGACTCCTCTGATCCTCGTTGAACAAAATGCTCGTGGCCGGAGCCGCAGAGCTTTCTGCCCTGGGACAGCGGTGCGAAGCCCAGCCCGGCACCGCCGGTTCGCCTGACCCCGGAGCTGCCGCGGACCAGGGCTACTCCCAGTCACTGAGCCGGAGCTGCAACTCCAGGAGCGTTCCAGCACCCCTGGGAGTGCCCCGCAACCGGCGCGGCAGGGCCGGCACTGCTGCCAGGCATCTCACCCGCCCCCAGTCAAAAAGTCTCCTGAAAATTCCGATTAGTGAGGTATAATCCTTTCTCTAAGCCCCAGCTCCTTACGGCAACTCAACACTTCATAACAGTTGATATGTGAACCACCCACAAATCATTCAGTAAAAGAAGTGGAAAGCAGGGGGTTTTTTACTAGCTGTTGCACGACCTATCAAAAAACCCCAGAAAATAGTGAAAAAACAAAACGTGACACAAGCCAGAGCTTATGATCTCGATCGTGGACTATCACATATATCTTTAAGCAAAAAGCAGTCCTTTTCAAGCCAATGTGATTTTCCATTCAAAGGAAAATTCATAGATATTCAAACTTCTCTATAGCAGCACACTGTTCACATTTCAGACTTGTTTGTAAAACTCTGACAGCAGCAGATTAAATTTGAGTGACATTCTTGCAGTGGAGCACTTTCATTCCATTGAAAACAATTCTAAGCTATGAAATCATGCGGTGAAATTCAGTACTAGGCAGTCAAATAAAAAATTAGATATTGTGATCCAAAGAATAGAAATAAACTGCTTTTAGCCCTGTAGAAGGAAAAAAAGTGTAGTAAAAGAGTTTTTCCATGCAATTCTCCAATTCTCAAAGTGCTAAGTAAAGGTGGTTTGTTGCCATAGTGGTCAGAGGTACAATTATAACTCGCTCTGCCTTTGAGACAAGACTGCTCCCTTGCATAAGAAGATTAAAATGCATGAGACTATGATCTTCCACTGGTTGATTAAAGATAACAGAAGCAGAGGTTGATGTTCAGTTGCCAGATCAGCTTTCACAGCATGTAGAAACCCGAATATTAAATTGCTACAAACAAACATACACCTGAGTTTTAAATCGAAGTGCACAGCAAGAATCTCTAATGAAGCAGTGCAACTGGGGTTGGCAAAGCTTCCAAAGTATATAGAAAAGACCTTGTAACAACTCAGTCACAACACTTGCTATTATAATCATGATGAGGCATATCAACAAAATTTAGAATTACTTGCAGCTTCCCAGATTTCAAAAGCAGTCTCAACACACATCTAATTTATATGTAAAAACTGCAGAGGCAGCAAGCAAAAGACTGGAAGACTTCCCCACTGTTCTTCACACATAGGACCAGAAGGCAACAGCTCTGTCAGAAACCCCCCTTACATCAGATGTGGACACAACTGCTAAAGGAAACCAAGGATACTCATCACTTTCTTCCTCAGCCAGCACACTGACTTTGCAGGTAAAGGAAAGAAACAAGGTGTCAGCAGTAACTGTGCAGCTAATCCTTACAATTCTATGATATATTCATTGATTTTTAAGTTCTGCAACAGGTTTAACAAGTTTTGCATCTTCTCCTTGGTAGCAAACATGCTTACACACAAACTAAGTATGAATTCAGTTACATGTGTATGTAAATCCTCAAGCAGACCTGAGTAGAAAGAGAGTAAATCTACTGAAACTCAGTATCAACAATACAGGAATAGACATTAACCACAGGTACTGGAATTCTAGGTCTGCTACTTATAGACTACTGGGCATACACAACTAAAAGGCAATTATTGCAAGTTGATGTACAATTTGTATTTTTTTATAATATAGGTCTTTTGATGACTGAGACTCAATTTTAAAATTTGTTGTTAAAAGTATTAGTTTCAGAACAGTCATAATTAATACATAAAAGAAAGCTTGTCCCACCTACATCCTTTCAAAGTCATCTTTAAAGTCAAGAAATACCTGCTACTTTGATACAGGTATATAAGCTCTGTCACATTTTAGCTCCACAACCCAGTCTTTGAGGCCCTTGGGGCATGTTTCATCAGTTCAAGCTCTCTATTAACTTGCACCACCTGCCAAGTCTTGCACTGACAGTGTTGAAGGCAGGAACACAGAGGTCTGTAAAAACCTCGTAAAGCTGAGCAAGCATTCATCAATGATAGCATAAACCCACCGGTTTTGGGTTTCCTCAGATTTTCACCCTGATTCGTTCTGAGTGGAGGCACATCTGACATGCTCAGGGTAACCTCTTCCACCTCATCAGGTATGAAGTTGTGTGGCTCCTTTTGTTCTACATAAAAACCCTTTGTTATTTGGATTTATACTTACTGAGAATATTGAAATAGGAGGACAAGTTTCTTTAAGGAAGAATACTCAAAAAGAGCCCAAAGATATGCCATGGATAGTAGAATTTCTTTTTTCAAAATAAGGTACATTAAAACTGGAATTTAACCTGACTTCATTTGCCTAACTGAAGCTATTACACAGAATAACCATGGTCTAACAGCATAGCATTCTGAAAATTTCAAGCAGATTGATGAGCTGAAACCACTGCTCCCCCAAAGCATCTACCCTGCACATTAGATCAAAAAATAAAGCAATACATGCATGTTTCTAACTCAAAACCTTTTTCCTATGACATAAACACCAAATAAGACTGTCAGCATCTGTCCAAACTCCTTAGACAAACATTCTGTGCAGAACCACCATGTTGTTTTCATGGTCTTAATTCTGAAAGAATTAAGTTTACGATTCTGAAAGAACCAAGTTAAGATGAGTAGTGAAAAATGTGTTTGGCACTATCATACACACACTAGATTTCAATTGGCCCAATTTACACTATCTGTACCATCAAAAGCTAACTAGAAAAATTATTTGTACTAAATATGTATATGCACAGCTTTCTTTAAAGATAATTCAACTGCCGTTCATGTGGTAATCAAACTCAAGGAATAAAAGCGAGTATTCACTACCAATCTTAGAAAACTAATTTACTAACAGTATAACAATTTAGTTAAGAGGACTGGCCACAGACGAAGTGAAACAGCTGTTTCTTTTGTAGCCTCTAAGGGCCTGTAGCTATTTGAAAGTTACTGTAACATAATACCAGACAAAAAGGAATTCAGCAAGTTTTTTTGCTCTGTGGGAGGAATTGTTTCCTGCCTTTCTGTACCAGCAGTTCAGAATGACCTAGAGTAACACCACAGAACAGGGGTTACTATCGGACACACAAATACCATATAAAAAGTCTGCTACTGGTAGCTTAGTTTCTTCCACTTCCAGCAGTGAATGCTCACAAAATTACCCACAGTCATTACTTACTGGTAGCTACACAATACTTAGTGTTATAAGTTTAATTTAAAAAAAACAAAACAAAACACAACACTAAGATTTTAAAACTACACAGAAAAGTCAAGCAAAATTACCAGAAGATAAAAACCATAAACCCACTGTGCAATCACTTTCATAAGTTACAGAAATCGAAAACAAAGTATTACATTAAATCTACTTACAACCATATTTACTTTACCTTGTCTGTTCCTGTAAAATAAGATGTGGCTCAACAAAAAACTTGACTCTCAATTTCAATCGATAAGGGGCTAAACCATCCATCTGCTGGGAGATCCTGTTCCTCAAATTCAGCCATAGATTCTCCCCTTTGCTGCCAGTGAACTGCAGTCCAAAATAATCAACTTCTATAATCCCCAACCTTCTGCAAACCTGAAAGAACGAGCTTCTTTATAATAAGGCTACAACATAATGATGAAAAATAACACCTGAAGTGCTGTTTCAGATTGCTCACTTAAAACACACACACACAAAAATCCTGGTGTCAGCACCTTCATAGAAAGGATTACTTAATTACTGGATTTTAGGTTGCATACAAAACATCACGGAGAGAAACACTAAGCATAAACTAGGAATTTCTCCACTAGCTGAAAAGAACGTGGTCAAATTTTCATGGTCAAATTTCACCCCAAGGACAGGCACTTCAGAGGACCAGCAGATTTCCAAAAGAGGAGAGTATCGGCTATTCAACCTCTCAGCCAGTAAGCACTTTCTGGGCACGAAGGAGTGAAAAAGTACAGCCACCACAAGTTTTATTCAGATGCCACCAGCAGACCGGACTCCCGCGTCTGGATCTCTCCAGCATCCCCAAGGCCGCCCCCGCTGGCGACGGAAGGGCGAGAAGGCACCTGGACAGCAGCTCTGGCCTGCTAGGTCCCGGATACAGAGAGAGGGTTGGATGCAAAGGGTGCTGCATCCCCCGCCTCAGGTCCCACTCGTGCTCCCTCCCTGAGAACACTTCCAGCGGGATGCAGCGGTGGGGCCCGGGCCTGCGCTTCCCACGGCAGAGGGACCGGCGAGCCCCGAGGCGGGGAATGCAGCATCCCCTTCATCCAACGTGAAGAGAGAGATTGGGAAAAAAAGGAAAATAAAAAATAAGATTAAAAAGAAAAAAACCCCACAAACAAACAAAAAAAAACCCCACCAAAACACAAAACCAGAAGGGAAGCGGGGAGACTGCGGCGCTCGGCGCTCCCCGCCCCCACCGCCGGCGCGGCGGCCGCCCCCGCACGGCCCGGC